>NC_044549.1:90350668-90655950 GCF_007565055.1 Rhinopithecus roxellana | reverse complement strand
CCGTCTCTACTAAAAAATACAAAAAAACTAGCCAGGCGAGGTGGCAGGCGCCTGTAGTCCTAGCTACTCGGGAGGCTGAGGCAGGAGAATGGCGTAAACCCGGGAGGCGGAGCTTGTAGTGAGCTGAGATCCGGCCATTGCACTCCAGCCTGGGCGACAGAGCGAGACTCCGTCTCAAAAAAAAAAAAAAAAAAAAAAGTGTCTCATGTTTTGAAATAGACTAGATCTGGATCTTAATTTCAGACAGAGAATTTTAGAGCTCAGAACACGGAGTTAGATCCACCAGTCTGAGCTCTCTTCATTTCGTCAAGACTGGGACTAGAATTCACTTTTCCTGAGACCCAGTTCAGAGTTCTTTCCCCTTCAGTAAGTTCCAACCAACAAAAAATAAGCATCAGATGATTCTTCCTTCCCCTGTTCCCTCCTTGCCAAAATAAATGTTTCAACATACCTGCTGGCAGTATGTGTCAAAAAACTTAAATGCATATTTGTATAGGAGACTGCCAAATGATACTATACTCTGGTCTAGAGAGTGAAGCAAACTCTGAGCCAGAGACAGAATGGATGAACACATACCCTTAAGAACCCTGAGTGGGGAAGAGTAGAGAGAGAAAAGAAGCTGTAGGAAACAGTACACAAGCTAAGAGTTGCTTATCCTTTTGGAATGTCAGACTTCTCCTCCCCAACTCTCATTTTAACTTAAGAAATCTTAATATTTTTTACACAGAATAATCCTTCACCATTCTGAGTTTTCTCTCAGCATCAATGGGATTCCACATTTGGATAATAATTGTCCTGTAAGCTCAAAGAAGTTAAATTATAAGCCAAATAGTACGTTCCTATCTGCTCAATTTGGCATTGGAGGCCAGATCTTCTAAATCCCAGTTTCCTCACGCAATCACACTACCCCCCAGGGATGTTCCACCTTGGTTATAATTTGAAGTTGGTCTATAAGGTTCAATGCTAACAAAACTGATTTTTTTTTTTTTTTTTTGAGATGGAGTCTCGCTCTGTCGCCCAGGCTGGAATGCAGTGGCTCGGTCTCCGCTCACTGCAAGCTCCGCCTCCCGGGGTTCACGCCATTCTCCTGTCTCAGCCTCCCGAGTAGCTGGGACTACAGGCGCCGGCCACCTTGCCTGGCTAGTTTTTTGTATGTTTTAGTAGAGACGGGGTTTCACCGGGTTAGCCAGGGTGGTCTCTATCTCCCAACCTCGTGATCCGCCCATCTTGGCCTCCCAAAGTGCTGGGATTACAGGCTTGAGCCACCGCGCCCGGCCTACACTGATTTTTTTAAAAGAAGATCGGCTGGGCGCGGTGGCTCAAGCCTGTAATCCCAGCACTTTGGGAGGCCGAGACGGGTGGATCACGAGGTCAGGAGATCGAGACCATCCTGGCTAACACGGTGAAACCCCATCCCTACTAAAAATGCAAAAAACTAGCCGGGCGAGGTGGCGGGCGCCTGTAGTCCCAGCTACTCCGGAGGCTGAGGCAGGAGAATGGCATGAACCTGGAGGCGGAGCTTGCAGTGAGCAGAGATCCAGCCACTGCACTCCAGCCTGGGCGACAGAGCAAGACTCCGTCTCAAAAAAAAAAAAAAAGAAAAAAGATAAAAGAAGATCAAGAAGAGACGTGATCATGCTCTACCAATAACACAATATACACAGACATTAATGGACCCACAGTAAATAACTAGTTAATAAACATAGCTTCCTTATTGATACCATAGTTTTAAAAAATCTCACATTTAGTACTCAGCTGGGTATAATGCTTTATTGGGGAAAATGCAATGAAAAATTACATATGGTTTCTGCGTCTAGAAAATTACAGCCCAAAACATATATAATTGGCAGAAATAAACACAGAAAGAACTGCAAGATGAAATAATACAAACATTAAATCCATTCCTAAATATAAAATTTAAGATCCAACGAGGTATTCTCATTAGCTTCTGACCCAAACCCCAAACCACTCGCCTATCCAGTATTCTAAGTTCTATACTGTTAATATACTGAACATTCAGGCAAAACACTATTCCCAGCTTATAAAATTCCAGTTTGAATAATTTACATTTCCAGAGGAATTATCACCTAAAGTCCAGTTTTGAATAGCCAAAGAGTGATAGTTCAAATAAGTTCATATTTACGTTTCTACTAGTTTCTACAGGCGGGTCCTATTCCCCTCAAGGATTTCTTTTTGAGACGGAGTCTTGCTCCGTCGCTCAGGCTGGAGTACACTGGCAGATCTCAGCTCACTGCAACTTCCGCCTCCTGGGTTCAAGAGATTCTCCTGCCTCAGCCTCTGAAGTAGATGGGATTACAGGTGCCCAACACCATGCCCAGCTAACTTTTTGTATTTTTTTAGTAGAGACGGGGTTTTACCATGTTCGAGGTCATGCTCTCGAACTCCTGACCTCGTAATTCGCCCGCCTCGGCCTCCCGAAGTGCTAGGATTACAGGCATAAGCCACCGCACCCGGCCTTTCCCCTCAAGGTTTTTATAAGCTACTTAGAATAGGATATGAAAGGCTAGTTTGTCATAGCTGCAAAATGCATTGAGATAGACAATGAAAATGATTAATGCAAAAATAAAATTCAAAAATTTCTATGGGTTTGAACAATGGACTGAAATAAGATGAAATTTTACATGGGAGCTGTAAAGCTTTCCTTTTTAGATTAAAGATCAATAGTCTCTGACACTAAGTAATGGACAGAGAATGTACTCTGGAGCAGTTGTTCCTGAATGCAGACTGATGGAATCTTATTTCTTAGCACCTTTCAATGTACTTCTTTGAGTACTGGTGCTATAGATGATGAAAAGCATCATCAGGTCAAAAACCTATTGTCAATAAATATGTAACAATAGAAAAACAGTTAGCACATCAGTACATTTGCTACAATGAAACAGCAGCTTTTCCCCATTAAAACACAGAATGGATGATGCTCATTTGTTCCACACACTCCCCTGGGAGTATCTACACTTTTCACAAAACCCAGAAATAATTTTCAGAGAAAGAAAGTGCCACAATTATTAACCACTGGTATCTCTTAATACATTGCAATATACATTAAAGTGATTCTACTACAGAAGTAACTTTGAATATCTTGACATTTATTAAAGGAAAGATTCAATCACTTGCCAACTCCAGTATGTATTTTCACTATTACTAGGAAAATTACTTTGTGAAAAGTTGGAAAGACTATAAATGCCCACCAATACGGGAAAGGTCCAATAAATTATGACGGAGTAATTTTAAATTTTGGAATATTACAGTCATCGAAAGAATAAGCCAGGCTGGTTTATTCTGGTGGCTCACGCCTGTAATCCCAGCACTTTAGGAGGCCAAGGTGCGCCTATCATGTGAGGTCAGGAGTTTGAGACCAGCCTGGCCAACATGGTGAAACCCCATTTCTACTAAAAATAGAAAAAGAAATTGGCCAGTCATGGTGGCAAGTGCCTGTAATTCCAGCTACTCAGGAGGCTGAGGCATGTGAATCATTTGAACCCAGGAGGCAGAGGTTGCAGTAAGCCTAGATCATGCCACTGCACTCCAGCCTGGGTGACACAGCGAGATTCTGTCTAAAAAATTTTTTTTAATTAAAATATTTTTTTAAAAAGAATAAGCTAGACCAGGGGTCCCTAACCCCTGGACCACGGAGTCCGTGGTCTGCTAGGAACCAAGCTGCACAGCAGGAGGTGAGGGGCAGTCAAGTGGGCATTACCACCTGAGACCTGTCTCCCGTCAGATTAGCGGCTGCATTAGATTCTCATGGGAGTGTGAACCCTATTGTGAACTGCATGTGCACAAGATCCAGGCTGCACATTCCTTATGAGAATCTACATAGTGCCTATTAAGGCTGAACCGTTTCATCCTGAAATCATACCCCGACACTGTCTGAGGAAAAACTGTCTTCCATGAAACCAGTCCCTGGTGCCAAAAAGGTTAGGGACTGCTGAGACATACTATATTTTTTGACACAGGAAAGACATTCCTGATATGAAGTGGAAAAAACAGCAACCTGCAAAAGGATAATCAGGCTGGGCATGGTGGTTCATGCCTATAATCCCACTGCTTTGGGAGGCTGAGGAGGGAGGCTCACTTGAGCCCTGGAGGTGGAGGCAACAGTGAGCTATGATTATGCCACTGGTACTCCAGCCACTGGTACTTCAGCCACTGGTACTCCAGCCTGGTGACAGAGTGAGACCCTGTCTCTTTAAACAACAACAATAACGCATAATCACAGTTAAGATTCTGTTTTTGTAAAAACATTATATAAACACGCATATGTGTAGGCATAAGAGCATACCAGTACTTGCACACAATTACAGCTTGTATATGAAGAGAAAAAATTTGGAAGGATGATTATCCCTGAGGAATGGGACAGAGAGTGGAGAAAAACTGTATTTTTTACATCTGTACATTCTTTGTGGGTTTTTCTCCACAATCAGCTTGTTTACCTAAGTTTAAAATAGAAAAATATGAGGGCTGGGTGCAGTGGCTGATGCCTATAATCCCAACACTTTGGGAGGCCCAAGCAGGAGGATCACTTGAAGCTGAAAATTTGAGACCAGCCTGGGCAACACAGCAAGACCTCATCTCTATAAAAAAAATAAAATAATTGGCCGTAATCCTAGTGCTTTGGGAGGCTGAGGCGGGTGGATCACCTGAGGTCAGGGGTTTGAGACCAGCCTAGCCAACAAGGTGAAATCCCATCTCTACTAAAAATACAAAGATTAGTCAGGCATGGTGGCGGGCACCTATAATCCCAGCTACTAGGGAGGCTGAGGCAGGATAATTGCTTCAACCCAGGGGGCAGATGTTGCAGTGAACAGAGATTGTTGCACTTCACTCCAGCCTGGGCAAAAGAGTGAAACTCTATCTCAAAATAACAGAATTACCTAACAGAATTAGCCAGGCCTGGTGGTGCCTGCCTGTAGTCCCAGCTACTCCAAAGATTGAGGTGGGAGGATCGCTTGCATCCAGGAGTTTGAGGCTGCAATGAGCTATGATGCTGTCACTGCACTCCAGCTTGGGTGACAGAGCAAGACCTGGCCTCTTAAAAAAAAAGAGAGAGAGAGAGAAAACACTGGGAATGTATTCAGGGCAACTGGAGTCTATGCTTCCAGAAAAAAAAAACCCAAAAAAGAAAAAACAAAACAAAACAAAAAAGTTAAAAAGGCAAGCAGGACAAAAAAGAAAAAACAAAACAAATTCTACTACTTCTCTTAACTGAATGCCCCACTTCTTAGGACACCAAAATTGAGAGTCATTAGACCAAAATACAGTCATTAAAGATAACAATGAAGACAATGCAGAAGCACATGAAATATTTATAATAGGAGAAAAAATGTTAAGAGAAAGAAGAATACAAATTATATTTATAAAATGATTACAACTATGTAAAAATAGGAATGCAGGCAGCCAAGGTGGTAAATTTATGTTTATCCAAAACCAAAAACAGTGTTTTGGAGTACTTTGATATTTTTCACCACAAAAAGTTGTCAATTTTTTCATTGCTTTATTCAACATAATGAAAGCTTTTAAGATAGTCATCCAAAAATTGGCTAACACAACAAAAATTCCACAAAACAGATTCCAACCAAAGAAAAATCTTTAAGGCAACCAATCAGCACCTGAGGAACTCAATCATCTGGCTTTTTTTTTTTGAGATGGAGTCTTGCACTGTCACTCAGGCTGGAGTGCAGTGGTACGTGCCACCAGGCCAGGCTAATTTTTTTTTTTTTTAATAATTTTAGTAGAGACGGGGTTTCGCTACATTGGTCAGGCTGGTCTCAAACCCGCCTGCCTCAGCCTCCCAAAGTGCTGAGATTATAGGTGTGAGCCACTATGCCCAGCCAATCATCTGGCTTTTTGATAGAAGGTATTTCTAGAATTAATAGAGACATAAGATCCAGTACCATTGCCTTGACAGTGGTCAGACTGATTTACTCCAGTCAGGTCTACATGGGCAAAGTAAAGTAAAACATGGAATGCCATTATCTTGACAGTCGTGCTGGGTGGAAGGAAGGGCAATTAGGCAGATACAGGGACCTGAGACTCAGGTGGTTATTTTCTTCATCTCATCAGTGGGGACTTGGCTTCTTTGACTGCATCTTGATGTGCTTGGTTACACTGTATTTTCGTTTATGGATACTGTAGGCTTATTTTATAGCCAGAGTGAATAGGGGCAGGCTATCTGGCCAGTCAACACCTCACATTATCTTCCCCAAACAGCTAATGTTTATTAGAGCAACTAGAGAAGAGAAAAAAGAGTGACTGGATGGAGGAGAAAGAAAGAAAGCGGGAAGGCAAGCTAGCCAACGTCATTACTTTTAAGTCTGCAATACTTTTTTTTTTTTTAAGACAGAGTCTCGCTCTGTCATCCAGGCTGGAGTGCGGTGGCACAATCTCCGCTCACTGTAAGCTCCCCGCACCAGGTTCACGCCATTCTCCGGCCTCAGCCTCCTGAGTAGCTGGGACTACAGGCACCTGCCACTATGCCCGGCTAATTTTTTTGTATTTTTAGTAGAGACTGGGTTTCACCGTGTTCGCCAGGATGACCTTGATCTCCTGACCTCGTTATCTGCCCGCCTTGACCTCCCAAAGTGCTGGGATTACAGGCGTGAGCCACCGCATCCGGCCTCAAGTCTGCAATACTGAAAATGCATAGTACATGAATATCACCTTGTGTTCAGACACTGAGGCCGTGTCTTCAATTGCCTGAAAAAAACAAGAGTCACAAAAACATTACCACACATCAGCAAAACACGTTTCACCTTACTCAGCATGCCCTGTTATCTCATCTAAGAGCCAATGTGTCCATATGGCAGCCATCAGCTATCATTTCCACTCAAATGACTTTTGAGATTTTTATTTCAATCTACCTCAGTTATACATCTGTCACTAATTGCCACTCATTTTCTCCTTGATAATCAAAGTTCCAAACATCTCACCTTAACACAGGCTTCTGAAATGGTTTTCTCATATCTAATAGTTGACTTTATTACATCAAAAAGGAGAATAATGCAGCTCTGACCGCTGCTTTCTTGATTTCCTGAGGAATTACAAGTAGCAGAGAGGAAAAAATTAGTCTTCTACCTACTAGAAAAGAACTTACAAGATCTGATTTCCTGCTTCGTAGCCATGTACCCTGGAACAAATGACAACCTCATGTATAAGATGGCTAATAAACTTGCACTGTAGTCTGTCTGGGATTAATCTGAATGGCTAAGAAAACATACAAACACATACATAATCACATACATATATGTAGTTTGAAACACTAGATGTAAATATCATAATAGTACCATTATTTGTAGTTGTAAGTATTAAGCTCCAATTCTGACTGTGAGATGTCAGAAAACTGTGACACCCTATGTGAGGAAAAGGGTGGCAATTATCCATGAGCTCTTTACCTTGCTTGTCCTTTACTTTTCTATTTTACTTGGGAAGCCTGTAACCGTCATGGCAAAACACAATGTTGCAGATCCAACTTCTCCCGAAGCTCAGAAATTACCTGCAGAAAATAAATATTAACTATGGTTTTCTGCTTATTCATAGTGGGTAGGCACAGTCCAGTTTCTCAACCATGACAATCTTGTGAAAGACTGAGGAAGAAAAAATTTTAAATGTTGGACATTTTGAAAAATAGAGTTGTGAGAATAGTTAATGCAATGTCATAGAACGTCATACCTAAAATTTCAGAATTCTGTGAGGTACTACACAGAAAGAGTAAATGTAACTCATAGCAGCTTATGTAGATCAATGAATCTGTTGAATAGCTCCATTCTCTCCTCTGAATGCTATCCGGATTAGTTAGTATTCTCAATCTGGGGACAGAGAAGAGCAATTGGCACTTATTTATTTATTTATTTTTTTTTTTGAGGCGGAGTCTCGCTCTGTCGCCCGGACTGGAGTGCAGTGGCCAGATCTCAGCTCACTGCAAGCTCCGCCTCCCGGGTTTACGCCATTCTCCTGCCTCAGCCTCCCGAGGAGCTGGGACTACAGGCGCCCGCCACCTCGCCCGGCTAGTTTTTGTATTTTTAGTAGAGACGGGGTTTCACCGTGTTAGCCAGGATGGTCTCGATCTCCTGACCTCGTGATCCGCCCGTCTCGGCCTCCCAAAGTGCTGGGATTACAGGCTTGAGCCACCGCGCCCGGCCAGCACTTATTAACTTAAGTTGCTTTATCTAGGTGTGACGGGATATAAGAGCATACCTCAAGTGCATCCATGGCTGTTATGGAATGAAGAACGAACTTTATTATCACAGGTAAATCCTCCAATCTAATAGATGACAACTTATTCATCACCAACTGGCGAACCTAAAAATTAAAAGCACAAAAACTTATTAAGTTTTAGTGTCACTACCTCAACTTTGTACTGAACTGTTAGGTAACATTAGAAAAAAATCACTTCTCTTACTCCATTTTCCCACTTATAATTTAGGGGAAAAAAAAATTTTAGATTTTTCCCCAAATTAGAATCTTTTAGTTGTCAATACCACAGCTTCATCGAAAACAGGTAATAAATGTGAAACAGAGCTATTATCTTACATTCAGAGCCAAAATTCTCAACTGGCTACAGTAAGGCATAAAAAGTATTATTCCTATGGGAAGCAGGTATGATTCAGACAATATAGAAAATTTCCACTCAAAACTTACTGCTTAAAAACAGATCTGTGAATCTATCACAGAATAGCATCTGAAACTCATTGAGAAAAATCAAAAAAAAAAGAGAGAGAGAGAGATATCAAATGTGATTCACTATGGTTTCAAAATGACATACTCATTACACAAGATTTCTCCCAAGGCAATGACTGACTAACACTTGTTCCAGGAGGTTGGAAAACTGAGACTGCACCACTGCACTCCTGCCTGGGTGACAAACGTGGTGGTGAACACTGTAATCCCAGGTACTCGTGGAGCTGAGGCAGGAGAATTGCTTGAATCTAGGAGGCGGAGGTTGCAGTGGGCCAAGATCGCGCCACTGCACTCCAGCCTGGGCAACAGAGTGAGACTCTTTCTCAAAATAAATAAATAAACAAACCTTCAAATTTATTATTACTGTACACAGGACTCTGAAAAAAATTTAAAAAGGGAACATAAAAATGACTAATCCTGTCATTCCAGAAATGTGCACTATTAATATGCATATGTATGTTTGTATCTTCTTTTTTTTTTTTTTAACTTAATTTTATTTTATTTTATTTTTTGAGACGGAGTCTCGCTCTGTCACCCAGGCTGGAGTGCAGTGGCCGGATCTCAGCTCACTCACTGCAAGCTCCGCCTCCCGGGTTTACGCCATTCTCCTGCCTCAGCCTCCCGAGTAGCTGGGACTACAGGCGCCTGCCACCTCGCCCCGCTAGTTTTTTGTATTTAGTAGAGACGGGGTTTCACCGGGTTAGCCAGGATGGTCTCGATCTCCTGACCTCGTGATCCGCCCATCTCGGCCTCCCAAAGTGCTGGGATTACAGGCTTGAGCCACCGTGCCCGGCCTGTATCTTCTTTAACAAAATACTGAACTGCACTATTTATTGCAAAAACCGCAATTACTTTTGCACCAACCTAATATAAATGCTGTGTGTAACCTGGGTTTGTTTGTATGATAAATGTATGATACTAACTACTTCTTTTTACAGTTATTAACGTGCATATAATATTCCTTTTTGAAAATCTCAATTATTTACATTTCTTTATTTTAAACAGTAATCTTTTTCTTTTTTTTTTGAGATGGAGTCTCGCATTGTCACCCAGGCTAGAGTGCAGTGGCACAATCTCGGGTCACTACAAGTTCTGCCTCCCGGGTTCACGCCATTCTCCCGCCTCAGCCTCCAGGAGTAGCTAGGACTACAGGCGCCTGCCACCACACCCGGATAATTTTTCGTATTTTTAGTAGAGTTGGGGCTTCACCGTGTTAGCCAGGATGGTCTTGGTCTCCTGACCTCATGATCCACCTACCTCAGCCTCCCAAAGTGCTGGGTTATAGGCGTAAGTCACCGCACCCGGCCAATTTTTTTCAATACATGGAACACTTCACAAATTTTCGTGTCACCCTTGCAAAGTGGCCATGCTAATCTCTGTATTGTTCCAATCTTAGTATATATGCTGCCAAAGCAAACACTAAACTAATGTTATTTCATTTTCATTCACAGTTATTATCTTAGGATAAATTAGGAGACATGACATTAGGATTAAAGGGTATGCAAAATCTAAGGTTTTTGACACATACAATCTATTGCTCTTCAGACTCAATGCCTGAACTAATTTATATGCTCACTAGCAATGCACAAGCATGCCTATTCACTACACTCAACAAGGAGACCCTTTGAGAGTAGGAAAAAATGCCTTTATTTTACTGTTTAATAGTTATTATTTACTATTTTGATATAGTGTTTTAAATTTGTGACTTTGATTGCTAACAAAATTGACCTTTTAAATATTTTATATTCTTGTATTTCTTCTTTGTAAACGGTCTGTTCATGACCTTTGTCTACTTTTCTATTAGGCTGTTCATTTCTTTTGTAACATAATAATTAAAGAAAACAGGTAGGGCCATATCCCAGTAGTTTGAGAAGCTCAGGCAGGTTGATCACTTGAGCCTAGAAGTTTTGAGACCAGCCTGGGCAACATGGCAAAACCCCATCTCTACCAAAAAAACATGAAAATTAGCCAGATCGGGTGGCACGCACCTGTAGTCCCAGGCACTCATGGGGCTGAGGTGTGAGGATCACTTAAGCCTGGGTGGTTGATGCCGCAGTGAGCCGTGATCGTACTATGGCACTCCAGCCTGGGCGACAGAGTGAGACCCTGTCTCAACATACACTACAAAATTAAAAAGGTAAAAAGTATTCAGAGAATACCTGATTGCAACCAACTGGCTACCCTCTTTGGAAACAACTACTGTTACCAGTATATTGTGTATCCTTCTACTAGGGATTATCCCTGAGCATAAGCAATAGATACTTAAAAAACTTTTTTTTTTCTTCTGTTTTTAAATAGACACAAGGTCTCACTACATTGCCCCGGCTGGTCTTGAATTCCTGGATTCAAGCAATCCTCCTGCCTAGGCTTCTCAAACTGTTGGGATTACAGGTGTCAGCCACCACAGCAGGCCAACAGTTACTTTTAACAGTAATCCTATTTATTGTTACAAAGTCATATTAACAGACGAAACTTCAAAGACACTCCAGTAAAATTTTAGTAGTCACTTAAGAAGCATCATGATAAATTGACTTTTAGAGAAACCAATAGTTTTCAGAGTAAACTTTTCAGAGAGAAACTTAAGTACAACAGGATACTTTGAACATTCCATAATAACTCCAGAATATTTTCAAAAAAATATTCTGGCATCTTCTCAAATAAGGTTTTGACAATGGCAGGTTAAAAAAGGGAGGTTAAAATAGGGAGTTAGGGGATGATCTGAAAATACACAATACAAGGCCGGGTGCGGTGGCTCACGCCTGTAATCCCAGCACTTTGGGAGGCCGAGGTGGGCAGAGCATGACGTCAGGATATAGAGACCATCTGGTTAACAAGGTGAAACCCTGTCTCTACTAAAACAAAAAATTAGCCGGGCATAGTGGCGGGCACCTGTAGTTCCAGCTACTCTGGAGGCCGAGGCAGGAGAATGGTGTGAACCCAGGAAGCAGAGGTTTCAGTGAGCCAAGATTGTGCCACTGCACTCCAGCCTGGGCGGCAGAGCGAGACTCCGTCTAAAATATATATATATATATATACACACAATAGAAATGTATAATCCCAGCTACTTGGGAGGCTGAGGCATGAGAATCGCTTGAACCTGTGGGAGGCAGAGGTTGCAGGGAGCTGAGATCACACCACTCCACTCCAGCCTGTGTGACAGAGGAGACTCTGACACAAAAAAAAAGAAAAAAGAAATGTATAATTCTCTTTCTAACTAGAGCTCCTGGAGGAAACACTTTGGTAAAGTTGGTATCTTATTACAAGGATATCCACATGAGTATGTCTTCATTTTTAGAATATGCTACTGGAATACAAAGACTTAATCTGTCTTCTGAAAAACTGAAAATGATTATCAAGGCAAAGTTAAAATAATCAGATAATCAAAATATTATTAAATACGCTGTTAATCCATGAAATGCAGACTTTAAAAGATTATCAAATAGGTTGCAAGGGGAGCTCTCCAGAGGAATAAGGGAGCTCTTAGACTTAAAATAACTAAATTATGCCCGGAGCGGTGGCTCAAGCCTGTAATCCCAGCACTCTGGGAGGCCAAGACAGGCGGATCACGAGGTCAGATCGAGACCATCCTGGCTAACACAGTGAAACCCCATCTCTACTAAAAAATACAAAAAACTAGCCAGGCGAGGTGGCGGGTGCCTATAGTCCCAGCTACTCGGGAGGCTGAGGCAGGAGAATGGCGTAAACCCGGGAGGTGGAGCTTGCAGTGAGCTGAGATCTGGCCACTGTGGGCAACAGAGCAAGACTCCGTCTCAAAAAAAAAAACAAAACAAAAAACACCTAAATTATATTCAAGATTTCCAATGAAAAGAGTGTGAAAAGATTAACAGTAGGAGACAAGAGAAGAGGAAAAATGGAGAATGGGGTGGAGGGAAGTTTTCTGATCTATATATATTCGAATAACTTGAGATATTCAAATCATATCAATGTATTGTCTACTTAATATATTAAAAGAGAAGGAGAAAAAGGACAAAATTAAGTTACATAAGCATCTAAAAAGCTAAATGGGAGATGATGTAGATATGAACATGATAGATTACCAGGTGCTCAGAGTACACAGGACGAAGATTTAAGAAGAGGAATCAGGCCGGGCCTGGTGGCTTACACCTGTAATGCCAACACTTTAGAAGGCCAAGGTGGGCAGATCACCTGAGGTTGGGAGTTCGAGACCAGCCTGACCAACATGGAGAAACCCTGTCTCTACTAAAAATACAAAATTAGCCGGGCGTGGTGGTGCATGCCTGTGATCCCAGCTACTCAGGAGGCTGAGGCAGGAGAATTGCTTGAACCTGGGAGGTGGAGGTTGTGGTGAGCCGAGATTGCGCCGCTGCACTCCAGCTTGGGCAACAAGAGAGAAACTCCATCTCAAAAAAACAAAGAAAAGGAATCAGATGCAGAGGGAATAAATGGGACCAACCGCTGGATGAACCAAGCTAATAAGCATAGTTTTAAAACACAGACATTACCCTACCAAACTCATCACAGCAACAGAGCTGTGTTAAAGCTGTTACAAACCTCAATTCTCTGATTAACCCTACTCTATCCCATATTCCCGCCATTTAGACTTGAGCATACACCACAAACCTCATCCATCAAATGTTCACAGAAAAAGTGACAGTCTTACCTGTAGTATGTCAATCCCCAGAAGCAGTTTGATGAGACTCTTAGAATAACATGCACCCATACTGTAAAAAAGAGACATCTGTCTTCCACTTTGCTTTCCTTGTTTTAATGCTTTTATCATCTTTTCTCAATAAAATTGGTTAAATACATAATTTTAAAGAGGAACTATCCTGTTATACAAGAAATACAGAAATGAGCAGACGGCTCTTAGCAAGGGAAAGGTAGAGATTTGAAATTCTGGGGGACGGGCGCCGTTGCTCATGCCTGTAACCCCAGCACTTTGGGAGGGTGAGGCGGGTGGATCATGAGGTCAGGAGATCAAGACCATCCTGGCTAACACGGTGAAACACCGTCTCTACCAAAAAAAAAAAAAAAACATAGCCAGGCATAGTGGCGGGCCCCTGTAATCCCAGCTACTTGGGAGGCTGAGGCAGAAGAATGTCACGAACCTGGGAGGCGGAGCTTGCAGTGAGCCAGGATTGTACTACTGCACTCCAGCCTGGGTGACAGAGCAAGACTCCATCTCAAACAATGAAAAAAAAGAAATTCTGTCAACACAGGTGAAACACACTCTAGAAAACACTGATTGTTAGGCTCATAACCACAAGCTTAGGAATTTCAAAGTTAGGTTTACTTTGAGGAAAAGAGAGCTTACACTAAAAATGAAATTTGAAACAACTGCGCTCTCCCTCCCCAGCCCCACGCAATTAGCGGAACAGACTGACTTTCAGCAAGATTTCAGCAAGCGGAACAGACTGACTTTCAGCCTCCTCTCCACACCTGGCTTCCTCATCCTGCAGACGCTCACAAGACAAAAGGCAGTTCCTGAAACTGTCTTCATCCTCAGTATAAGACTCCAGGCCACTAACAAATTATTCTATTATCTTAATAAGGAGATTTAAAAAATAAAAAAGAATAAATATTTTTAGTTTAATATTTGCTGTTAAAAATCATTTTAGCCCACTCAACTTTATACCAGTGTCCTTAAATTCCAAATTCTAGAGTTATGCTGGCACAAGCAAAAATACCAGGGGAAAAATACATACTTTGGGATAGGAAGGGTGTCTCCTCAGGGTCTGAAAGAGCTTCTTTTGGAAAGCTATTTGGTCCACAGCTACGCAGAAAAAAGAAGAGCTGGTCACCAGTCTCCTACCAGTTTTCCTTCTCTAAAAACCCAAGTTACTTCCTGATAAAACCAATAAAAATATTTTCAACCCAATTTCAGAGCCACATCTTTTTTTTTTTTTTTTTTTTTTTGAGATGGTGACTTGCTCTGTCTCCTAGGCTGGAGTGCAGTGGCGCGATCTCGGCTCACTGGAACCTCCACCTCCCAGGTTCAAACGATTCTCCCGCCTCAGCCTCCCAAGTAGCTGTTACTACTGGCACCCACCACTACGCCTGGCTAATTTTTTTTCTTTTTTCTTTCTTTCTTTTTTTTTTTTTTAAGACGGAGTCTCGCTCTGTCACCCAGGCTGGAGTGCTGTGGCCGGATCTCAGCTCACTGCAAGCTCCGCCTCCCGGGTTCACGCCATTCTCCTGCCTCAGCCTCCCGGGTAGCTGGGACTACAGGCGCCGCCACCTCGCCCGGCTAGTTTTTTGTAGTTTTTAGTAGAGACGGGGTTTCACCGTGTTAGCCAGGATGGTCTCGATTTCCTGACCTCGTGATCCGCCCGTCTCGGCCTCCCAAAGTGCTGGGATTACAGGCTTGAGCCACCGCGCCCGGCCTTTTTTTCTATTTTTAGTAGAGACGGGGTTTCACTGTATAATCCAGGATGGTGTCGACATCCTGACCTCATGATCCGCCTGCCTCATCCTCCCAAAGTGCTGGGATTATTGGCGTGAGCCACCGCGCCTGGCCCAGACTCAAATCTTCTAAACCTACATAAAAGACTTAGCTTTGATAGCAGAGAGCCACTAAGTGCTCTAAAAAAGACCTGCCATAACCTTAGCAAGCTAGAATAATCTGTTCCCCCAGAACACAATCTTATATGGCTCTATAAATTTTCTTTTGAAATTACTCTGACACTGATATAGTTGCTTTCTGGATATTTATTTTTTCATAAGAAAACACAAAAGAAATAATAGTATATAACTTTTTTTTATAATAAAAGGATTAGAAATGCTTTACTTAACAGGTAGTAATGAGGACCAAAGACTGTACCATTTTCTTTTTCTTTTTTTTTTTTTTGAGATGGAGTCTCACTCTGTCGGCTAGGCTGGAGTGCAGTGGCGTGATCTTGGCTCACTGCAACCTCTGCGTCCCAGGTTCAAGCAATTCTCCTGACTCAGGCGCCTGAGTAGCTGGGACTACAGATGCACACCGCCACGCCCAGCTAATTTTTTGTATTTTAGTAGAGACATGTTGCCCAGGTTGGTCAGGAATTCCTGAGTTCAGACAATCTGCCTGCCTCGGCCTCCCAAAGTGCTGGGATTTATAAGCGTGAACCACCACGTGCGGCCTGGCTGTACCATTTTCTAAAAAGCAATTTCAACTTTGTCTCAAGATGGATGGTCCTGTCATTTCTAATCTTCATTGCCTCTGTTTAGAAAACCCATGACTGGCCAGGTGCGGTGGCTCACACCTGTAATCCCAGCACTTTGGGAGGCCGAGGCGGGCGGATCACGAGATCAGGAGATCGAGACCATTCTGGCTAACACGGTGAAACCTCGTCTCTACTAAAAATACAAAAAAATTAGCCGGGTGTGATGGCAGGTACCTGTAGTCCCAGCTACTTGGGAGGCAGAGGCAGGAGAATGGCGTGAACCCGGGAGGCGGAGCTTGCAGTGAGCCGAGATAGCGCCACTGCACTCCAGCCTGGGCGACAGAGCGAGACTCCGTCTCAAAGAAAAAAAAGAAAGAAAAGAAAACCCATATTCAATCTTAAGCTCTTTCATTAAACCCACAGGATAAAATTAGATTAAAATATTACCTAGTTGATTCCGACTCTCTCTCTGGTTTTAAGAATAATTCCTGATGTCTTAAGAAGCTTTAGAGACACTGTCATTTTCTTCAACTTCATTAGGAATATGAGATGGAAAGTGGTTGCTTCCTGGTTTCTGAAAATTAGCATAATTTTAAAGAATATGGCAAATAGTAAAGGAAAAATGAAAACTTAAACCCAGGAATAATAATCCTGAGAGGAAAACTGATGTGTTCCTTAAAAATTATACTAGGATTGATGCGGTAGTGAAATAAAGTATCTTCAGCAATAGTGGCTTCCAAAACAAACAATTCATATCAACAAATGGAATTATTTTCACCTATTAAGTTTGCATTTGAAGAATTCAAAATGTGCGATTTCTGGCCAGACAAGGTGGCTTACGCTGGAATCGCAGCATATAGGAGGCCAAGGCAGGAGGATCACTTGAAACCAGGAGTTCAAGACTAGCCCGGGCAATAAAGCAAGACCCCCTATCTCCACACACACAAAAAATTAGTTAGGTGAGGAGACGCGCACCTGTAGTCCCAGCTACTTAGGAGGCTAAGGTGGAAGGATAACTTGAACCCAGGAGGTTGAGGCTATAGTGAGCTCTGATGGTGCCACTGCACTCCAGCCTGGGTGATAGAGCGAGACGCCGTCTCAAAAAAAAAAAAAAAAGAGAGAGAGAGAAAAGAAAACCCAGATTCAATCCTGAGCTCTTTCATTAAACCCAGAGAATAAAATTAGATTAAAATATTACCTAGTTGGTCCCCATCTCTAAAAAATTAAAGTCAAACAAACAAGTGCCTAACAAGTATAACCCATGGAAATGTTTTCCATCCAAATTCTAAACTAGCCAGTGTCTCTCAAGCTGTTGCCTGCAAATCACTGTACTAGAATCACTGGGAAGATGTATATTCCTGGCCGGGCATGGTGGCTCACGCCTGTAATCACAGCACTTTGGGAGGCTGAGACAGGCAGATCACCTGAGGTCAGGAGTTCAAGACCAGCCTGACTAACATGGTAAAACCCTGTCTCTATTAAAAAATACAAAAAACTAGCTGGGCGAGGTGGCGGGTGCCTGTAGTCCCAGCTACTCGGGAGGCTGAGGCAGGAGAATGGCGTAAACCCAGGAGGCAGAGCTTGCAGTGAGCTGAGATCCGGCCACTGCACCCCAGCCTGGGCGACAGAGCGAGACTCCGTCTCAAAAAAAAAAAGAATGACATAATGAGGCCAGGCACACCTGAAATCCCAGCACTTTGGGAGGCCGAGGTGGGTGGATTACCGGAGGTCAGGCGTTTGAGACCAGCCTGACTAACATGGTGAAACCCATCTCTACTAAAAATACAAAAATTAGCTAGGCATGCCTGCACGCACCTGTAAACCCAGCTGCTTGGGAGGGTGAGGCAGGAGAATCGCTTGAACCTGGGAGGCGGAGGTTGCAGTGAGCCAAGATTGTGCCACTGCATTCCAGACTGGGCAAGAAAAGCCAAACTCCATCTCAAAAAAAAAAAAAAAAGATATAAAGGGCCAGATGTGGTGGCTCTCACCTGTTAACCCCAGCACTTTGACAGGCCAAGGTGGGTGGATCACTTGAGGTCAGGAGTTCGAGACCCCCCGCCTCCTTGGCCAACATGGTGAAACCCCTTCTCTACTTAAGATACAAAGAAATTAGCCGGGCGTGGAGGCTGGTGCCTGTAATCCCAGCTACTGGGGAGACTGAGGCTGGAGAATCGCTTGAACCTGGGAGGTGGAGGTTGCAGTGAGCCAAGATTGTGCCACTGCACTCCAGCCTGGGTGACAGAGTGAGACTCCATCTCAAACAACCACCACCACCACCACCACCACAAGAATGATATAGTGGACTCTGGGGACACGAGGGAAAGAATTGGGGGCCTTAGGGATTAAAAAATACACATTGGGTACACTATACACTCTTCAGGTGATAGGTGCAACAAAATTTCAGAAATCACCGCTAAATAACTTGTTTATGTAACCAAACACCACCTGTTCCCTAAAAACCTAGTAAAATAAAAACAAACCAACACAAACCACGTTAGAACTGCTTTAATAGAGTAGACGAGAGCAATAAATGAACTATCAACCTCCCCGCCCTCCACTCCCTTTTTGAGACACGGTCTCTCTCGCTGTGTCGCCTAGGCTACAGTGGAGTGGTGCTATTATTGACTCATTGCACACTCGACCTCCTGAGCTCAAGTGATCCTCCCGCCTCCTCAGTAGCTGGGACGATAGGCGCATACCACCAAGCCCAGCAGAAAGATACCTGTGGGGATTATCCCATCTCAGGGCAGATGAGGAAACCGAGGCTTCGGGCGCGGAGTCTCAGAGAAGAACTACGACCGCGGACCGGGCCTAGAGATTAGGGTGCGGGGCCTCGAGAGACTATGACCACTGCTCCACTTACTCACCAAGAAGTCGTCACTCGTAGTTTTCTTTTATTTATTTATTTATTGTTTTGAGACGGAGTCTTGCTCTGTTGTCCAGGCTGGAGTGCAGTGGCGCAATCTCGGCTCACTGCAAGCTCCGCCTTCCGGGTTCAAGTCATTCTCCTGCCTCAGCCTCCCGAGTAGCTGGGACTACAGGCGCCCGCCAGCACGCCCGGCTAATTTTTTCCTATTTTTAGTAGAGACGGGTTTCACCGTGTTAGCCAGGATGGTCTCGATCTCCTGACCTCCTGATCCGCTCGCCTCGGCCTCCCAAACTGCTGGCTGCTGGGATTACAAGGGTGAGCCACGGCGAAGGCCCGCCGCGGGTAGTTTTCCACTTTCCCGCCAGGCCCGACGCTGCTCTGACGCCACCGAGGCGCGCCACGTCGTGACGTCAACTTTCGCGCCGGAAGTGTAAGGCCGGGCAGCCCAGCTGAAGGCAGTAAGCTGGCCTCTCCGTTGCAGGATAGTTCTGGGATACCGGGGCAAAGGGTCGTGAGAAGGCCCGGAGGCGAAGTCGAAGAGAATCAACTGTGCCCTGGAGAAGAGAAGCTCGCCCATTCCCGACTGGGAGCCAGCTTTCAGTGAAGATGGCAGGGCCAGAACTGTTGCTCGACTCTAACATCCGCCTCTGGGTGGTTCTACCCATCGTTATCATCACTTTCTTCGTAGGCATGATCCGCCACTACGTGTCCATCCTGCTGCAGAGCGACAAGAAGCTCACCCAGGAACAAGTATCTGACAGGTCAGCGCCCTCCCTTCTCCTGCCTACCTCACACCGCCGTGACCTTGGGCAAGAAAGTGCAGGAGTTGTGTCAATTTGCCTAGGTTCACGTCGCGTCCCCACTGGCAGGATGACCTTACCCGTTATCTCTGTGTTTCACTTTTGTCCTCTGTGAAATGGGGATGATAACAGTACCTGCTTCGTAGACAGGTAGGAATCAAATTAGATGATGTCTGTAAAGCCCTTAGCACAGGATCTAGGACGTATTGAGTTTTGAAAAAAACGGTGCTGTTAATCCTTTACGTTAGTCGCCAACCTTCGGTGGGTTTACCTATGAACTATCCCATCCTACCCTTTCGTTGAGAAGAGTGCCAGGTGCGTTACTGCTTTTAGTCTTTGTAACATCCAGTCAAGTGAGTGTGATAATCTGCATTCTACCAAATTACTGTACCAGGAGTCGGACCTGGCGGGACTGTAAGCTGAGATGCTAAGTACCAAAGCTCTTTGCAGTCTGTAAAACTGCTGTTAGAGATGTAAGGAATTGTAGTTATCATTTCCCCCCTAGAGTGGAGGCAACTTCCTCACATATTTCATTGCAGTATTTATTTATTTATCTACGTATTTACTTATTTTTGAGACAGAGTTTCGCTCTCGTGGCCCGGGCTGGAGTGCGGTGGCGTTATCTCAGCTCGCTGCAACCTCCGCCTCCCAGGTTCAAGCGATTCTCCTGCCTCAGCCTCCTGAGTAGCTGGGATTACAGGCCCACACCACTACACCCGACTAATTTTTGTATATTGTAGAGACAGGGTTTCACCATCTTGGCCAGGCTGTTCTCGAACTCTTGACCTCAGGTGATCCACCTGCCTTGGCCTCCCAAAGTGCTGGGATTACAGTTGTGAGCCATCACGCCCAGCCCCTCATTGCAATATTTATATACAGAGACAGGAATTTGATATGATTTTAGATGGTTATCTAGACATGTACCCCTTCATATTAAAGTAATAGTTTTCTCCCAGCTACTTGGGATGCTGAGGCAGGAGGATTGTTGGAGACCAGCCTGGGCAACGTAAGGAGACATTGTCTCTTAGAAAAACAAGCAATTTTCAGTCAGTTCTGATTATGTTCAGAAACCATCTCAGGTAAGTGCTACTATATCTTTAGCACCCCCCTCTCACATTAATTTCTCGTTTTAATAAAGAGAGTAAGCCTCAGGCTAAGAACTTTCCACAGGTAATAGTATCTAGTTAAAATTTAATAATGTTGTTTTGTTTCTACTGTACTGAAGTTACTTTCTTTTTTGTGACAATACTGTATTTCCATTTGCTGGTAATTTAAAGATTCCTTTAAAATCATATAGATGGGAAAAAAGTTGATATATAAAAAGTATTAAATATGTAATGATACAAGTGCTAGACAAAAATTCTGACCCATGGCATGAGAATGACTGAAGTTTATTTAGGAAGCACTGCTGTAACATTTCCCAATTATGCCAAGAAGAATAGTAACCATTTACTCTATCAGGCACTATGCGAAGCACTTGTATTCATTAACTTATTTAAAACTCAAAACAACTCTATGAGGTACTTATTGTTGTCTCATTTTATAGAAACTGAAGCTTTAACAAGTTCCACGGTCACACATGGTGACATTCAGGACTTCACACCAAGCCTTCTGGTCTTGGGCTTTTTCCACTATACCACAGCGATCACTATCTTTCTGTAGCATTAGTTTTAGAACTGACCAGAGCCAGCACCCCACCCTGGAGTGAACCTTAAGAAGTCAACTTACTGGCTGGGTGTTGTGGTGGCTCACCCCTGTAATCCCAGCACTTTGGGAGGCGGAGGTGGGTGGATCATAAGTTCAGGAGATTGAGAACATCCTGGCTAGGATGTTTCTACTGAAAATACAAAAAATTGGCTGGGCGTGGTATGCTGGGCACCTGTTGTCCCAGCTACTCAGGAGACTGAGGCAGTAGAATTCCTTGAACCCAGGAGGCAAGAGCTTGCAGTGAACTGAGATCATGCCACTGCACTCCAGCCTGGATGACAGAGTAAGACTCTGTCTCAAAAAAAAAAAAAAAAAAAAAAAAGTCAACTTACTGCTTGAGTGTGGTGGCTCACGCCTGTAATCCCAACACTTTGAGAGGCCAAGGCAGGCAGATCACAAGGTCAAGAGATCAAGACCATCCTGGCCAACATGGTGAAACCCTGTCTTAACTAAAAATACAAAAAATTAGCTGGGCGTGCTGGCACGTGCCTCTAGTCCCACCTACTCGGGAGGCTGAGGGAGGAGAATCACTTGAACCCAGGAGGCGGAGGTTGCAGTGAGCCGTGATCACGCCACTGCAGTCCCGCCTGGCGACAGAGGAGGACTCCATCTCAAAAAAAAAAAAAAAAAAAGTCTGTTTATCACAGAAAGAAAGGCTGTAGAAAAATGCAAAGTGGGCCGGGTGCAGTGGCTCACGTCTGTAATCCCAGCACTTTGGGAGGCCGAGGCAGGTGGATCACGAGGTCAGGAGATCGAGACGATCCTGGCTAACACGGTGAAACCCGGACTCTACTAAAAATACAAAAAAATTAGCCGGGCGTGGTGGCAGGTGCCTGTAATCCCAGCTACTTGGGAGGCTGAGGCAGGAGAATGGCGTGAACCTGGGAGGCGGCCCTTGTAGTGAGCCGAGATGGCGCCACTGGGCGACAGAGCAAGACTCCGTCTCAAAAAAAAAAAAAAAAAAAAAAATACAAAGTAGAGAAAACTCAGACATTTAGCATTTTTTGGCACATAAATTTTTCTTATTTTAGCCTTAAATTAGCGCTAAGGCAGATACTCCTAAATACATTTTTACAATTGAAGAAAAGGGATCCTGGAAAAGTTAAGTAGTCTTCCCAAAGTAACCAAAGTAGGGAAATATTGTGCCTATACTTGAACTCAGATCAGTCTCACTCCCAGTTTAAACCCTCTTGAACCATGATTCCTGCTGTCGTACATTCTCTACCACGATTTTCTGCCCATGGTTCACTATTAGAGCAATGGTTCTGAATTATATCAGATCCGAAGCTCTCTTTTGTAACCCCAAAATGAAATTCACAGTTAGTGTAGTCTGTTTACAATAACTTTTTTTTTTTTTTGGAGACCAGTCTCACTCTGTTGCCCAGGCTGGAATGCAGTGGCACAATCTTGGCTCACTGAAACCTCTGCCTCCCCAGCTGAAGTGATTCTCCTGCCTCAGCCTCTTGAGTGTCTGCGATTACAGGCATGCGCCACCATGCCCAGCTAATTTTTGTATTTTAGTAGAGACGAAGTGTGAGCCATCACACCCAGCCAAGAACATTTCCGTAACAAGGAATGTAACAGTCGGGCACAGTGGCACATGCTTGTAATCCCAGCACTTTGGGAGGCTGAGGTGGGCAGATCTTTTAAGGTCAGGGGTTCGAGACCAGCCTGGCCAACATGGTGAAACCCCATCTCTACTAAAAATACAAAAATTAGCCGGGTGTGGTGGCGTGTGCCTGTAATCCCAACTACTCGGGAGGCTGAGGCAGGAGAATCACATGAACCTAAGGACTGGAGATTACAGAGAGCCGAGATCTTGGCACTGCACTCCAGCCTGGGTGACAGGAAGACTCCGTCTCAAAAAAAAAAAAAAAAAAAAATCCACAGATTACCACACGTACCCCTAGAGGGCAGTACCACCCCCATGAGGAACCAACCACTGCTCTAGAGAAAACTCAGTGCCTCTGCTCATAATTGCTGCATCCCTTAAGTGAGGTAGCTGGATTATACCGGCTCTTACATGGAGTGGCTCAGCCTCATCAAGTCATCATTTGACTTCGGTAAAATACTGTACACTCTGAACCAGCCTAAGTCCAAGAAAAAGATGTGTTTTAGTTGTAAAACTTTTTTTTTTAAGAGACAAGTCTTGCTGTGTCCCCCAGGCTGGAGAGCACTGGCACAGTCAAGGCTTACTGCAGCCTCAACATCTCAGGCTCAAGTGATCCTCCCACCTCAGCCTCTCGAGTAGCTGGGACTATAAGCGTGTACCACCACCCTCAGCTAATCTTTAAATTTTTTGCAAAGATGGGGTCTCCTCTGTTGCCCAAGCTGGTCTCAAACTCCTGGTCCAAGTGATCCTTCCATCTCAGCCTTCCAAAATGCTGGAATTATAGGCATGCACCACTGTGCCCAGCGGTATAAAACATTTTTCTAAATATGCTATAAATGTCCATTAGCAGCCAGGCACGGTGGCTCACGCCTGTAATTCCAGCACTTTAGGAGGCAGAGGCAGGCAGATCACGAGGTCAAGAGATTGAGACCATCCTGGCTAATACAGTGAAACCTGTCTCTACTAGAAATACGAAAAATTACCCGGGCATGGTAGGATGCGCCTGTAATCCCAGCTACTCGGGAGGCTGAGGCAGGAGAATCGCTTGAACTGGGAGGCATATGTTGCAGTGAGCCGAGATTGTGCCACTGCACTCCAGCCTAGGCGACATAGCAAGACTATGTCTCAAAAAAAGAACATTTCCATTCGCACCAGGCATGGTGGCTCAAGCCTGTAATCTCAGCACTTTGGGAGACCGAGACAGGTGGATCACATGAGGTCAGGAGTTCGAGACAAGGCTGGCCAGCACGGCGAAACCCCATTTCTCCTAAAAATACAAAAATTAGCTGGGCGTGGTGATGCACGCCTGTAGTCTCAGCTCTCTGCAGGCTGAGGCAGGAGAATCGCTTGAACCAAGAAGGCAGAGGTTTCAGTGAGCTGAGATCACGCCACTGTACTCCAGCCTGGGTGGCAGAGCGAGATGAGACAATGTCTCAAAAAAAAAAAAAAAATTTTTTAACAGGTTTTAAGCGAAAGCTGTAAAATACATGAATAAAATATATTAGACTAGGTTTGGGGATACAGTATGTGTAAAAAATGGTTCTCAGACTTGACAAATATTCTACTGACTTTTTGGAAAGGAAGAAACACTGATTCTTCAGAATATGGAACTCTGGTTTGAGAAGTACTGATTTTAAAGTTTTATTCTAAGAAAATATCTTTCAGGCCTGGTGCAATGGCTTATATCTATACTCCCAGCACTTTGGGAGGCTGAGATGGGAGGATCCCTTGAGCCTAGGAATTTGAGACCAACCTGGCAACATAGTAGACCCTGTTTCTGCAAAAAACAAAATAAATAGAAGATGTTCTTCAGTTGCAAATTACAAAGCTTTATCTTTATAACAGTACAGAGACTTATTTTTAGATATTCATGAAAATAAAAATACAAAATTAAAAACTTCTTGTAGAATTTTCTAACTTCAGAGAACATAGCTATGGATCTCAGCTTAAGAAAGCAAGTGTTTAGAAAATACAGGATAATTTACGATTGCTTATTTAGGTCTTGAAATACATCAGGGTGACGATACTCAACTTCATTTCTACAAAATTGTTCAGCAGTGTAAATGTAGGAGATCTAGATGAATTCCTCTTGATTACACTGCCTGGGAAAGTCTTGAGTTATCGTAGACTGAACAAGTGTTTTCTCGTTTATTTTTCTGGAGACAGGGTCTTGCTTTGTCACCCAGGGTGGACCAAAGAGGTCGAGGCTGCAGTGATTGAGGCTGCAATCACAGTGGTGCGATCATGGCTCACTTCAGCCTCGATCTCCTGGGGTCAAGTGATCCTCCCACCTCAGCCTCCCGAGTAGCTGGGACTACAGGCACACACCACTGCACCTGGCTAATGTTTAAATTTTTTTGTGGAGACAGTGGTCTCATTATGCTGCCTAGGCTGGTCTCGAACTCCAGGGCTCAAGCGATCCTCCCGCCTCAGCTTCCCGAAGTATTGAGATTACAGGTGAGAGCCACCACGCCTGGCTGTGAACAAGGTTTTTGATGGCCTACCATGTGCCTTGTACTCTGCCGCATGCTATTGGGTACAGTGTAAGACAAGGTCACAACCCTGCTCTCAGAGTTTCTGTTCAAGTGATAAAATATGCAAAGGGAAAAATAATAGACATTGTTAATCTAGTGCCTAGGATGTGCCAGGTAGAGTCATATAAGATCATATATATGGGCCGGGCGTGGCGGCTCAAGCCTGTAATCCCAGCACTTTGGGAGGCCGAGGTGGGCGGATCACGAGGCCAGGAGATCGAGACCATCCTGGCTAACACGGTGAAACCCCGTCTCTACTAAAACATACAAAAAAAACTAGCCGGGCGAGGTGGCAGGCGCCTGTAGTCCCAGCTACTCGGGAGGCTGAGGCAGGAGAATGGCGTGAACCCGGGAGGCGGAGCTTGCAGTGAGCTGAAATACGGCCACTGCACTCCAGCCTGGGCGACAGAGCGAGATTCCATCTCAAAAAAAAAAAAAAAAAAAAAAAAAAGATCATATATATGAAGAGCTCAGCCTAAAATTCTCCACTTGGCTGGGTGTGGTGGCTCACACCTGTAATCCCAGCACTTTGGGAGGCTGAGGCAGATGGATTACTGGAGTCCAGGAGTTAGAGACCAGCCTGGGCAACATAGTGAGACCCCGTCTCTACAAAAAAAAAACACACACACAAAAGTTTGCCAGGTGTCATGGTGTGTGCCTGTAGCCCTAGCTACCCAGGAAGCTAAGATGGGAGGATCACTTGAGCCCCGGAGGTCAAGGTTGTCATGAGCCAAGATTGTACCATTGCACTCCAGCCTGGACAACAAAGTAAGACCCTGTCTCAAAAAAAAAAAAAATCCTTCATTAGTTTCCTTTTGCTCTTAAGACAATGATCAAAATACAGTGGGACCTGGCTGGGCACGGTTTTTCATGGCTGTAATCCTAGCATTTTGAGAGGCCGAGGCAGGCAGATCATCTGATGTCAGGAATTCGAGACCAGCCTGGCCAACATGGTGAAACCCCATCTCTACTAAAAATACATGAATTAGGTGGGTGTGGTGGTGCGTGCCTGTAACCCTAGCTACTCGGGAGGACGAGGCAGGAGAATCACTTGAACCCAGGAGGTGGAGGATGCAGTGAGCTGAGATCACACCACTACACTCCAGCCTGGGTGACAGAGCAAGACTCTGTCTCAAAAAAAAAAAAAAAAAATACAGTGGGACCAGATGATTTTGTATATTCTGGCTCTTGCATACCTCTGAAGTCTTGTTTTCACCACATTTTCTGTAGTTCTCCTTCTCCCAGCCATATGGCCTTTGCTCAGGTCCTCAGAGGCAGAGTGTTTACTTCTATGAGGCTTTTGCCCATTTTGTTTACACCAGCACTTTGCCAAGGTAATCCTCACTCATCCCGAAGAGTCCAGCTTAATCCTACATCCTCAGCAAACCCATCTCTCAGATCTTGACTTCCCAGACTCCATCACCTCCCGTTTATGCACTCCTCCAATACCATCCATCTCTCTTCCTAGGACACGATAATTGAATTTCACATTTATTCCTCTGGTTATTCGGTTAATGTTTTTCTCCCTCACTAGACTTTGACCGTCATAAGATACGTGTATTTCGATCACCGTTCTTCAGGTCACCTGGCACTTAGAAGTTCAAGAAATATTTGTTCAATGAAAGAATAAATCTACCCTTGTACAGCATATGAATAGAGACTTAGGGAATTTAAGTGACTTGCTCAAGATCCCATGGCTAATAAGTGGCAGAGATGGGATTGAACCCATGTGTTCAACTCCAGAGCTTAAGTTTTTACCCATTACTCTAGATCCAGTGCTTCTTAGACTGTCAATGGTGAAGGACCAGTTTTGGGGTTTTTTGTTTTTTAAATTTCTAATTTCTCGTAGGCTAATACTTTTGTAAAATATTTTGATCATGTATTTGGATGTTGTGACAATGTCAAATTATTATAAAAGTCTCTAAATCCTTACTCTCAATGTCTGTGCTTATCACAGACCAGCATTGGAACATTGACCACACTTTGAGTATCTTTAGCACCCAGGGAGCAGAATGTATTACATGTTGCCTCTGTAGCCCTGTAGATAAAGTAGAGAACTGTATAGCATAATGAGCTCAGGAGGAAAGTGGAGAGAATTCCATGAGGGCCCCAAGCATTGGGAAAAGCTTTGTGGAGGTGCTGAGGTTTGAAAAAGGTGTTAAGGCATGATGGTGTAGAACTTGGAAAGGAAAGGGCACTGGAACATTCCCAGCATGTGGAGAAGCTAGAATATGTGTAGTGTGAAAAGGGAGACCCCAGCGGTACTGACTGCTTAGAACAGGTGGTTTGTATTGAGTAGAGAGAGAAAGCCAAACACAGTTTTTTTGTTTGTTTGTATTTTGAGATGGAGTCCCGCCCCAGGCTGGAGTACAATGACGTCGACTACGCTCACTGCAACCCCCCATGTTCCAGGTTCAAGTGATTCTCCTGCCTCAGCCTCCCGAGTAGCTGGGATTACAGGCACAGACCAGCACACCTGGCTAATTTTTGTATTTTTAGTAGAGACAGGGTTTCACCATGTTGGCAAGGCTGCTCTCAAACTCCTGACCTCGTGATCCACCTGTCTCGGCCTCCCAAAGTGCTGGGATTATAGATATGAGCCACCGTGCCCAGCCCCTACCAAGCACAGGTTTTATTATGTTCATTTCTGTCCATAATTTGTTTTCACGTTTCAAGAAGATTTCCATTATTTTAAGAGCCTTTTCCTCTCTTCCTCCTTTAATGAACTTTTGAGTACCTAGAAAAAATTAATATTTTGATCTCTGTTTTATTTGTCATTTGCATCTTAGCAACACTCATTTGTTGCATAACACGATGTTCTTTTTTTTTTTTTTTTGGAAGCAGGGTCTTAACTGTTGCCCAGGCTGGAGAGCAGTGGCACCATCTCATCTCAGCTCATTGCAACCTCTGCCTCTCGGGCTCAGGTGAGCCTTCTACCTCAGCCTCCTGAGTAGCTGGGACTACAGGCACGTGCCACCAGCCTGGATAATTTCTGTATTTCTTTTTTTTTTTTTTTTTTTTTAGAGACAGTGTCTTGCTGTGTTGCCCAGGCTGGTCTCACACTCCTGGGCATAAATGATCCACCTGCCCACTTTGCCTTCCAAAGTGCTGGGATTAGAGGCGTGAGCCACCACACCCGGCCTAGCACAATATTTGATGATGAACTACGGCTCTAATAGTTAATTTAAGTTCCCCTAGTAATTTCGTTTATTTATTCAATAAATGTTTACTGAGAGCTTTCTAACAGTCTGACTCCCAGGTAGAATTTCTATTTGTCCATCAGATAGCAACCCTCTCAAGGCCTGTTCTCATTTCTCTGTAGGTAAGAAGAAATTCCTTCTTTTATCCTCACTCTTCTCCCTTTGTCCTGACCCCAGATCTCCTGAGCAGTGTCCAGCTATTCTTTTCACTCAGAGAAGGCGTCTTCCTAGCTTATTATCAAATAAGCAAAAGCTGGATGTAATGTCCCAAATGTACCTTCCTCTGAAATATTTATTTGTTCAGAAACATAGTCACTTCTGAAAAATACTTTTCTGAAAACCTAATTGTTAGGTTAAATATGTTTATGGTGGTTTCAAAGATACTTGTATTTTGGAAAGTTTCCACACAGAGCTGTTGCCAAATAGGCCCTCTCTTGTGTTTAAACGGTTCTTCTACTTGACTCTCCGATTTTCTTCTAGTGTTTCACTTTTAAAAATCTCATTGTGTTGGTTGTATTTTTCAGTCAAGTCCTAATTCGAAGCAGAGTCCTCAGGGAAAATGGAAAATACATTCCCAAACAGGTACTCATTTATCTTTTATTAAAAAGCTCGACGATTCACTGTTGGGCAGTAGATATCTGAATGTTTTATAAGGGGACTTTGGGGAAAGCTGAAGGTTGGCAACTTAGTAATTAAGCTGTGGCCTGGTGGTGTTTGCTGTCATGGTGACCTCACCTTTCTTAGGAAGTTGTTTTTAAATGTGACTCAGCTAAAGTGTCTAAAGTGTCAGGTCGCCTGCCAAGTAGGCTGAGAGCTCTAAGCAGAACAGCATATCCTAAAGGTCGTCTGACTAAGTCCCTGGGGAGTAATTTGACAATCTGCTGTGTCATAGTTCTTAGACTTAAAATGCTTTTTTTTTTTTTCTTACTAGTCTTTCTTGACACGAAAATATTACTTCAACAACCCAGAGGATGGATTTTTCAAAAAAACTAAACGGAAGGTAGTGCCGCCTTCTCCTATGACTGGTATGTTTATTCCTTTCACTCATCTTTAAGGAAGATTTTTAACATAGGTCATTGAGTGGGGTGTGGTGGGTGGGAGAGAGGGCAGGGAGGGTGTCATTTTGTTTAAATGTTAAATTGCAGAAGATAGTAATCTTAGACCTTAGAAATCATCTAGTACAGGGATCTATGGAAGTGGAATTCTCTTTTTCAGTTAGATTTTCTGAGAACCCTAATGTATAAAGTGGATTAAAAAAAATAGTTGTCAGCTGATGGAGTGGGGAGGCCACAGCTGTTGTCCCTGGGTCTCTCCTTATTGCTGTTCTCAGGACCCAGGGTTCTAGGGAGCACAGTTGGAAAAGCATTCCAGCCTGGCTCTCACCCAGTGCCTGGATCCCCTTTCGACAGATGGCTGCCCAGCTTCTGCCTAAATGAGGAAGAGCGCGCTACTTCGAGACGTGCCATTTTGTTGTTAGATGTGATTGTTTGGTCTACCCTACAGTTTTGGCTCTAACATTTTCTACTTCCACTGATCCCAGTCATGTGAAAAATACAGCATGTTAAAAGTAAAACAGGCCGGCCGGGCGCGGTGGCTCAAGCCTGTAATCCCCAGCACTTTGGGAGGCCGAGACGGGCGGATCACGAGGTCAGGAGATCGAGACCATCCTGGCTAACACGGTGAAATCCCGTCTCTACTAAAAACACAAAAAACTAGCTGGGCGAGGTGGTGGCGCCTGTAGTCCCAGCTACTCGGGAGGCTGAGGCAGGAGAATGGCGTGAACCCGGGAGGCGGAGCTTGCAGTGAGCTGAGATCTGGCCACTGCACTCCAGCCTGGGTGACAGAGCGAGACTCCGTCCCAAAAAAAAAAAAAAAAAAAAAGTAAAACAGGCCAAGTATGGTGGCTCATGCCTGTAATCCTTGCATTTTGGGAGGCCAAGGCAGGTGGATTGCCTGAGGTCAGGAGTTCGAGACCAGCCTGGTTTACATGGTGAAACCCGGTCTCTACTAAAAATACAAAAGTTAGCCTGGCATGGTGGCAGGTGCCTATAGTCCCAGCTACTTCGCAGGCTGAGTCAGGAGAATTGCTTGAACCCAGGAGGTGGAGGTTGCAGTGAGCCAAAGTCCCATCACTGCACTCCAGCCTAGGTGATAGAGCAAGACTCTGTCTCCAAAAAATAAAAATAAAAAAAAAAGGAAAACAAAGTAATTTGTTGTTTTGTGTTGACTCTCCTCTCATTTTAGTACCATTCACTTCTTTAGGTGAGACAGCCAGCTATTTTAAACCCATAGGGAAGGTAGTATAATTAATTTGTTTTTAAGAGTGACTAAGGTTGTATGGAGTTCATTTTTTAACAAGTTTTAAAGAAAATTTACAAGAAACAAAAGACCATTAAATATATGAGAAGTTACTTGACCTCACTAATAATCCATGGAATACCAATTAAAACAAGATACCTTTTTTTTTTTTCTGAGATGGGAGTCTCATTCTCTCACCCAGGCTGGAGTGCAGTGGTGGCGATCTCGGCTCAATGCAGGCTCTGCTTCCTGGGTTCACGCCATTCTCCTGCCTCAGCCTCTCGAGTAGCTGGGAATACAGGTGCCCGCCACCATCTAGGAAGGGGGTTCTATTAGAACTTCCTAGAAATTCTAAGAAGTTCTCTTACAGAAATACATAAACATGCAGATGTATGTGCAAGATAATTGTCGGCAGCATCATTTATCATTTATTGGCAAAAACAATGGAAACAATCCATAGGTCTACTCAAAAGTGATTGGTGTGACCACACTGTGGAATCCTATGCAGACATTAAAAATATTGAGACTGGGTACGGTGACTGACGCCTGTAATCCCAGCACTTTGGGAGGCCAGGGCAGGCAGATCACTTGAGGTCAGTCAGGAGTTCAAGACCAGCCTGGTCTGGTGAAACCCCGTCTCTACTAAAAATACAGAATTAACTGGGCATGGTGGTGTGTGCCTGTAATCCCAGCTAGTTAGGAGACTGAGGCAAGAGATTCACTTGAACCTGGGAGGCGGAGGTTGCAGTGAGCTGAGATCATGCCACTGCACTCCAGCCTGGGCGATAGAGTGAGACTATGTCTCAAAAAACAAAACAAAACAAACAAACAAAAATGCCCAGCGCGGTGGCTCACGCCTGTAATCCTAGCACTTTGGGAGGCCAAAGTGGGCAGATCACACGAGGTCAGGAGATCGACACCATCCTGGCTAACATGGTGAAACCCCATCTCTACTAAAAATACAAAAAATTAGCTGGGCGTGGTGGTGGGCGCCTGTAGTCCCAGCTACTTGGGAGGCTGAGGCAGGAGAATGGCATGAACCCACGAGGCGGAGCTTGCAGTGAGCTGAGATCGTGCCACTGCACCCCAGCCTGGGCAACAGAGCAAGACTCCGTCTCAAAAAAAAAAGAAAAAAAAAAAGGAAATATTGAGAGGGAGCTATTCAGTGTGGAAATACAATCCACAATATATTACTAATAATAAGCGTAGTAGCATAGCATCTCCGTTTTGTGTGTGTGTGTATGTGTGTGTGTATATATACACACACAAATACATAAAATTTGTAATGTGTGTATGTAGAGAGAAAGATGGAAGGATATACAACAAATAGTTAAGTGTTTAGAGAATGGGCTTAAAAGAACTGTCTACATCATACATTTTTATGTCATTTGATTTTTTTTACAATAAACTTATTTTAATTATCAAGTACATTAAAAATTTACAGAAAATCAGGAGGAAGTCCCTGGCAACAGAGGTAAAACTTAGTGGTTTCTCGTTTGTGCTTTTGTCTTAGATCCTACTATGCTGACAGACATGATGAAAGGGAATGTAACAAATGTACTCCCTATGATTCTTATTGGTGGATGGATCAACATGACATTCTCAGGCTTTGTCACAAGTAAGTTACAGACCCAGCCGACTTCATGTTACCCAGAGAAATTCAAGTACCACTGAGACACTAATATCATAGGTCGTATGTTTTCTTGTGTAAACTGATAATAGTCTTTGAACAAAAAATTTACTATGTGATGACTTTTATGGCTTTTGCCCAAAAATGTTCCTAAGTTCATGATGTGGATGCTTTTTAGCCAGATTAGATTCAAGCAAGTGACTTGCTAGCTTGCTTCCAAAACTAATATGGTATTCTAGTTGAGCAGGATAAAGGGAAGCATATTTCTATTTTGACTTCATTTGCTAGGTGTTAGGGTGAGTTTTCTATTTGTTTATAAGTTGATTTGATTTTGATCAATTTGGTTTCTTAGTAACATAGTTCTATGCTTCTATATTCCACTTAGAGTTTAACAGATTGGTGCAAGTTTTTTCCAAATTTCAGGTCACAGCTGAGTTTGAGTCTCTGCTTCCTCAGTAAGCTAGAAGCGAGTATTATTGAGGGAAACTAGAGCAGAGTGGCATTTTGACTGTCTTTTCTTCAGAAATTGCCACAGATTTCCTTGTGGAAGTCGTTTTCCAGAAGCTATGTGGCACAGAGTTCCCACCTCCTCTGGGAAAGATTCACACTTATTCTAAAAATAAAACAGCTCAGAGTGGTTGTGAACTTTTTCTTCTCTGCAGCCAAGGTCCCATTTCCACTGACCCTCCGTTTTAAGCCTATGTTACAGCAAGGAATCGAGCTACTCACATTAGATGCATCCTGGTAAGAACTTTCTTTTGTTTAGTAAAAATACAAACCACACTTTGGGAGGCCAGGGTGGGAGGATCACTTGAGCCCAGGAGTTTGAGACCAGCCTGGGCAACAGAGTAAGACCCTGTCTCAAAAAAACGAAAACAGGTGGGGTGCAGTGGCTCACGCCTGTAATCCCAGCACTTTGGGAAACCAAGGCGGGCAGATCACGAAGTCAGGAGATCGAGACCATCCTGGCTAACACGGTGAAACCCCATCTCTACTAAAAATACAAAAAATTAGGGCCGGGCGCGGTGGCTCAAGCCTGTAATCCCAGCACTTTGGAAGGCCGAGACGGGCGGTTCACGAGGTCAGGAGATTGAGACCATCCTGGCTAACACGGTGAAACCCAGTCTCTACTAAAAATACAAAAAACTGGCCGGGCGAGGTGGTGGGCGCCTGTAGTCCCAGCTACTCGGGAGGCTGAGGAAGGAGAATGGCGTGAACCCGGGAGGCGGAGCTTGTAGTGAGCTGAGATCCTGCCACTGCACTCCAGCCCAGGCGACAGAGCAAGACTCCGTCTCAAAAAAAGAAAAAAGCGGGCGCGGTGGCTCAAGCCTGCAATCCCAACACTTTGGGAGGCCGAGACGGGCGGATCACGAGGTCAGGAGATCGAGACCATCCTGGCTAACACAGTGAAACCCCGTCTTTCCAAAAAAAAAATACAAAAAACTAGCCAGGCGAGGTGGCGGGCGTCTGTAGTCCCAGCTACTCGGGAGGCTGAGGCAGGAGAATGGCGTAAACCCGGGAGGCGGAGCTTGCAGTGAGCTGAGATCCGGCCACTGCACTCCAGCCTGGGCAACAGAGCCAGACTCCATCTCAAAAAAAAAAAAAAAAATACAAAAAATTAGCCGGACATGATGGTGGGCGCCTGTAGTCCCAGCTACTCAGGAGGCTGAGGCAAGAGAATGGTGTGAATCTGGGAGGCAGAGTTTGCAGTGGGCGGAGCTTACAGTGAGGGGAGATCGGCCACTGCACTCCATCCAGCCTGGGCAACAGAGTGAAACTCTGAAAAAAAAAAAAAAAAGTAAACAAAAATCACACAAACCAAAATCTAAAACCAGTGCCCCTTAAAGATGAGGATTTCTGGCTGAGTACAGTGGCTCACACCTGTAATCCCAACACTTTGGGAGGCCAAGTCGGGCGGATCACAAGGTCAGATCAAGACCGTCCTGGCTAACATGGTGAAATCCTGTCTCTATGAAAAATACAGAAAGTTAGCTGGGCACGGTGACTGATGCCTGTAGTCCCAGCTACTCAGGAGGCTGAGGCAGGAGAATGGCATGAACCCAGGAGGCGGAGCTTGCAGTGAGCTGAGATCGCGCCACTGCACTCCAGCCTGGTCGACAGAATGAGACTCCATCTCAGACCAAAAAAAAGTTGAGGATTTCTAATTTGCATACTTCATTGGAATCGGTTTTTAAAGGTTTTTTTTTTTTTTCCAAGACTGAGTCTCACTCTGTCATCCAGCCTGGAGTACAGTGGTGCGATATCACTGCAACCTCCGCCTCCTGGGTTCAAGTGATTCTCCTGCCTCAGCCTCCCGAGTACCTGGGATTACAGGCGTGCACCACCACATCCGGGTAATTTTTGTATTTTTCGTGGGGACGGGGTTTCACCATGTTGGCCAGGCTGGTCTCAAACTACTACTGACCTCAAGTGATTCACCTGCCTCGGCCTCCCATAGTACTGGGATTACAGACGTGAGCCACCACGCCCGGCCAAAAGTTTTTTTTTTATTCTTCATTGAAACCCCACTCAAAATGTCATGGGTGGTTTATGGCAACTTTTACATAAGTCTAGCAAAAGGAAAGAATGTGTCATCTCTTTTCTGTCACAATTGGGGGCTTAAAAATGCAGGGGTGGATGTATCAACCCCCAGAAAGTTAAAAGTTTAAGCCAGGAGTTCTGGCCATTAAATCATTTTTAGTAATACCTGGAGCTTATGAGAGTGGAAGTTTGTATTATTTTTTTTTCCAAAGTACATTACTATTAATGATAATAGTTTTCATTAGTTCTAGTCACTGTGCTTAGCATTTTCCATATTTTACCCTCATAGCAATCTATGAAACCTATGTAGGAATTGACATTTGACGACAGTCTGTCCAAATCCAGCACCCATGTATTATTTACCACTCTTTATAATTTTTAAAAAGAGATTTCTCCTTCTGAATACCACTATTTTTTTTTGAATGACAGAATAAGACAACTTAAAATCTGAAAAGCTCTTAGGAAATACTGCTACAGTATCTGGAACCTAGTAATGCTGCTTCACGTGGCCTCTCCAGACTCTTTTGCCTGTGGCTTCCCGAAGACTGGCATAAAACAGAGAAAAAGAATAATGGACAAAATGGGGATTACTAGTGGTCATCTTGACTACTTGGTTTGAGCAGAGCCCTCTAGGATGTGTGGGAGGAGCAGGACAGGCCAGAGGCTAGGAAGTCTGGGCCATGCACAATTCTGCTAGAGAAGAAAAGCTGTGCATTATATGAGTAGCATGAGTCTATTCAACTTTTACCTTCCGGTCTCCTTAGGCTAAACAAAAACTTCATGGGTTGGAGAAAAGCTTATTCATCTTTTCTCAGCATCCAGAGAGGCATGTGACTAAAATGATATCATGGACAGAAGGGAGACTGGAACCCAAGTGTACAATTACCACTGTGGTGAGATCAGCAACATTGTATTCCGACAGGCCATTTACTTACCTGCAGCCTATGGAGTAACCAGAGTAGACTCTTGCCCTTATGTGACCCACTTGTTGGAATGACTATGGATCTTTCCGTTTATCATTTTCCATCTCACTTTTGGTTTTAGCTTTTATTATATGCAAGCCTATTTATTTTATGGAGGTTGAGTAGGAAACATAAGCTAAAGGAAGCCTCAGTGATATAGTTCAAAACTTGGAATGGCTCTCCCAGTAGCTATAGTCCTCGGTACTATGTTTTCTGAAATCCACCTCTCATCCCTTCTTGTAAGTACGGAACACACCCAGTGGCTCACGCCTGTAATCCTAGCACTTTGGGAAGCTGAGGTGGGCAGATCACTTGAGGTCAGGAGTTCGACATCAGCTTGGCCAACATGGTGAGACCCCATCTCTACTAAACATACAAAAATTAGCCAGGCATGGTGGTGTGTGCCTGTAGTCCAAGCTACTCAGGAGGTTGAAGCAGGAGAATCTCTTGAACCCCAGTGGCAGAGGTTGCAGTGAGCCGAGATTGCGCCACTGCACTCCAGTCTGGGTGACAGAGCGAGACTCCGTCTCAAAAAAAAAAGGTATGGAACACACCAACACTTGTGATTTCCTCTCAGGAATGGAATTCAGAATGGGAGTCGTCTTTGGAGTTTTAAAATATAGTTCTGTATTGTTTAGACTGCTTTAACAACTTGTATTTCTTCTGTGGTTGTGCTTTGGATGAATATAGCCCATCCAAGGTGACTTCTTTACAACCACTGAACAACTTTGGGTGGTAGGGAAGTGGGAACTGCATTACTCTCTGATATAATAACTAACCACACCATTTTCCTTTTACTTTGCCAGGGTGAGTTCTGCATCCTGGTACTTCCTCAATGTATTTGGGCTTCGGAGCATTTACTCTCTGATTCTGGGCCAAGATAATGGTAAGAAGCATGTCAGGTTTACTAACCAAATACTTCCATAGATGAATCATCCATGTTAGAGCCAGAAAAGTCTTGTAGGTTATGCTGTTTGTTACCATAGTCAAATAAAATGTTTCCTTCCTTCAGTTTCTGAGGTATTCTGAAAGACTCTTAAAAATTCCAGGGGTCAAACTGAAGATCTCAATTCTCTCTGGCAATGACTGGGACAGTATTTGATTCCCCAGAATCTGATACCATCATGTGAGGGATCCACCACCAGCAGTGTAAGCCTGTGAACCTAAAGCTTAAAGAAGGCCTGGTTTGTCAGTCATTTCACTGACTAGAGCCCTTGCCAGTACTAATCCTTGCTCTCTTGTTTACTGGCCGGGACCTCAGAAAAGTTACTTAACAAGTTACTTAACTTCAAATTTTCTATTTGCTTATCTGTAAATAAGGACTTCATTAGTTAACCTGCAGGGTTATTAGGAACAGATGAGGTAGAATATGCGAACCACTTAGTGAAGTACTTGGCATACAGTAGTTGCTCAATAACTGGTGCCTGTTATTGTTGAAATTTGAAATGAAGTTTAGAGCTTCCTTTAGTGATCTCTTTTTTGCTGTTACTATCCCCATTTTTCAGGAGACACAAAGTGACTTTCCTAGAGTCACATAGCCAGTGGGTGACAGGGCCAGTCGTGAGGCTGTAGTCCAGTTCTCTAATCTAAGCACATTCTTCCCCTGGGGTGCTGGGGTGCTTGCTGAGTCCTGGCACTCATGTAAGTGTGTCTTATGCTACAGCCGCTGACCAATCACGAATGATGCAGGAGCAGATGACGGGAGCAGCCATGGCCATGCCCGCAGACACAAACAAAGCTTTCAAGGTACACTGCATTCACCATTCAAAGCCGCAGCAATGCTCTGAAAGGTGTTATCAAGAGCTATTTTAAAAATAGCTTCCTTGCAGGGAGTGTTGTGTAGTTCCATCGTTTTAATTTAAACTTAGCAAAAACATAGTTTACACGTCTCTTTTTCCTGAGACAGAATCATCTATTAAGTAAATTGGAAATTCTTGGTACTTTTACCAGTTTTTAAATGCTCACCAGAATTTAATCCACACTATCAATGATGCCGTAAAATAATCCAATCAGAGGTGCTAGGTAAACATTTAGAATAATTTGAATGTTTTTGAACCCCATAGATATCAGATATAAATTGCATTAAAAAAAATTAATACTGGCTGGGCACGGTGGCTCACGCCTGTAATCCCAACACTTTGGGAGGCCAAGGCGGGTGGATCACGAGGTCAGGGGTTCAAGACCAGCCTGACCAACCTGGGGAAACCCCGTCTCTACTAAAAATACAAAAAAAATTAGCTGGGCGTGGTGGCAGGCGCCTGTAATCCCAGCTACTAAGGAGGCTGAGGCAAGAGAATTGCTTGAACCCAGGAGGCGGAGGTTGCAGTGAGCTGGGATTGCGCCACTGCACTCCAGCCTGGGCAACAGAGCGAGACTCCATCTCAAAAAAAAAAAATCAATACTAAGAGCGTTTTCACAAAAAGGTTCTAGAATTTGCATAATTTAGCATGATTTTTGTGGAACAAAATCTCACTGTGTTTCATGATAAAAACTAGAAAGAGAAGGGAAGTTCCGGCCAGGGACAGTGGCTCACACCTGTAATCCCAGCACTTTGGGAGGCCGAGGCCGGCGGGTCACCTGAAGTCAGGAGTTTGACACCAGCCTGGACAACATGGTGAAACCCTGTCTCTATTAAAAATACAAAAATGGGACAGGTGTGGTGACTCACACCTGTAATCCCAGCACTTTGGGAGGCCAAGGCAAGTGGATCAACTGAGTTCAGGAGTTCAAGACCAGCCTGCCCAACATGGTAAAACCCCTTTTCTACTAAAGATACAAAAGAAGATTTGCTGGGCGTGGTGGTGGGCGCCTGTAATCCCAGTTACTTGGGAGGCTGAGACAGGAGAATTGCTTGAACTCAGGAGGCAGAGTTTGCAGTGAGCTGAGATTGCACCATTGCACTCCAGCCTGGGTAACAAAAGCAAAACTCCATCTCAAAAAAAAAAAAGAAAGAAACAAAACAAAACAAAAATGAGCTGGGCACGGAGGCATGTGCCTATAATCCCAGCTACCCAGAAGGCTGAGGCAGGAGAATCGCTGGAACCCAGGATGCGGAGGCTGCAGTGAGCTGAGATCGTGCCACTGCACTCCAGCCTGGATGACAGACCAAGATTCTGTCTCAAAAACAAATAGAGAAGTTTCTCAGCCTGATAAAGGGCATCTGTGACAGACCCACAGCTAACATCATACTCAATGGTGAAAGACTGAAAGCTTTCCCTTCAAGATCAAGAACAACACAAGGATGTCTGTTCTTGCCATTTCTATTCAGCATTGTCCAGGATGTACTAGCCAGGGCAGTTAGGCAAGAAAAAGAAATAAAAAGTCATTCTGATTAGAAAGGAAGTAAAACTATCTCTCTTTGCAAATGGCATGGTGTTGTATATAGATCATCCTAAACAATCCACAAGAAAACTAACAGAGCTAATAAATAAGTTCAACATACAAAAATCGATTGTGCTTCTATATACTGGTAATGAAGAACTGGAAATGAAAGTAAAACAATTTTATTCATAATAGTATCAAAAGGAATAAAATATTTAGAAGCAAATCTAACGAAAGAAATGGCCTTGGCCGGGCATGGTGGCTAACGCCTGTAATCCCAGCACTTTGGGAGGCTGAGGCGGGCAGATCACGAGGTGGAGAGATCGAGACCATCCTGACCAACATGGTGAAACCCCATCTCTACTAAAAATATAAAAATTGGCTGGACATGGTGGCGCATGCCTATAGTTCCAGCTACTTGGGAGGCTGAGGCAGGAGACTCACTTGAACCCGGGAGGTGGAGGTTGCAGTGAGCCAAGATTGTACCACTAGACTCCAGCCTGGTGACAGAGTGAGACTTCATCTCAAAAAAAAAAAGAAATGGCCTTTTGTTAGATTTAAACTGATATGCTGAAAAATTACAAAACATTGCTGAAAGAAATGAAAGACTTCAATAAATGGAAAGACATCCATGTTCATAGATTGGAAGACTTAATATTATTAAGATGGCAGTACTCTCCAAATTTATCCACAGATTGAACACAATCCCTATCAAAATCTTACCTGCCTTTCTTGCAGAAATTGACAAGCTGCTCCTGAAGTTCACATGGAAATTCAAGGGAATCAAAATAGGCAAAAATGTTGGCAAAACTGGAGAACTTAGATGCTGTGGTTTTAAAGCCTATTACAAACCTGTAGTAATCAAAACTGCACAGAAATAAAAACTGGCATAAGGAGAGATATAGGTCAATGGAATAAAATGGAGAGTTCAGAAATAAACACATCTATTTATCATCAATTGACTTTCAAAGAGGGTACCGAGACTATTCATTGGGGAAAGAATAGTGTCCATTCAATGAATGGTGCTGGGAAAAGGATATCTACATGCAAAAGAATGAAGCTGGGCACCTATTTCACACCATGTACAAAAGTTAAGTCTAAATGGTTCCACAGGCATGGGTAGTGCAGAAGAAAAAAAAAAATTAGGTTCAAGTTAGCTTAGATGTGGTGGTGCATGCCTATAGATGGGGACACCACTTGAGCTGAGGAGTTTGAGGCTGCAATGAGCTATGATTGTGCCACTGCACACCAACTTGGGTGACAGCGAGACCCTGTCTCAAAAAGAAAAAAGAAATCAAATGGGTCAAAGACCCGAATCTTTAATATTGCATGATCTTACTTATATAAAATATTTGGAATAGGAAAATTCACAGAGACAAGGAAGTAGGTTAGAGGTTACTGAGGATGGGATGGGGACAGTGGGGAGTAGTTGCTTACTGTGCGCATTTTCTGTTTAAGGGGACATAAAACTTTGGAAACGATAGTAGACATGGGTATACATTGTGAATGTCATTAATGCCACTGAATTTTATATCTAAAATGGTTAAAATGGTGTATGTTATGTTACATATATTTTATCACAATAAAAAAATAAAAATTTGGCTGGGCACAGTGGCTTACACCTGTAATCCCAGCACTTTGGGAGTCCGAGACAGGCAGATCATTTGAGGTCAGGAGCTTGAGACCAGCCTGGCCAACATGATGAAATGCCATCTCTACTAAAAATACAAAAATTAGCTGGGCGTGGTGGCACGCCCCTGTAATCCCAGCCACTCAGGAGGCTGAGGCATGAGAATCGCTTGAACCCGGGAGGCAGAGATTGCAGTGAGCGGAGATCGCACCATTGCAGATGCAGGGGTTGCAATGAGCCAAGATGGCACCATTGCACTCCACCCTGGGCTACAGAGTGAGATCACTCTGTCTAAAAAAATAAACAACTAAAAAACAGTGAGAGGGCCGGGCACGGTGGCTCACGCCTGTAATCCCAGCACTTTGGGAGGCCGAGGTGGGCGGATCACAAGGTCAGGAGTTTGAGATCAGCATGGTCAATATGGTAAAACCCCGTCTCTACTAAAAATACAAAAATTAGCCTGGCGTGATGGCAGGTGCCTGTAGTCCCAGTTACTCAGGAGGCTGAGGCAGGAGAATCACTTAAACCCGGGAGGCGGAAGTTCCAGTGAGCCGAGAACGTGCCACTGCACTCCAGCCTGGGTGATAGAGCGAGACTCCATCTCAAAACAACAACAAAAAAACAGTGAGATACCACTTCGTGTCCACTCAGATGGTTATAATAAAAAAAGATGAACAATAACAAGTGTTGGTGAGAATGTGGAGAAACTGGAACCCTATTGTTGATGATGGTGCAGCCACTTTGGAAAACAGTTTTTCCACCATTCCTCAAACAGTTAAAACATAATTACTGTATGACCCAGCAGTTTTACTCTTAAGTAAATACTCAAGAGAACTGAAAACATATGTCCACACAGAAACTTATGTGAGAATGTGTTCAGAGCATCATTCATAATAATCAAAAAGTAGACATAACCCAAATACCCATCATCTAATGAAAGGATAAACAATGGAATATTTTTGAATATAATGTATGTTGTATATACAGTAGAATATATACAATGGAGTGTTATTCAGCTATAAATAAGAGTGGAATACTGAATCATGTTAAACAGGGAAGAACCTTGAAAACATGCTAAGTTAAAGAAAATAACAAAAGGCCACATATGCCCAGAATAAGTGAAAAAAGATATGGAGATAAAGTAGTAGTTGCCAGAGGTTGTGGGAGGTGAATAATGGGAACTGTGTACTGTTTGGTATGTGGTTTCTTTTTGTTATTAGATAATAACAAAATGATTATTAGATATTATATAGATATTGGTGGTGGTGGTTGCACAACGAATATACTAAAAATCACTAAATTGTACACATTAAAGGGGTAAATTTTATGACATGTAAATTATATCTCAAAAACCCACTCATGAGCTAACATTTGTATTTCACATTAAATAAGCTTACTTTATCTATCTATCTATCTATCTATCTATCTATCTATCTATCTATCTATCTAGGGTCTCACTGTGTCACCCAGGCTGGAGTGCAGTGGTATAATCCTAGCTCACTGCAGCCTTGAGCTCCTGGACTTAAGCATTCCTCCCACCTCAGCCTCAGTACTGGTGCATGAGGAGCCAGTACTACAGGCACACACCACCACACCCAGCTAATTTTGTATATAGATGGGATCTTACTATGTTGCCCAGGCTGGTCTTGAACTCCCATCCTCAAGTAATGGGAGTTCCAAAGTGCTGGGATTACAGGCGTGAGCTACCACACCTCGCAAGCTTTTTTTTTTTTTTTTTTTTTTTTTTTTTTTTTTTTTTAATTTATTTTTAAAGACGAGGTCTTACTATCTCTAGGCTCATCTAAAGATAGGTTGTCCAGGGCAGTCTCAAACTCCTGTACTCAAGCTATCCTTAGCCTCAGCCTCCAGAGTAGCTGGGACTGTAGATGTATGCCACTGCACCCACCTCATAAAGCATTTTTTAGACACTCACTAATTTAAGGCAAAGTAGTCAGATTAATAGAATATTTGAGAGATGTAATTTCTTGGAAAATTCTGCAAATTTATTTCTGCTCAACCTATTACTAGTTTATGTCTAAATGATTATATGCCAAAACCATTTTTTAGTTCACACCATCAAAGTCTTTATTCCAGTGATTAAAAATTACTGGACTCCCACAAACTGTAATGAAGTGCCATTGTGTATCTGGACATAAGGAAGGAGTAAGTGTTCTTAGGCCCACTGAAAATACCCCAGCCATTTATGTCAAAGCATTGTGGACCATGCACCATTTAAACCAGATGACAAGTCCCTTGATTAAAGAGCTGAAAATCAGCACTAATTTGTCTATTGTACATCCCTCGAGAGTACTGTGGGGCACAAAGGTGCTTAGTGAGCGTGAGCTGATAGACAGGTTAAGCGCTGGGGACTTTGCAGTCAGACCAAAATTTAAATCTCAGCTCCATTAGCTCCTAGTGCCAGTGGCCTTGAACAAATTATTTGACCTCTTAGCCTTAGTCTCCTTATCTATAAATTGAGGGGTGGCACGAAGAGGGGGAGGGGAGGATGGGGGTAGCAGCATTTCCCCTGTAGGATTGAATGAGCTTATACATGTGGATAGCGCACTCCAGCTTTTGGCCTAGAGTAAGTGGTCACTGAAGGTTAGCCGCAGCTGTCAGTAACAATTCCCTCTTCCTGCCGGGTGTTCTCTTCCATTACAGACAGAGTGGGAAGCTTTGGAGCTGACGGATCACCAGTGGGCACTAGATGATGTCGAAGAAGAGCTCATGGCCAAAGACCTCCACTTCGAAGGCATGTTCAAAAAGGAATTACAGACCTCTATTTTTTGAAGACTGAGCAGGGATTAGCTGTGTCAGGAACTTGGCATTGCACTTAACCTTGTAACTTTGTTTGGAGCTGGCACCTCTCAGAATAAAAAGGAGGATGCAAGAGCTGGCAGGCATGCAGCAAGGCTTGTTCTTGTCTGGGCTGGGTTCCCCTTTATGTTTGAAACTAGAGGAAATAGGAGTATGCTGAGCAACTTGTTATTTTTAAAATGTTGTAAATGTTCCTTTTGGTGACTTTAGTAATGAAAGTCAGAGAAAGGGGGAAACCTCAAGCTACTGATAATATATAAAATCTTGGCCGGGCACAGTGGCCCACGCCTGCAATCCCAGTACTTTGGGAGGCTGAGGCGGGTGGATCACGAGGTCAGGAGTTCAAGATCAGCCTGGCCAAGATGGTGAAACCCTGTCTCTACTAAAAATACAAAAAAAAATTAGCCGGGCGTGGTGGTGGGCACCTGTAATCCCAGCTACTCAGGAGGCTGAGGCAGAGAATTGCTTAAACCCAGGAGGCGGAGGATGCAGTGAGCTGACCTCGCACCGCTGCACTCCAGCCTGGGAGACAGAGCAAAACTCCGTCTCAAAAAAAAAATATATATATATATATATTTTTATATATATATATACACACACACACACACATATATATATATCTTAGCAGAAGCCCAGTCTTCAGAGGAAGCATTGTTAATTATAGCTAATGATTATGTGCAGTCAGTCTGACATCTGGCCACAGTAAACTCCTGTTTTCTTGGGATCCAAACACCCTGTGTTTTACCATTAGTTTTGTTAGTATTGTTAACTTTCTTTACACAAGTAAACCATTTCCACTACCAAAGGTTTAGAAACTATGGATGAACAAAATGAATCTCCTTGTATTGTTCATTTTGAGCCTACATAGAATAGAGACCAAATATGTCAAAACCTAATTCAAATAAACTCTCTTCAGAGTGAATACCCAGGGCCAGGACAGACTCGGCAAACCTTCTATATCACTTAATTCTGCCCAGCGAAAATCAGTGACCCTGAGGCACTGCCAGATTCTAAAGTGCCTTTGGGATCATCAGAGACCAGCCATAAATAATGCAAAATCTTGATCTGGATGTCAGTATATGAAATCTTATCAAATCCATTGACAAATCGGTGCGATACTGGAAATGGCTACTCCTTTGGGTGAAGGACCTCACTTCCCAGTTGCTGGGAACGAAGGAGAATTTACATATTGCTGCAAGAAGGGAGAGACGGCAGTTGTTGGTAGACACGTGGATAAGGGGCCCAAGAATAATTCCGTCTGGATTAAAGGTCCCAGGGAAGTGACAGGGTACCATTGCTGTACCAAGAGGTGAATATAATTTGCATGTTGAGTGCAGTCATGAAGAACAAATGACTCTTGACTCCACACATTAAACCATCCTGTTTTCTTTGCCTGTGAAAACGTTGCCTCTGTAAGTGACTGACAGCCTCCTGCCGAAAGGTAGGACTGTCTATCTTGGACCAGTGCGGGGAGTCTACAATGAAAGAGATGTGAACCTTGCCCTCAGCTCACAAGAGAGAGACACATAAGAACTTTTTAAAATTTTTTTATTATTTTTTTAGAGATGGTACCTCACTATGTTGCCCAGACTGGTCTTGAACGTGTGAGCTCAAGCTGTCCTCCTGCCTCAGCCTCCCAAAGTGCTGGGATTACAGGCATGAGCTACCATGCCTGACTAAAAGAGACCTTTTTTTGAGGTCACTGAATCTGAGAATCTGGCATCTCTGACCCTGGCCTCCAGAGCAACATATGTGGGCATAGACACGCACACGTCCCTCTAAAGCTTATTCATAATGACCCGCAGACCCAAGTTAAGAAACCCTGACCTTTAACAATAGTCAAAATGGCTGCTTACACCAGATATAAAAGGAACAAGTGTTCACAGGGGAGCTAACCTTTGACCTGGGTCTTGAAAGACTTCCCCTGTGTGGAGGGCATTCCAAGCAGAGAAAACAGAATCAGCAAAAGCCCATGGATTAAACTGTCTGCAATTCATTGCACCCCAAGGAAGTGGGGAGTGGTCCAGTATGCCCTGGAAAGGTCCAGGTTGGGTAGCATGCAAATGGTAATTGGTGATTGAGTGGTAGCCACCTCGTTCCTCTGCATCAGGAGCATTTGAGTCTGCCTCTTCACTCACACAAGGTTTTACCTTTTTCCCTTGTTAGCAAAGGTGGGTGGTTAAAGTGTGTGTGACCAGCCTGGCCAACATGGTGAAACTCCGTCTCTACTAAGTATACAAAAATTAGCCAGGCGTGGTGGTGTGCACCTGTAATCCCAGCTGCTTGGGAGGCTGAGGCAGGAGAATCACTTGAACCTGGGAGGCAGAGGTTGCAGTGAGCCGAGATAATGCCACTTTACTCCAGCCTAGACAACAAGAGTGAAACTCCATCTCAAAAAATAAAAAAAAAAAACTGTGTGAGACTTTCCTGCCCCATTGTACTTGTAGTAAATGCACAGACCTGTCCTTGGCATCAGCAAGTCAAAAGGAAAAGCCAAGTTTGTTTTAGTAGGCTCTTTCCCGAACCACCGCACAGGTGTAGGGAGCAGTGCTTATTTGTGTGTATTTCTTGGAGTTTAATTTGGGCCAGGCTATAAATGAGAATTGCATCTCTTCATCCACCTGGACTTACCGCCTGATACCATTTAGGACACCGTAAATGTCTACTTGCTGATCATGTTATGGAACAGGGGCGTCCAATCCTTTGGCTTCCCTGGGCCACATTGGAAGAAGAATTGTCTTGGGCCACACATAAAATACACTAACACTAATGATAGCCGATTAGAGCTAAAAAACAAATGAACAAAAAAAACAATGTTTTAAGAAAGTTTATGAATTTGTATTAGGCTGCATACCAAGCTGCCCTGGGCCGCATGTGGCCTGCAAGCCAGTCAAGCTTGGTATAGAAAGTACCATACAAGGAAAGCTAAATATTGACAGTCAAGCACAAAACAACTCGGAAAAATACAACTTAGATTTGAGGTGAGTAGGTAAACCCATGCTTAGATACAAGCTTGATTCCTCTGTTTGGTCTGTAAGGTGTGTAATGGGTATGTGTGTATGTGGAAGAGTGTTACTAACTGGATGAGAAATATTGCAGTTGCAGGTGACAAGCTGAACTCAAGCAATTAAAAAGGGATGGAAATTGACTCAATAACTGAAATGTAAACTGGTTGGCTTCAGGCACAGCTGGATCCAGGGCCTCTCAAGATGTCATCAGGACTCAGTTGCTTTCTCAAATCTGCTTCTCAGGCAGTTAGTTTTCTTATAGAGGCATGAGATTAGTAATCCCAGTGAAAAGAAAGCACCCCTATTTTAAAAATCTAGCAAAAGTTGGCCGGGCACGGTGGCTCACACCTGTAATCCCAGCACTTTGGGAGGCCGAGGTGGGCGGATCACGAGGTCAGGAGATTGAGACCATCCTGGCTAACATGGTAAAACCCTGTTTCTACTAAAAAATACAAAAAAATTAGCCGGGCGTGGTGGCAGGTGCCTGTAGTCCCAGCTACTCGGGAGGCTGAGGCGAGAATGGCGTGAACCTGGGAGGCAGAGCTTGCAGTGAGCCTAGATCGTGCCACTGCACTCCAGCCTGGGTGACAGAGTGAGACTCCATCTCAAAAAATAATAAAATAAAAAATCTAGCAAAAGTTAGGATTGCATCTAACTAATCTGCCTTGGGTCATGTGCAAATTCCAGGAATCGCTTAGCTTTTCATAAATAAACTATAAGAAGTGAAGGTGTAATAGGAGTGATTCCCCAGAGGAAAACTGGGATGCTGTTGCCAGAAGAAGTGGCGTGGGTACCAGACAAAAAGTATCTTACCTTTAAGGATCTAAACCATCTGGAATGTTCCCAACAGGAGGTGCTGTCCCTGTCCTTGGAGGTAATTGCATTCTGCAGACATTTGCAGGGTTTCTACAGTGTGCTCAGGGCCATGCTAGATATTTTCAGATCTTTTTGTTCATTCAACCAATAGTGAATTGAGTGTTGCCAGGCACCGCATATGAACAAGACACAGTCAAAGACCTTAGAAACTCAAGACTACTATAGTACATGCTGTGACAGGGATGATCCTAGGGAGGCCGTGGGAACATCCTGCAGGTCATCCAATCAACCCAAATGGTCAGGGAAGCCTTCCCAGCAGGAACATCTCAACTAAGATGTGAAAGATCATGAAGAACTTGCCAGAAAAAAATTATACAGACTGTTCCAAACAGAGGAAACAGTGTGCACAAAGTTCCAGAAGCAAAGATGGTGTTTTCCTGGAACTGAAACAAGACCTGCATGACCCTGCAGTGTAGACTATGAAAGGACACTGATAAACATTTGGATTGTACACTTAAAATGGGTGAATGGGGTGGGGTGTGAATTATAGCTCACTAAAGCTGCTTCAGAAAACAAAAACGTGAGGAGGCAGCACTAGGGCCAGATGGCAGAGGAGTTCGTAAGTCATCCCTCAGACGCACAACTTCATCCCGATGGTGGCAGCAGGAAGCCTTTGTAGGGACTGGTGTGAAGGGATTTGCTGCTGGGCAAGGAATGGAATCGAGGGGCAGAAGTGGGTAAGGAGAGCACTGGAGTGAGAGAGATGGTAGTGTGGTCAGAGGAGAAGGCGCGGCATTGAAGTCATGTTCATGATTAGCTCCTGCTTTCTCACACTCACTGTGTTGCTTTGTAGAAGACAGTTTTCCTCTTTGGGCCTCAGTCTCCCCATCAGTCACAAGGGGATCATATGGTGCAGCTACTTTGGAAAAGTCTGACAGGTCCTCAGATGTTTAAATGTAAACTTTCCATGTGACCTAGCAGTTCCCCTCCTAAATAGATATATACCCAAGAGAAGTGAAAACATATTGGCTGGGCGCGGTGGCTCATGCCTGTAATTCCAGCACTTTGGGAGGCTGAGGCGGGCAGATCGCAAGGTCAGGAGTTCGAGACCAGCCTGACTGACATAGTCAACCCCCCGTCTCTACTTAAAATGGAAAAATTAGCCAGGTGTGATGGTGCGCACCTGTAATCCCAGCTACTCGGGAGGCTGAGGCAGGAGAATTGCATGAACCCGGGAGATGGAAGTTGCAGTGAGCCAGGATTGTGCCATTGCACTCCAGCCTAGGCAACAGGGCGAGACTCCATCTCAAAAATAGAAAAGAAAACATCCAGGTCAGGTGCGTTGGCTCACGCCTGTAATTCCAGCACTTTGGGAGACCAAGGCGGGTGGATTGAGCGTCCTGTAGTCCCAGCTACTCAGGAGCCTGAGGCAGGAGAATTGCTTGAACCTGTGAGCCAGAGGTTGCAGTGAGCCGAGATCGCACCACTACACTCCAGCCTGGGCTACCGACTGGGCAACAGAGCGAGACTCTGTCTCACAAAAAAAAAAAAGAAAAACGAAAAAGAAAACATGTCTACACAAATACCTATACATGAATATTCATAGAGCATTATTCCTAGTAGCCACAAGGGGAAACAACCCAAATGTCTATCAGCTAACAGATGGATAAATGAAATGTGGTATATCCATACAATGGCATATTATTCAGCAATAAAAAGAATGAAGTACTGACTAGGTGCAGTGGCTCACGCCAGTAATCCCTGCACTTTAGGAGGCTGAGGTGGGAGGATTGATTGAGGCCAGGAGTTCAAGACCAGCCTGGCAACATAACAAGACCCTGTCTCTACAAAAAATAAAGTTATCTGGGCATGGTGGCGTATGCCTGTAGTCCCAGCTACTCAGGAGCCTGAGGTAGGAGGGTGGTTGCTTGAGCCCAGAAGTTGAAGATTAGAGTGAGCCATGACTGCACCAGTGCACTCCAGCCTGGGCAACAGATTGAGACCCTGTCTCTAAAACAGTAAAATAGGCTAGGCACAATGTCTCATGCCTGCATCCCAAGTACTTTGGGAGGCTGAGGCGGGAGGATCACTTGAGCCCAGGAGTTGGAGACCAGCTTAGGCAACATAGTGAGGCCTCATCTCTACAAGAAAATGAAAAACAGATCAGCCAGGCATGGCGGCACACGCCTGTGGTCCCAGCTACTGGGGAGGCTGAGGTGGAAGGACTGCTAGAGCCCAGGTGGTCAAGGCTGCAGTGAGCCATCATTGCACCACTGCACTCCAGCCTGGAAGACAGAGCGAGACCCTGTCTCGAAACAATAAATAGATAATAATAGGCCAGGCACGGTGGCTCAAGCCTGTAATCCCAGCACTTTGGGAGGCCGAGACGGGCGAATCACGAGGTCAGGAGATCAAGACCATCCTGGCTAACACAGTGAAACCCCGTCTCTACTACAAATACAAAAATTAGCCAGGCGAGGTGGCGGGCGCCTGTAGTCCCAGCTGCTTAGGAGGCTGAGGCAGGAGAATGGCGTGACCCCAGGAGGCGGAGCTTGCAGTGAGTGGAGATCACGCCACTGCACTCCAGCCTGGGCGACAGAGCGAGACTCCATCTCAAAAAAAAATTAATTAAATAAATAAATAATAATAAAGTAATTATTACCATTTTACCAGTTTGTTTTTTTTTTTTTGAGACAGAATCTTGCTCTGTCACCCAGGCTGGCATGCAGTGGCATGATCTTGGCTCACTGCAACCTTGGCCTCCCGGGTTCAAGCAGTTCTCGTGCCTCAGCCTCCCGAGTAGCTGGGATTACAGACACGCACCACTGCGTCTGGCTAATTTTTGTATTTTTAGTAGAGAAGGGGTTTTACCATGTTGGCCAGGCTGTTCTCAAACTCCTGACCTCAGGTGATTCATCTGCCTCGGCCTCCCAAAGTGCTGGGATTACAGGCTTGAGCCACTGCCCCCGGCCCAGAATTTTTTAAAGTATCTCCCAAAATCACTTTTTTGTGGGAGGGGAGGGAGCAGGGGAGTTGGATATTTTAAAAGTAAATCACAAGTATGTCATTTCACACATAAGTAGTAGGTATCATAACATAACGGAATTTTTTACACATAACCCACAAGGGCATTATTTCACCCGATACAAACATGCTTACACTTTAATATGTCCTAAGACGCAATCTGTGTTCGTATTTCCCTAATTGTCTCCAAATGCCTTTTCCACAGTGGATTTGTTTGACTGAGGCTCCCAACGAGGCCCCCACATGGCATTTGGTTGCTATCTCTCTTAAATCTCTTACATAACAGTTTACCCTCCCTCCCTTTTTTTTCAAGATATTCATTTGTCAAAGAAACCATGTTGTTTGTTGTCTCTGTAGAATTCTGTGAATCTCTGAAAATGTTATCTGAATGGGAAATTAAATCTTCAGATTGTTTTTCACTTTAAGGAAAGATTAAGGGGAATGAATTAGTGATAGATGCATAGAAAATTAAGCAAATGAGGCTGGGCACGGTGGCTCACGCCTGTAATCCCAGCACTTTGGGAGGCCGAGGTGGGTGGATCACCTGAGGTCGGCAGTTCAAGACCAGCCTGACCAACATGGAGAAACCCTGTCTCTACTAAAAAAAAAAAAAAAATACAAAATTAGCCAGGCATGGTGGCGCATGCCTGTAATCCCAGCTACTCGGGAGGCTGAGGCAGGAGAATCGCTTGAACCCAGAAGGCGGAGGTTGCGGTGAGCCGAGATCATGCCATTGCACTCCAGCCTGGGCAAAAAGAGGGAAACTCCGTCTCAAAAAAAAAGAAAAGAAAATTAAGCAAATGAAAAACCAAGCAGTACTTACTGCAGGAGAAACAGAATGTCTGGGGAGGGAATTACTATACTTACAGTACACTTCTTGAATCAGCTTGAATAATTGTTTCACAGTTCTAGTATTGTAAATGCAGAATAATGATATCAAAAAACTACAGAAAAATGTGGAAAGTAATAGAAGAGCTACATTTTCATATTATCTTCATAGTAGTCAATAGATTAACCCCCCAAACTGAAAATAATTAACATTAGCAGCATAAATCTGATGTGAAAATAGAATAAATACCAGAAGAAATAACCAGAAGTACCAGAAAGAGTTGAAAATAATTACTTCCAGCAAGTGGGAATTGAGAGTGAAAGAGAATGGGGTAAGGATCTGCTGATTTTAAAGTGGCATCAGATTTCACCAAAAAAACACAACTCTTGGCTGTGGGCGGTGGCTCCTGCCTGTAATCCCAGCACTTTGGGAAGCCAAGGCAGGCAGATCACTTGAGGTCAGGAGTTCGAGACCAGCCTGGCCAACATGGTGAAACCCCGTATCTACTAAAAATACAAAAATTAGCCAGGCGTGGTGGTGCGTGCCTGTAATCCCGGTTACTGGGTAGCTGAGGCAGGAAAATGGCTTGAACTCAGGAGGCGGAGGTTACAGTGAGCTGAGATCATGCCACTCCACTCTAGCCTGGGGTGAAAGAGAGAGACTCTGTCTCAAAAAACAAACAAAAAATCTCTTTAAAAAGATCAGGTTTGTTTAGTTGGTGTTGGTGGAAGCTAAAATCTGAGAATGAATAGGTTAAGACTCCAGGAACTCTTCAGGCTGCATTTGGCCAGTTTAGTAAAAGAGTATAACTCCCCTTGCCCTCAGAGTTCAGGACAGTGGGCAGAGCACAGAGAAGGTTCGCCAGCCTGCACTGTGTCCCACCTGTTCTCCCTTTTGTTTATTTGCTCATGCCTGCCAGAGCAACCAGCCAGAACGAAAATGCCAGGCAACTGTCCTGGGCTTTGTCTAAGCAGGAGATTTCATCATCGCCAGCCCCATCTTCTTTGCCTCTTCCTTCCCTCTCTTTCCTTGGGGAGTCACAACTTTCAGCTCTGTTGGTTTGAAGTCAACAGAGATCCAAACTGGAGGGCCTATTTTCATGGACTCAATTAACTCCTAACACAGTAGGGGCTGCCTGGAAGGCCTGGGGTTTCCATCTCCCCCACTTTCCTCTCTCAGGTTCTTCCAGAGGGGCAGGAGGGTGTCATTACTATTAAGAGCACTGGTTCTGGCCGGGGCGTAGTGACTCATGCCCGTAATCCTAGTACTTTGGGAGGGCGAGGCAGGCTGATCACCTGAGGCCAAGAGTTTGAGACCAGCCTGGCCAACATGGCGAAACTCTGCCTCTACTAAAAATACAAAAGCAAGACTCTGTCTCCAAACACAGAGCACTAGTTCTAAAGTCAGGCCTCTGCCTTCGTTGCTGTTTACCAAGTTATTGAACATCTCTGAGCTTCAGCTTGCCAGCTGTATAATGAAAAGCATAACACCTAGGGTTGTCATGAGGACTTAAAAAGAATAATGGTGTGTAGCATAGTTTTTGGCAGACCAAGTGCTTGGTAAACAGGAGATATTGACCACCTCTTGTATACTTGGAGTCATCTTTCACTTATCCCCGCCGTCCCAGAGTCTCCAGAAGGATGCTGGGAGCTCCATCTGGAGCTGAGATACTCTCCATCCACACCTGCGTCTCGTGTTCCCCACTTAAACATTCACCTCCACCCCAGCCAGTCTTCTCTTTCCATAGGATCAGCTTTCGCCTTGCCTTTAGCCAAAGAGATCCTAATCTCTCTTGCATTTGTTTGGAATCTCAGAACCCCTGCCAGTTGGTGGTTTAGAAACGCGATGGGATTGGGGCCCCTGGTTCCGAAGAGGGCAGCCAGGAAGCAGCCAGATGGCCCTGCATGGACTGGGAGGTCAGGCACTCACACACCTGCCCTCCTCAGGAGAAAGTGAGGAAGGGAACCGGGCCAGCTCTGAGCCTGCGGAGGGAATCTCAACATCTCCAAAGGAGGCTCCCAGCGAGTTCACAAGGGGAAGTGAGAGGAAGGATCCAGACTCCTCAGCTTCTGTAGGGGGCCCTAGCACTGCCTTCTGGCCAATACTGCTCACAGGGGAAAAGATACAGGTCCCCCAGAGGAAGTTAGGATGCTGTCAGGAAGGGAAATGGTTATTGCACAACCCTCCAAAATGTCAATTAGCTATATGTAGAATCAGGATCTAGTTAACTTCCTACAAGATTGTAACAACTGGATAAATCTAACAAGATAAACAACAAACAAATGTAGAATCCTGCATTAAGCGTCAATAAACCAGTTGTACATGAAGAGATGGGAACACCTTACTACTAGATCAATTGGGTAACAACATGATGTGGCTGCTAGAAACATTAATTCAGTGTGAGGCCGTATGAATGGAGGAGAATCCTGGAAAGGAGAGGTGAAGGTTCAGCTTTACTCACAACGAGGTTCATTTCCAAGAGTCCTACTTTAAGGGGGCCGTTGTTGAGCTGGTAAGAAGCCAACAGCGAAGAGATCCCACATGGTGAGAACCCAGAATGCTGTCCTGCAAGGAACAGCTGAAAAAGAGTGTTGATTCTGGAGAAAGAAGACTCTAGAGAAATGAGAGATGCCTTTACAATTCTGAAGGGGCTGTCCAACAAGGAAAACAGAGCTGGTCAGGTCATGTGGTGAAATGGGTAAGGCCTGCACTCTCTCCCAGAGTCAAACAGCTGAATGCAGGCCCCACCATTTACCAGCCATTAGGGATGGAATATTCTTCAAACCGCAACATGTCAGACACGACTGGGGGCTGAGTATTGCTTTTCTGTGAGAGCTAGAGGTAGGAAGCCTTTGGGAGGGGGATGTCAGCTCAGCCCTAGGAAGAATTTTTTTCTTTTTCTTTTTTAAGTTAAATTTAACATTTTATTTGATACAGGGTCTCTTTTTGTCACCCAGGCTGGAGTGCAGTGGTGCGACCTTGGCTCACTGCAACCTCTAGCTCCTGGACTGAATGATCCTGCCACGTAACCCTCCTGAGTAGCCGGGACCCAGTTGCGCACCACCACACTTGGCTAATTTTTTTTTTTTTGGTAGAGATGGGGTTTTGCCATGTTGCCCAGGCTGGTCTCGAACTCCTGGGTTCAAGCAGTCCTCCAGCCTTGGCCTCCCAAAGTGCTGGGAATATAGGCATGAGCCATTACACAGGCCAAATTTTCTTCTTTCTTTCTTTCTGTCTCTCTCTTTCCCTCCCTCCCTCCCTCTCTCTCTCTCTTTCTCTTTCTTTTCTTTTCTTTTTTTTTTTTGTGACAGAGTCTCGCTCTATTGCCCAGGCTGGAGTGCAGTGGTCATTGCACTCCAGTGACACAGCTTGTGGTCAACGGACAGAGTGGTCAGTGCGCTCCAGTGACACTCCAGTGGCCATAGCTTACTGCAACCTTGACCTCTTGGGCTCAAATGATTCTCCTGCCTCAGCCTCTGGAGTAGGTAGGACTACAGGCATGTATCACAACGCCCAGCTAGTTTATTATTATTATTATTTATTTATTTATTTTTTAATTAAAAAAGTCTCACCATCTTGCCCATCTGGTCTTGAACTCCTGGGCTCCAAATGGTCCTGTGTAAGCCTCCCAAAGTGCTGGGATTACAGGTGTGAGCCACTACACCCAGTCCTGTCTCATTTTTGATAACCACATATATTTCCTGTGTGGATTTCCCTTAAAGAATTGAGCTTAATAGTGGGTGTTTAGTATATCAAGAGGTGTTCAAAGAAAGACCAGGAACATTTTGACAGTGTTTACCAGCCCCATATGCAGACCCATAGATTTTACTACCATGCCTCGGCTAGGCAATTATCTGGTAGGTGCACTAGTTCACGTGCACAATGATAGGTTAAGCATTATCCCTGCTCCATTATCCCTGCTAGCAAAAGGCTAGAAACAACCTGTGTCCAGTCACAGGAGACAAGACAAAGAACAATAGCTAGCTGACCATATGCTGGAATTCTGAACAGTGGATACAAGAAATGAGATAAATCTATAGATATTTACATGAAAAATGTGCCAGAATATATTGTAAAGTGAAAAAGGCAAATTACAGAAATGTGTACAGTGGCCGGGCACGGTTGGTCACCCCTATAATCCCAACACTTTGGGGGGCTGAGGTGGGCTGATCACCTGAGGTCAGGAGTTCGAGACCATCTTGGCCAACATGGTGAAACCCTGTATCTACTAAAAATATAAAAATGTAGCCGGGCATGGTGTTGCATGCCTATAATCCCAGTTACTAGGGAGGTTGAGGCAGGAGAATCACTTGAACCTGGGAGGTGGAGGTTGCAGTGAGCCGAGATCACCACGCCACTGCACTCCAGCCTGGGCGACAGAGCGACTCCGTCTCAAAAAAAAAAAAAAAAAATTGTACAGTATGACGTCATTTCTATTTAAGATATACATGTAATTGTGCATTGAAAATAATCTGAAGGATACATACCAAGCTGTAGGTAGGATTTACCTAAAAGGATATAGGGATACAAAGAGGAAGTGAGCTCCCCGTCCCATGAGGTATGCAAGCAGAGGCTAGCTGCCCCGTTTTCAGGGATGCTGCAGAAGGCATTTCCACATTCCTCAGAAATGACTTCAGTTCCACTCAGCCCTGAGAATCCCTGAGCGAGGGGAAGTCAGGGTTGGGAGAAGAGTCCACCCCTAAGGGGAAAGAGTTAAGCAGGGCTGCGCTCCTGTGGGCGGGCTCGCGATCTGCAGCGCCGGGCTCTGTTAGCCGAGTCTGAGCATCTCGGAGGATGCGGCGCAGCGAGCAGCTGCAGGGACGCGCGCAAGGTGAACGCGGGGGCTGCGGCGCGCAGGTGAGGAGCTGGCCCAGGGAGGGGGCGATGGCGGGGCCCCGGCGGGGAGCGTGGCCTGCTGCCCCCGTCGCGGGCGCAGGCGACAAGGCCTGCACGGCGCCCACCCCCATCCAGCACACTGCGGGAAGGCGCGGAGCCAGGGAGAGCGGAGACGGAGGAAGAGATGGAGGAGGAGGAGGAGAGGTAACCCGAGATGGACCAGCTCCGAGGCTGCCCTGCAGCGGCCTCGCCCTGCCCCCAAGCCGGCCTCTCCCCAGTCCCTGCGACAGAGAGATCCGCCACCCCCCACAGCCTCTCCAGCAGTGGGAGCCCAGGGCTGGGCAAGCCCCGGCCTTGTCCGCAGGTGCCCACATCTCTTGGGTTGGCGGTGGTAGGCAGATGGCATGTTTATCTTTGGAGGCCCCATTCAGCCGTCCAAAGGCAAAGCTTTTTGGACCTCATGTGGAAGATGAGCCGCCGAGGGTTTCACAACCCCGATTGTGTCCACTCAGCTGTGTGACCTTGGGGGAGTTGCTCACCCTCTCTGAACCCCCGTTTCTTCTTGTGAAATGGCTAGTCCCACACCTTGTATTGGGAGGGCGGAATGACATGTTGCTAAGCTTAGCACAGGAGCCTAATTGAGGAAGAAGTAAACACAGGAGCACTGTTTTTAGCCAGTACCTGTGTTAGGGGCCTCTCAGCACACCCCTCCTCTCAACCCTGGAGCTAAGCCCTGTCTCTGGGCCCCCAGCACCTATCCTAGACCAGGAGCAGCCCACGGGGCTCCGTGAATGTTTGAGAAATGAACTAACAAGGCTTTAAGACAGAGTCTAAACTCAAGTTTGGAGGATGGGACTCAGAGGTCTTTGAACCCCTTGAAATTGTCCACAACTTTTGGTGAGCCTGGATCTTTTCCCCGGGAGAGCATCAGGGATTTTCAGTGGCTTCTTAAGGTGTCTGGAGCCACCACGGGTTAAGAGCCTGGAAGCTCTGGGGACAGCTGCTCCCCAGAGAGGAAAAGAGCAGGGCAGGCTTCAGCTCTCGCACCCTCCATGTACCCTCTCCTGGTGGTGCCTCCCTGGCCCACCGACAGGCTCTCAGGAACAGGAACTTTTAGGGGATATCCACCTGGGGCCAGGTATATACTGGAGGCTGCAGGTTTGAAATAAGAGATTATTACAGAATCAGACCAGGGTGACAAGTGCCCAGGAAGGTGAGGGAAGGAAGGCGGGAAGAGGCATGTCTAAGCTGAAACAAGCCACCATCCTATCTTACCTGGGTGTTTACACTGGCGTCTCTCTCCCCGTTTTTTTTTTTTTTTTTTTGAGATGGAGTCTCGCTCTGTCGCGCAGGTTGGAGTGCAGTGGTGCAATCTTGGCTCACTACAACCTCCATCTCCTGGCTTTCAAGTGATTCTCCTGCCTCAGCCTTCCACGCAGCTGGGATTACAGGCACACACCACCATGCCTGGCTAATTTTTGTATTTTTAGTAGTGATGGGGTTTCACCATGTTGGATAGCCTGGTCTCGAACTTCTGACCTCAAGTGATCCGCCCACCTAGGCCTCCCAAAGTGCTGGGATTACAGGTGTGAGCCACAGCACCTGGCCTCTCTCCGTTTTTTAAAACACGAATAAGGCTTTGTCATCCCCGTGCTTCCCATCCCCACTAGCTGCCTGTGACATGTGGAATAAAATTCAGGTGCCGTGTCGTGGCCTACAAGACACCTGTGACCTCACCTCCGCCTTCCTGATTTTCATTTCCTGTGCTCCAGCCGCACTTGTGTTCTTTTTTTTTTTTTGGACAGAATCTGACTCTGTCGCCCAGGCTGGAGTGCAATGGCGCAATCTCAGCTCACTGCAACCTCTGCCTCCCGGGTTCAAGCGATTCTCCTGCCTCAGCCTCCCGAGTAGCTGGGATTACAGACACCCGCCACCATGCTTGGCTAAATTTTGTATTTTTAGTACAGATGGGGTTTTGCCATGTTGGCCAGGCTGGTCTCAAACTCTTGGCCTCAAACAATGTACCAGCCTCAGCCTCCCAAAGTGCTGGGATTACAGGCCTGAGTCATTGCGCCCAGCCCACACTCCTATTCTTATTTCTTGAACTCACCCAGCTCATTCCTGCCTCAGAGCCTCTGTACTTGCTGTTCCTTCTGCTAAATGCCTTTTCCCCAAATCTTCAAAGAGCTGACTCTTTCTTATTCAGCATTTAGCTTAAACGTCACCTCAGAGAGGACATTCTGGTACCCCCTGTGTAAATGGCCTCTCATCCATCTCTTAGCCCTCTTTTATTTTCTTCATAGCTCATCTTATTTAAAAGTATGTATCATCTGTCTCTCCCCTAGAATGCCGTTCGCGAGGGCAGTCTCATCAGTCTTTTCACTGCTTTATCATCAGGGCCTGGCACATAGTGTGTGTGCAAATTATTTGTTGAAATAGTTAAGGGGAATGGAGAGACAGAAAGCTTTCTGGACAGAGGGAAAAGTGAAAGGGTTCTAATGCATTTCAAGCATCAGGTATGAACCTCGCTCATATGTGTTTGGTTATTTAAGTCTTATAAGAGCCGCCTCAAGTTAGACAGGCTTATTATCCCCCATTTTACTGATGCAGAGAGGTCAAATGACTCCCCCAGGAAATGAAGATGCTGGGATTCAAACTCAGGCCCCTCCCCAAAGGCAGGTGCATATTCCTCTCCTCTCCCTCTCCATCTCTCTCATTTTTGAAGTGGGCTTTAGGAATAACATTTCAGGCTGGGCGCAGTGGCTCATGCCTGTAATCCCAGCACTTTAGGGGGCCAAGATGGGCAGATCACCTGAGGTCAGGAGTTCAAGACTAGCCTGGCCAACATGGCGAAACCCCATCTCTTAAAAATATAAAAATTAGCCAGGTGTGGTGGCACATGTCTGTAACCCCAGCTACTCAGGATGCTGAGGCAGGAGAATCACTTGAACCCTGGAGGCGGAGGTTGCAGCAGTGAGCCAAGATCACGCCACTGTACTCCAGCCTGAGCATCAGAGTGAGACTATGTCTCAAAAAAAAAAAAAAAAGAAAGAAAAAAAAAGAACAGCATTTCAGCAAGTGAAGGAGAAGGGAGAGAGCATTTCCGCAGAAGCAAAGGCATGGGAGTCACACAGTCCAGTGGATGTTGGAGGACAGATGAACAGCCTGTGGTGGCCAGGGTCTTGGAAGGCCAGGAGGGGAGCTTATGTTCTTTCCTGAGGGAAATGGGGAGCCACTGAAGGTTTTAAAGCAGGCAAGTGCCACATCTAGCAGTTTTAAAAGCAGAGAAGCTGCTGCCTTGCATTGTTTTTCTTTCCTGCCAGCCCCTTGAGGAAGGCATGGGGGCCCCCAGCCCTCACATGTCATTCCCCCTGTTTTTTTTTTTTTTAGGCTCATCCAGTGAGGACTGGAAGGTGGGGGCTTTAGGCCCAGGCATCGGAGTAGACCATGGCCTCCAGCCCATGGGGCTGTGTATGTGGCTTTCTGCTGTTGTTGCTGCTGCCACTCCTGGGGACTGGCCCTGCCCTGGGGAGAGGCTTTCCCAGGCCACTTGAAAACTCCAAAACCCCTATGATTCCTGGAGCCCACCCTAAGGGCTCTTTGGGCTCAGAGCCCCACTCGTTTGACATCTTCCCGGACAACCTCAGAGCTGAGAGTCACAGGAACTCTGATGTCCGCCATGCCCCTGCTGACGAGATGCCTGAGAAGCCTGTAGCCTCTCCCCTTGGCCCAGCCCTGTACGGGCCCAAAGCAGCCCAAGGGGCTCAGAGAGAACGACCCCCAGTAACTGATGACCTCCAGATGGCTCGAGGACAAAGCTCCCACGGCTGGACAGGACCTCTGGATTCACAAGAGCTTCTGGAGCAAGAAGCAGTGGCTCCGCACCCAGTGGGCCACCCTCATCTCACTTTCATCCCCACAACTCCCAGACTTCAACTCAGGGTAGCCACAGTTCCTCCCTCCCTGCAGCATGGAGGCCAACAGGGACAGCAGCCACCTAGAGATAAGGGTCTGAAGGCCAAAACCAAGAGCAGGGTCCCACCCACTTCTCCCTCAGACTACCAGGGCCCACCCCACACCCTTGTTCCCCACTCAGGTACTGTCAAGAGGCCAGTCCTGGAAGGACAGGGTGGGTTTGAGGAACACTTCCAGGAGGCAGGTCAAGGCCCCCTCTTCACCCAGCAGGATCCAGCAGCCTCTGATGTTGGCTCAGTACCCCCAATTGAGGTGGTGTACTCCCAGGAGCCAGGGGCCCAGCCAGACTTGGCATTGGCCAGAAGCCTTCCTCCTGCTGAGCTGCCGGTTGAGACCCCCAAGAGGGCTGGAGCTGAGGTGTCCTGGGAAGTCAGCTCCCCAAGTCCGCTGCCCAAGCAGGTTGACCTCCCTGACGCTAAGGATTCACCAGGACCCCAGCCCATGGATCCGCCTGCCTCAGAGGCTCTTGATGGGCCGTCCAAGCCAGGTTGGTATCAGTGAGCGTGCTGAGTGATGTTCCGGGACAGCTGGATGCCTCAATTCTGTTTGACCCTGGGTCCCTCTAGATCTTATTTTCCTCTCTGTGGCAAATGAAGGTGATTGTGACTCAATCCTGAGGGATTAGGAGCACCATAGGAGGGTCAAGTAACTACTGCTTAGTTATAGTCAGATGACTACTTTGTCATTTCAGAGACAGCAGCAATGAATGGAGCAGACCCCATCTCCCCCCAGCGGGTGAGAGGAGCCGTGGAGGCCCCAGGCACCCCCAAGCCCCTCATCCCTGGTCCCTCAGACCCTGGCCCAGCTGCAAATCGAACAGAGAGCCCCATGGGGGCCCTGCAGCCAGGTGAGGGCATGGCTGGGGTGTGGGGAGAGGGAGTGCTCTGTCCAGTAACTGAGAACCTCTGTTGGGGGTGTGTGAGGGGTGGAGGGCAGGGAATGAATGGAGACAATCACTTGCTTAAAGGAGTTGCCCAGGGCCTCCTTCAAACAACCTAGAATAATAAATTCATCCTCACTGGGAAATCTGGGAGAAGTCATTTGCCCTTTTGGGGCTAGAATGTTCTAATATGTAACATGGATATGTTTTAGAACAACAACAAAAAAATACAAAAATTAGCTAGATGTGGTTGTGCATGCCTGTAGTCCCAGCTATTCTGGAGGTTGAGGTGGGAGATCGCTTGACCTGGAGGTCAAAGCTGCAGTGAGCCCTCATTGCACCACTGCACACCAGCCTGGATGACAGACTGAGAACCTGTAAAAAAAAAAAAAAAAAGAAAGAAAGAAAGAAAAAAAGAAAGAAAGAAAGAAATTTCAATGTCCAAGCCAAGTTCCAGGAAATTCTTATTCCTTGGCCTCCAGACGATTCTAATATGCAGCCCATGTGCCGAACTGCTGGGGTACTGATAGTACCCTTAATAAAAACGATAGGTGACATCCATTTAGCACTTACTGGGTGTTGGGCACCATGCTAAACATTCCATCTTCTTCATAACCCAATGAGGCAGGTGCTGTTATCTCCATTTTGCAGATTTGCTTGGAAAAGTTAAATGACTTGCCAACCACACTAGAGGGTGATGGAAAATCAAAAGCACTTTTCAAAAGGCGGTTTTAATATTGTTATCATTGCAGATGACGCCGAGGAGTGGCCGGGGCGCCCCCAAAGCCATCCCCCAGCACCCCCAGTCCAGGCCCCCTCGACGTCACGCCGGGGCCTCATTCGAGTCACCACACAGCGAGCCCTGGGCCAGCCTCCCCCTCCGGAGCCCTCAGCCAGCTCCATGGCTTCAGCCCCAGCCTCCAGCCCCCCAGCCAATGCCACTGCACCCCCGCTACGCTGGGGCCCCCTGCGGCGGGTCCTGAGCTTCTCCTGGGAGCTGCACGTCTACGGGGTGGGGGTGCTCTTTCTGCTGCCCGCGTTGTTGGCGCTGGCTGCGCTGGCAGCCGCCCCAGCAGGGCCCCGGCTGACATTGGTGGCCGCGGTGCTGGTGCTCCTGGCTTCGGGGCTGCGATCCGCCTACATGCTTACAGACCCTTATGGCTCGCAGGCGCGGCTGGGCGTTCGCGGGGGCTTGGTGCTCTACAACCTGCCCTTCCCCTTGCTGCTCACGGCGCTGGCGGCTCTGACTCTGCTCGGCCTGGGCGCAGGGCTGCCGCCACCGCTGCAAAACCCACTCCTGCTGGGAGCAGTGGCGTTGGTGCATGGTGTGGGGTTGCTCGCAACAGACCTGCTGTCCACATGGTCTGTGCTCAACCTCCTGACGCAAGGCTTGTCGTGCGCCTGGGGCGCGGCCGTGGCTTTAGGCACACTCTGCCTGTGCCGTCGCCGCCTGCTGGACGGCCCACGGGGCTGGGATGCCAGCCCGGGCCCTCGGCTGTTGGCCGTGGCGGGCGCGCTGGGGCTGCTGGCCAGCGGCTTGCAGCTGGCGGCTGCGCTCTGGCTGTACCCGGGCCCAGGTCGCGTGGGCCGCTTCTCGTGGGCCTGGTGGGGTGTCCACTTCTGGCTGCGCCTCCTGGAGCTGACATGGGCGCTCGCCCTGGCGCTGGCCGCGGTGGCTGCCGCGAGACCCAGGCCGCCCACGGAGCACGCTTGCTGGGCTAAGCTGATGCGTCTGGCGTGCCCGGCGCCGTCGGGCAAGAGCGAGGTGCCGGAGCGACCCAATAACTGCTATACGCGGCCCAGCAGCGTTGGTGCAGGCAGCTTGGACATCAGCAAGAGCCTCATCCGCAACCCGGCGGAGAGTGGGCAGCTGGCCACGCCCAGTTCAGGCGCCTGGGGCTCGGCTGCGTCGCTGGGTCGCGGACCCCAGGGTGGCCCAGGACTGTCCCACAACGGTGTGGGACCGGCGCCATCGCTGAGCGAGCTGGATCTGCGGCCGCCATCGCCCATCAACCTGAGCCGTAGCATCGACGCCGCGCTCTTCCGCGAGCACCTGGTGCGAGACAGTGTGTTCAAGCGCTGCGGCCTCCGCGGCGTGGCCTCCCCGCCGCCTGGAGGCGCTCTGCGGCCGCGTCGGGGCAGCCATCCCAAAGCCGAGCTCGGCGACGCTGGCTCCTCGCTCCTCCGCGGCCGCTGCAGGTCACTCAGCGACGTGCGCGTGCGCGGGCCGGTCCCACAACACGTAGTGGAAGATCCCGACGGGGCAGCCGCGGCGGCTTCTGGCAGCTCCCTGGACAGCTTCTCCAGGGGCTCACTCAAGATCAGTTGGAACCCCTGGCGCCACGGGCTGTCATCAGTGGACAGTCTGCCCCTAGATGAGTTGCCCAGCACAGTACAGCTACTGCCTGCCCCGACCCCAGCCCCTGACTCTACCGCTGCTCGGCCGGGGAACGGCCAGGGAGAGGTCCAGCCGCGCAGCAAGCCTGGGGAATCCCGCAGCGCCTCCAGTGATACCATCGAGCTTTGAGGAGCGGTCCTGACACAGGGTTAGGACCCTGGCCGATGCCCACATGGCATGGCCGACTGGGACAGTTGAGCCTTTAAAAAATGGGCATCCTGGCCGGGCGCGGTGGCTCACGCCTGTTATCCCAGCACTTTGGGAGGCCAAGGTGATCACGAGGTCACGAGTTCGAGACCAGCCTCTTAGTGTCGAACATAGTGAAACCCTCGTCTCTACTAAACATACAAAAAAATAGCCAGGTGGCACACGCCTGTAGTCCCAGCTACTCGGGAGGCTGAGGCGGGAGAACTGCTTGAACGGGAAGACGGAGGTTGCAGTGAGCCGAGACCACGCCATTGCACTCCAGCCTGGGTGACAGAGTGAGACTCCGTCTCAAAAAAAAAAAAAAAAAAAAAAAAAAAGACATCCCCAGGCCTCCACCCTCCACCTGACGACAGCCCCCGGGGGACAGCCAGGTTTGAACTCACCCCACCCCCATGCCCTGTTTTTTGCTTTTAATATTTCTGGTTTTTTTCAGCCAGTATTTTGCACAGAGGCCGTGTCTTATGCGGAATACAGGGTGGGTATGCATGGATTTGGGCATGAAGAACAGGGAGCAGGTGCCCCAGACTCCCCAACATGGAGTGATGAGCGTCTCTTGTCTAGATTGTCCTCTTTGTGCCAAAGAAATAAACCCTTAGGACTTGGCTCATGCTTCCCACTGGCCATGCCAGGATCCTGTATTCATAGGAGGAAGGAGAGACTGGAGGCCCTGCCTCCCAGTCATTCTAAGTCCTGTGTATTGGACAGAGGGGAGGACTTCGAGGAAAGGTTGCTTGAGGCTTGGAGGCCCTGGTCATAATGGCGACCACACTTACTGAACATCTCTTGTGTACTGTCCAGGTCTTCACATTTATCACCTAATACTCATGTTAAGTCTTGAGTGGAAAGCATTATGAAGCCCATTTGAGGAAAGAGAAGAGTGAAGTTCAGAGGCAAAAGTCATCTGTCCAGGGTCCTTTGCCAAATGACAGCTGGCATGGAACCATCCTAAGGCTGGTTCCTCTACCCTCCTTCTCCTAACAGCACTTCAGGGGCAACCTTCTCTTCTATCTTTTCTCCACTCACCATCAGGGAATCCCTCAATTTCCCAGGATTCTAGGAAATTTCCCTAACGTGGGGGTGGTGGAACAGGTAGTAAGACTGAAGCCTTTTAACTTTCCAAGACCTTTCTTTATTTCCTGAGATGAATAAATAAATGGCAATGAGGGGTGGGGATGTGGTGAACACAGAACGAGCTGGCAGCATGCAGCTGGCAGGAGGGGGCTGTGACGGCCCCACCACTGTGAGGACCCCCTCATCCTGAGCAGGGGCCAAAGCTCACTAGCAGTCACCATTAAGGAAAAACTTCTGAAATTCACACATTGTGAAGCCTGCCAGTCCCTGCCAGGTGAAGAAGTCATGGTATCCACCTTCAGGGCTACTTTTTACCCTAGGGGCCTTGTCTGCCCAGACCTGGGTACCTGGGCTGCTCTGTAAGGCAGGTAGGGTTGCTTACCCCAGTCTCAAAAATAAACCAAGCTGTCCTGAGTGTCCAGCAGGAGGGCAGCCCAAGCTCTGGGGGCAGCGTAGGTGGGAGGAGATCCTACAAGTGGTGGCTGAGATTATCTGCCCTTGATGAAGCCCTCCAGCACACGGTCACTGCGCTCTGACAACCAGTAGCCAGTCATGGCTGCCACAGCCCCAATGAAAATGGCAGTGAACACCAAGTCGCCCTTAGCAGCCAGCGTGGCCAGTGCACAGATGATGACGCCAAAGAACATCTGCTGCAGCACCACCAACTCGTCCTCTGTCATCTCTGAGAAGAAGCCCGCCGACTCTGCAGAGGAGCGAGAGATGCAGCCTGGCACTCGTATCCCTGTTCCTGGCAGTTCTTGGAGCCTCCCCAGAACTCCCATGCACCTGATCATCATGGCCACCAGGCCTGCCCAGCAAGCCAGGCACACAACATTTACTGCTCAAAACCACTCTGCAAGAGGCAGTTACCATCCCTGTCTCACTAAATGGGAAAGTGAGGCTCAGAGAGGTAAAGGGGTTGGACTGACCAAGGCCATGTGGTAGACAAGTTGGGGGCAGAGCACTTATTACATGTATGAGTCTCGTTCCACGGTCAGACTGTCTGGATTGGGATCCCAGCTCTGCAACTTGCTTGCATATAGCCCTGGGAAAGTAGCTTCATCTCTCTGCATCTTAGTTTTTACATAGTTAGAATGGGGATGAGAACCTGACCTCCAGCGTCGGGCTGTTTCAGGGGCTAAATAAGATGAGGAATGCACCTAGAACAGCATCTCAGACAGTAATTGCGGGGAAATGGTCCCTGCCATCGTTGTGATTACCCTGCATCTCACCACACCCCCGGCCTAGGACAGCTCTCAGCAGGCCAGGGCAAACACTGGTCCCATTGGATAGATGAGGAAACAGGTTAGGGAGGCAGACTGATTTGATGCCAAGTCTGATTCCCTTTGTACCCTGGAAAGTGTAAGGGTGCTGGGAGCCAACCTGGAGATCAGATGTACAGTCTGGTCTCAGTGCAGCCTCCAGGGGGCTGGGTGGCAGTAGGGGTGGGGCAGGACTCGAGCTGCCACTGCTACCTGGGGAAGGGGCTTGCCTGCCCTCTCTCTGAATAAGGACCTCCCCTCTCCCACCCTAGGGCTCACCTGGGATCTGCTCCTTCACACAGATGCCTTCCATCTGCTTGTAGCCCTCGGCACAGATGCAGCGATAACCGCCCTCGGTGTTTTCACACTGCTCATTCTCTCCTGGACACACCTCTGTCTCACACTCATCCACGTCTTGGGGGAAGGGAGGGGTCAGAGTCCTGCTAAGGCCCCCCACCCAGCACCTCGACTCCATCTTGTCCATCTCTCAACACTACCCTCTGCCCTTGCAGAGGCAACATTCCACCCTTCCTTCCCCATATTCCAGCCCCTTCACCATTCATGCTGGGTGAGGCACTCCCAGGTGCCTGTGTCCCATCAGCAGGAGACTCACCGAGACACTTGGAGCCCACCTGCTGGTAGCCAGGGCTACACTTCTTACAGCGACCTGGCCCTGCCCCCATGCAGCCTAGGCAGGCCTTGGCACAGTCTGGAAAGAGGAGAGAGATGAGGGTGAGATGTGCTTCTAGGCATCTCTCTGCATCTTAGTTTTTACATAAGAGCCTTTTGCAAAAGTTTTGCATAAGTTTTGCATAAGTTTTTACAGGAGAGCCATGCTCCAGAAGAGGAGGCCTGGGGGTGCTCTGAAGCCTGAGAAGGGGAAGGTTTGGAGGGACAGGTGTGGAGCAGCTCCTCCTCCCCTCCTCACATCCCCACTGCAGAAGCAGACACTGACCTCGGCACTCATAGGAGCCCTCAGTGTTCACGCAGAATTGGTCGGCTCCACAGTTGGCTCCCTCTGTGCCACACTCATCAATGTCTGCAGAGAGGTGAGCAGGGTAAGAATTCTGATCTCTATTTAGTAGGGAAGCTGAGGCCAGAGCCATTGGGGAATGGTCTTGCCTGGGATTACATGGTATGGCAGGGACTGCAAGCTGTCTACCAACACAGAAGCAGACGTGCAGCTGGACTTCAGGCTGCCCAGCCAGAGACCACATTTTCCAACCTGTCTTGAAGCTAAGTGTGTCCCTGTGATTGAGTTGTGGCCAACAGGATGTAAACAGGAGTGGTGAGCTCCACTGTTAGCTTGGTCTTAAAACAATGCTTGGACTCCTCAATGCACTTTCTTTCCCTTCTCCCTTCCTGAGTGCTGGGACGTGGGACACGGAGATGCCCAGGACTCAGCTTCCACCATGTAGACAATGCCCAAGGGGATGATTGTACAGGAAGTTACAGGAATGATCTGGGTACTGGAATGATTGTGACTAGCAGAGCTCCCCTGCCAGCCTGGACTACTCACTTTGGGACTGTAATATGAGGAAAAAAAATAAACCTCTACCCTCTAGATTCTTTTTTTTTTTTTTTGAGATGGAGTTTCGCTCTTGTCACCCATGCTAGAGTGCAATGGTGTGATCTCGGCTCACTGTAACCTCTGCCTCCTGGGTTCAAGCAATTCTCCTGCCTCTGCTTCCCGAGTAGCTGCGATTACAGGCACCTGCCACCACAGCTCGCTAATTTTTGTATTTTTAGTAGAGACTGGCTGGTCAGGTCTTAGTAGAGAATGGCCAGGCTGGTCTTGAACTCCTGATCTCAGGTGATCCAACCCCCTTCGGCCTCCCAAAGTACTGAGATTAGAGGCGTGAGTGAGCCACCATGCCCGGCCAACCTGTATATTCTTTAAGCCACAGTCTTTTGAGGATTTTTGTTATAACAGCTTAGCCTCTACTCTAGTCTAAGTAAGTGGCTAGGCTGGGACCAAACTAAGTCTTGAACCCAGGTTTCCTGACGCCAAGTTCAGGGTCCTCATTCTCCTGGCCAACCCTTCCTCAATTTTTTTTTTTTTTTTTGAAACGGAGTTTTGCTCTGTTGCGCAGGCTGGAGTACAGTGGCACGATCTTGGCTCACTGCAAGCTCCGCCTCCCAGGTTCATGCCATTCTTCTGCCTCAGCCTCCCGAGTAGCTAATTTTTTGTATTTTTAGTAGAGACAGGGTTTCACCGCGTTAGCTAGGATGGTCTCGATCTCCTGACTTCGTGATCTGCCCTGTTTGGCCTCCCAAAGTGCTGGGATTACACGCGTGAACCACCGCGCCTAGCCCCTTCCTCAATTTTTAAGACTTGGCCAAAGTAGCACCTCCTCCAAGAAGCCTTTCCTGATTCCCCATCATGACTTCCACTGAACTAGATCAGAGGCATCTCTCACTGTACACAGGGACTATACTACACAGTACCTGTGTACTGGACTGTAAGTATCTGGTTACTTGTCTGCTTTCCCAGCCAGGTTGAGATCTCCATGAAGGTAGGGCCTAGGCTAGTTTAGCCCAGGCTTGTGTTGAGAGAATGAAGGACCAAGCCCAGGCCCCTGCCCATCTTCCCCAGACCTAGCTAGAGCCCCACTTACCTACACACTTGAGGTGGTGCAGGGCCCAGCCCTTCTTGCATTGCAAACAGTTTGATTCCTCAGGTCCTGAGCATCGGGCACAGGGGCCAAAACAAGCTGGGTAGAATGGGAGCAGCATGAGGATGGGCAGGCAGGTACCCCGTCTGCCCCTGCCCAGTGCCACACCTTTTGGCTACCTACCCGAACATACCAGATGGCTGGCGTTGCGTTCTGCCTCGAAGTAGCCAAGGCCACACTGGCCACAAGCCTCACCCCCGTAGCCGGCTTGGCAGTCACACTGCCCGCTGCCCCCTCGTGTCCCTTCCCCTTCACACTGCCCGTAGCCACCACAGGGCCTCTCTGTGCCCCCAGGACAGGCTGTGGGAAGACACCGAACCAGGTGAGGTCGTCTATACAACCTTGATATACAAGAGAATATTTTCTGCTCTGCATATCAGTTAACATTTTTGGAGAAGAAAATTAATTTTAGTGACATAATATTTTGTCATAAAAGTGAAATTTACTTAACCAATTTCCTCTTGTGGAACAATCAGATTTTACAAACCTTTTATTTATTTATTTATTTATTTATTTATAGTGACAGGGTCTTGCTCTGTTTCCCAGGCAATGACATGATCATAGCTCACTGCAGCCTCGAACTCCTGGGCTCAAGCAATCCTCCCACCTCAGCCTAGGAGGACTACAGGCTGCACTACCATGCCCCACTTTCTTTTTTTTTTTTTTTTTTTTTTAAGAGACAGGGTCTTGCTATGTTACCCAGGCTGGTGTCTCAAACTCCTGGCCTCAAGTGATCCTCCTGCCTCAGCCTCCCAAAGTGCTGGGTTTACAGGCACGAGCCATTGCACCAAATATTTTCTTTCTTTTTTTTTTTTTTGAGACAGAGTCTCGCTCTGTTGCCCAGGCTGGAGTGTAGTGGCGTGATCTTGGCTCACTGCAAGCTCCGCCTCCCGGGTTTACACCATTCTCCTGCCTAAGCCTCCCGAGTAGCTGGGACTACAGGCGCCCGCCACCACACCCGGCTAATTTTTTGTATTTTTTAGTAGAGACAGGGTTTCACCGTGTTAGCTAGGATGGTCTCGATCTCCTGACCTCATGATCCGCCTGCCTCGGCCTCCCAAAGTGCTGGGATTACAGGCGTGAGCCACTGCGCCCGACCAATATTTTCTTTTACAAAGACTGAATTTGCCATCTTTGCAGCTATCTCTTTATCTGTAGCTTCAGGAAAGACTGTTCTAAAAGAGGCTGGTAGTAAGTTTGGCTCTTGTGCCAGGACTGTGTGTAAGGATAGATGGTGACCATGGGGGCTCCAGGGCAACACCTGCCCCTCCCCAGGAAGATACCATAGTCCGATCTGGCATGGGAAATGAAGGGGCTGGGGGGGGGTCTATCATTTCTTTAATATATGATGATAACCATACTGCATCTGACTCAGTGTAGCCCCTGTACTTTCTCCAAGCCTTTCCCCACTGATTTGCCCATCTCCCCAGCCCTGTGAGGCGGGCAAGAACTGAGGTCCAGAGAAATTATCTGAGTAGCCTGAGTTCACACAACTAGCTAGGGACAGAGCCAGGACTGGATACCTGGACTCGGCGGTCCCCTCCCATCCCCAAGAGCAACTTAAAAACTCACGAAGGCAGGAGGGCCCAAAGGTGCCTGCGGGGCAGCAGAGCTTCAGGGAATCTGAGCACAGCCACTGGAACAGGTCCGGGGCCTCCTGCTGCCTGAAGCAGGGGCAGGGTGGAGGGAAGTGGGGAGGAGGCGCTGAGATAGTGTCAGAAGTGCTGTTCCCATTCCCCCACGCCTGAATCTGTGATTCAACCCAGCTTGGACGTAAGACCCAAAAGGCCATCTGACCAATGCCCTTTCCCCATTTGGCAGAGGGGTAAACTGAGGCTCAAAGTGGCGCACAAGTCCCCCTGCAAGTCCTTAGCAGATCTGGGTTTGGAAGGAGCAGAACCAGGACATGGCCCCCACCATGCACCCCCCTGCTTCTTGGCCAAGTCAAGGCCTTATCACCAGGCCCCACCTGTGACCCACTCCCAGGGAAGGCCCCCTTGCCACTCACTTGTGAAACCACCAGCTCTCCACCAGCTCCTCACTCAGCTCCAGCAGGCGGTGGCACTCGAAGTCCGACTTGCTGCACACGCCCTCCAGCACCTCTACCAGGCGGGTCTCACTGACCAGACAGGGCAGGGCTGGTGGGAAACACGCCCCATCCCGCCCACCACCCTCCTCAGGTCTCTCTCTACCCTTCCTCGTGCCATGACAATATGAAAGGAGATGCCATGAGGTACAATAGAAGGGATCACGGTTCTGGGAAGCAGACGGACCTGGGTTCAAATCTAGTGGTAGGACCTTGGGCAAGTCACTTAACCTCTTTGAACCTCTTTGTTTTGTCATCTGTAAAATGGGGACAACAATACCTTCCCTGCAGGTTTGTTGTAACATACATTAGTTCCTGCATCTGAGCAATGGAATATAATATCCTTGCTGGGTAGATATAGCTAAAAATACATCCTATAACAAGTGTTGGCAGGGATGTGGAGAAATTAGAATCCTCCCACACTGCAGGTGGGAATAAAAAATGGCATCACCACTGTGGAAAAGCAGTTCTCAATAAGTTAAACATGGAATTGCCATAGAACCTGCCAATTCCGGCCGGGCGCGGTGGCTCAAGCCTGTAATCCCAGCACTTTGGGAGGCCGAGACGGGCGGATCACGAGGTCAGGAGATCGAGACCATCCTGGCAAACACGGTGAAACCCCGTCTCTACTAAAAAATACAAAAAACTAGCCGGGCGAGGTGGCGGGCGCGTGTAGTCCCAGCTACCCGGGAGGCTGAGGCAGGAGAATGGCGTGAACCCGGGAGGCGGAGCTTGCAGTGAGCTGAGATCTGGCCACTGTACTCCAGACTGGGCAGCAGAGCGAGACTCCATCTCAAAAAAAAAAAAAAGAACCTGCCAATTCCACTACTGGATATAGACTCAAAAGAATGGAAAACAGGTGTTCAATGAAAACTTGTACACAATGTTCATAGCACCACTACTCACAACAGCCAAAAGGTAGAAACAATGCAGATGTCCATCAACTGATGCATGGATAAACAAAATGTGGTACAGCCAAACAAGAATATTATTCAGCCATAAAAAGGAATAAGTATTGATATATGTTACAGTATGGGTGAATCTTGAAAACATTATGTTAAGTGAAACTAGCCAGACACAAAAGGCCACATATTTTATGATTCCAATGAAATCAGCAAATCCATAATTTCTGCTTGACTAACACAAATTAGTGATTGCCAAGAGCCAGAGGAAGGGGAGAATGGGGAGTGGCTGTGTAACAGGTATAGGATTTTTTGGGGGGTAATGAAAATGTTCTGGAACTACATAGTGGTGATGGTTGCACAACATTGTAAATGTTATTAAATGTCCTTAATGGGAAATTTTTTATGTGTATTTTACCACAATTAAAAATATATATATATATATTTGATGCCTTATATCCTGTATTTAAAGGGTCTTACACAGTGCCTGGCATATAGGAAGTGATTTTAAAAAGCAAGTAACGCAGGAGCCATTACAAAGCTGGAAGTGCCTCTGGGGTTGTCTTAGCCAATGCCCTCATTCCTGAATGAGGAAACTCATGCCCGGGAAAGGAAAAGAGAAAATGACCAATGTTACATAATAACAAAACCTTTATTTCTAGTGGGCATCCCAGTTAAGCACTTTCCACACTCCTATGAAATAGGCAAACCAGGTATTAATATCCCCATTTTACAGGCGAAGAAACTGTGGCTCTGAGAGGTTAAGAACCGACAACCAGGTCTAACTCTGAGCCTTTGCTGACTTCTCTTCCATTTGACTTTGAAAAGCTGGAGGGCTCAGGACTCAGGGCTCAGGGCTCGGCTTTCTGTATCCTTCCCATGCCTTTCTTTACATACTGACTATATAATGGCTTTCTGTATTATATATACTGACTATATAATGGCTCTCCTCATAATGACTTTCTTTACATACTGACTATATAATGACGACTCTCAAATTCCTGTTTCCAATTCCTACTCTTTTCTGAATTCCAGATTTGGATGGAGTCTACCTGGATGTCTAATGGACATTTCATTTCAGCCCAATACATTCAAAAAACACCACATCCCACCCCTCCCCTAAACCTTCTCAGTTTCCCATCTCACCATCTTAGAAAACAGCTGCACTATTCACCCAGTTGGTCAGGCCCAAAAATCTAGTAAGCATCTTTTATTCTACTGTTTCTCTATACCCATAATGAATCTATCACCAGGTCCTATTGTTCTCTCTGCAAAATATACCCAGACTGTGACCCCTTCACCATGTCCTCCACTAGATACCACACTAGCTTGTATTGCCTTCATACCTAGATGATGCACTTGCCTCCCAAACTGGTCTCCCTGCTTCCTCCACCCTTGCCCCTTACAGTCTGTTTGCTACATAGCAGTGTGAGTAATCTTTAAAGGTATAAAGAAGACAGTATCACTTTTTCTGCTCATAATCTTCCAAGAGCTTCCCATTACACTCCGAAAAAAAATCTAAACTCTTTTCTGTAGCCTTTGAGGCCTAAGCCTCCGCCTTCACCTTCTACCACTCTCCCCTTTGCTCACTCCACTCCAGCCACTTCTTGAATACACCAAGCGCAGTCCCACCGTCTGCCCAATTTCCTTCCTGTCACATAGCTTGCTTCTTCACTTCAGGTCTCTCTGTTCAAATGCCACATCTTGAACACGCTGCCTCCCACCATCCTGCAGTCTACCGTGCTTCACTGTTTGTTCTTTCATCTGACATAATATTATTCACTTACTTATTCATTGCTTGTCTTCTCTACTAGAATGTGAGCTCCAGGAAGGTGGGATTTTGCTTGCCTTGTTTACTGCTATACTATAGATGTTTAGTGCTATTTGTTGAATGAATAAGTGCTCCCCAAGAGTTCCTAGCCCTCCACCAGTAGAGCAGAGATTTGGCAGGGAGGGGAATATACACCCGTTCCCCCAGCAGCCCCTTACCTGTCTTTGTATTTGGACAACTTCTCTTCCTCCCAGGCAGTGTTTCCACCTCCAAAGTTGTCCCGGATGGTTCTCTCCAGGCCCTGGAAACAGAAAATTAATAATAGCTAAGTACAGTGCTTGGCACATGCTAGCACTTCACTGTTCTACTGACCAGGAAACTGAGGCACAGAAAGGCAACCTGCCTAGGGCCATACAACTAGTAAGAGACCAAGATGAAACTTGAATCCACGCAGATTTGCATCCCAGAGTTCCCCACTCTAAATCGCTGTGTTCCCTTCCAAAGAGGCTGCCGGTGCACCCACCTTGTTGAAGCTGTCAACCAGTCCCCGGCAGGTATGACACGGATGGGGCTGAGGCGGGGGAGAAGACTGGGGAGGTGGAGAGGGCTGGAGCCAGATGGGGCCTGGGAGGCTGAGGAAGAGGCTCAGGCCCCAGAGCACAGCTGGGACCAGGCCCTTCGGGAGCCATGGGGCCATCTTTACCCAGGCTGGGGACCTGCAGATAGAGGGCGTGGAGAGGCTTCACTGAAGGAGTCAGGCCCCACGCGAGAAAGAAAAAGGTCTGTTCTGAGGTGCCGTGGCGTTGGGATCTGCGTTATTACAAGCAAAAGAGGCCAAACTGGGTACTGCAGGGGCTGTGGGGATGGGTGGGGAAAGGCGCATAAGATGCAATTCCCGAAGAGAAATAAGTTATCCCCGTTAGCATGGGTTGGGGAGAGGAAAGTGGCCTCGCTCCTTGGCAAGGGGGCAGAAGTCAGCCTCTTGTTTGAGGGTCTGATAAAGGCTATTAGGGGCCGGATCCGCAGAATTAGGGAGAAGAGATCAGATTCCAAGTACTGAAGGAGAGGAGGCCAGAGGGGTTGTTTTGGGGGAGGTGTCCGGAACCCCGGGCTTTGGGGGAGGAGCCCGGATCCGGATATGAAGGGAAGGGGTCAGATTCAGGGCCTCGCAGAAGGGCAAAGGCACGGCCCACGAGCCGGCAGAGAAGGATCCAGACCCTCGTAGGCCACGGAGGAGGAAGAACCGACCGCCCCAGCTCACGGGCGCCGTGAGCCGTCTCCTCACCGCGTAGCTGCCACAGCCTGCGTAAAACGTACAACCCCCCACCCGCGCTGCAGTCCCGGGGGCGGAGCGTGCCGCCCAGCCAATGGCAACGGGCCATGTGCCATTACGTCACCCCATGCCAGCCAACCACAGGCGGTACCGAGCTGCACCTGTCCGGGCTTTAAAGGGCCGCGGGGCTAGGGGACGACGTTTGCCAGCCCAGCCGCGGAGACGGAGACGCGTGTGGGCCACATGGGTAGAAAAACAGCGTCTGCCTTTATTCAAGTCCCATCCCCCGCCCCAGGTCCCACCCCGCGTCCAGGCGCGGGAGTCCCCGGGGGATGGAAGTAGCTATCCAGGGCTGGCTGAAGGGCCCGGGACACGTGCTCCGCCCTCTCTTGGAGCCGCCTGGGACGCGGGGCGCGGGGCTGCTGCAGGGCCCCTAGGAAGTCCGGCAGTTGGGAGGGCAGTGAGAAGACGGGCACGGTGCGGAAAAGGGCGGGTACGGAGTCTGGGTGGAGCAGCCTGTCGAAGCAGGCCCCCACGTAGCGGCCGGGCGCCCGGCCCTGCAAGAAGTCGGGCAGCACGCAGCTGAGCGAGGCACGGAAGGCGTCGTGCGGGCCGTGCGCCCCGGGCGCGGACATCCCGTCCTGTAGCCACTCACTGCACAGCGCCACTGCCCCGGGCGAGAAGAGCAGGACCACCACGCCGCCCTCCTGCAGGGTCTGGCGCCGCTGCGCGTGGAACCAGGCCACGGGCCCCTGCGCGCTCATTTCACGACGGCTCCACAGGTCTACGGCCACGCGCAGCGGCAGCTGGCACAGCGCCGACGCCAGGGCGCCCACCAGGCGCTCGAAGCCCGAGTCATCGGCTGAGTAGAGGAGCAGAGCCGCGCGGCCCCTGGCGGCCGCTGCCGGAGAAAACAGATGGGGAGGGAAGAGGTGAGCTGGCACAAGCCTGGCCCCCCGGGGCGGCCCCCCGCCCAGCGCGTGCTCCCACTCACCCCCCGAGCGGACGTCCTGTTTCAAGAGCCTCAGCCACCCTGTTAGGGGAGAGGGGCGGAGGCAGCCTGTGAGCTCGGCCGCCACCTTCCCTCGGAGAACTCCCACAGCCACTCTGGTCCTGCCCCTGGGGAATGGGGAGCCGGGAAGCGCTCACCTTTCGCGTGATCCTTTTTGAGAAGAAGGATGAGGGAAAGCGCAGCGGCAAAGAGTAGGCAGGCCAGCCACAAGAGGGCCCAGCGCTTGTGGATGTCTGGGAGACCCAGGGAAGAAGAGTTAGAAACTTACACTCACCTTCCACAGAAGAGAAAAACTGAGACTTAAGAGAAATGATTTGACCGCCGCGCGCGGTGGGTCACGCCTGTAATCCCAGCACTTTGGGAGGCCAAGGCGGGCGGATCACGAGGTCAGGAGTTCAAGACCAGCCTGGCCAACATGGTGAAACCCCGTCTCTACTAAAGATACAAAAAATTAGCCGGGTGTGGTGGCGCACGCCTGTAATCCCAGCTACTCAGGAGGCTGAGGCAGGAGAATCGCTTGAGCTCGGGAGGCAGAGGTTGCAGTGAGCAGAGATCGTGCCATTGCACTCTAGCCTGGCCGACAGGTTGACTCCTCTCAAAAAAAAAAAAAAAAAAAAAAAAAAAAGATTTGTCCAAAGTCCACAGCACAGTGTCAGAGCCAGTGGATGAATATATAGCTCCATCTGTTTAGGGGTCTTTGAATAAGTAATGTCACCTTCTGCCTCAGTTTTCTCCTCTGTAAAATTGTAGCTACGTCACAGGGGTTGGTATGAGGACTAAATATATTAATATATATAAAGCACTTAACACAATGCTGAGCATCTTAAGTGCTAAAATGTCAGCTCGTATTATTCTCCCCTAAGCTAGGGTTGCTGGGCCCTTGATCTTGCTGTCCTGGGTGTCTGCCACTATCTGGTGTCCCTGCCCTGTCTTTTTTTTGCCTCCAATCGATTTGCCTTGAATTAATTCATGCCAGCCTCAGAAATCTTTTAAAAATGTAAATTTGGGCCGGGCACGGTGGCTCATGACTATAATCCCAGCACTTTGGGAGGCCGAGGCAGGCGGATCACGAGGTCAGGAGTTCAAGACCAGCCTGGCCAAGACGGTGAAACCCCATCTTTACTAAAAATACAAAAATTAGCCGGGCATGGTGGCAGGTGTCTATTAATCCACACTACCCGGGAGGCTGAGGTAGAGAATTGCTTGAATCTGGGAGGCAGGGGTTGCAGTTAGCTGAGATCGTGCCATTGCACTCCAGCCTGGGCAACAGAGCGAGACTCTGTCTCAAAAATAAATAATTAAAAAAAAAATATATATATATATATATACATATTTGATTGTAACTCCTGCTGCTCTCAACATAAGATCCAAATCCCCTACATGGCTTCTGCATCTTTATCTCATGACAGAAACCTGCCTGCCCAAGACCCTCTATCTCTACCCCCTTCCCCTAGCTCAGTCTTCAGAGTTTTGCTGAAACCTTCCCCCTGAGCCCTTCACCCCACCCAGGTCAGGTCCACATTGTATGCATTTACAGCACTGAACACTTGGTGGTGCTTCAGTAGCTCACACTTTAAATGTAAGTGACTGGCTCATGTCTTGCTAGTCATCTAGGGGTGGGGGGCAGTTATTTATCTTTTTGGTGTTCCTGGGATACCTGCAAGCTCTCATCATATTTTTTGAGTGAGTGAAGGAATGACCCTCTGTTTATCTGATCTCAGGGAAGGACAAGGCCATTGCATGTGCTGTGCCCAAGAGTGGTCCCTGTCAAGATCCACGCTCCTGGTACAGAAAGGAAAGGCAGTTCTTAAAATACTCACATTTGTCCATGGAGCAGGCCCATAGTGCTCCCAAGTCATTATCCCATAGCTGTAAGATACAAACAGAACCAAATCCAGGGCACCAGCCAGGTGTTTAACATTCACTAAGGTCTGGTGGCCTGATCTCCAAATTCCCAGCATCAACTATGCATATCTCCCGGCTAAGGTTCCTGCAGCTGCTCTGCCTTTGTTTATGCTGTGCCCACTGCCTATGGTATGACTTCTTCCATACCAAATCTGGCATATAGGAAGAAATTTTTCCCGGAAGCTCTCCCTGGAACCCAAAACTTAGCACCTCTAGGTGTGGTTATCTGTTTACGGGTGTCTACCCAACAGTGTGCTCCTTGGGGATAGGAACTATGCTTCGTCTACTCTTAACTTTCCCAGGGCTGAACATAAAATAAGCCTAAATAGACAGGAGGTGAGTGCTAGTTTTAGGCCTGTTGCCCCTGGGCATTGAGGTGGGGCCCTTCTGCCACCAGCTCACCTGCAGACATTGGCCTGACTGCAGGTCTTGTAGTAAGTACTCTCCAAGGCGAGCTGCCCTCTGCCAAGCCAAAGGATGGGGGCACTGTTACCTGGAGGTAGCACCCTTAGGGCAGCACCTACCAGGCTACAGCTGGGTAGAATGGGGTAGAGGGGATTGGGAGACTTTGGTGATGCCGCCGAATATGGCCCTGGTCTGAGTCACCCCCGTGTTCCCAGAGACCGGCACAGGGTAGATGGAGTGAAAATTTGAGACCAGGCGTGAGATGCATTTGGAGAGATCTGTGGAGGAGGGTCACCCAGTCCTAACCGTGGAGGCTTTGCTGGGTAGTGAAGTACAGCCACTGGGTTCCAAGGCACAGAGGGATCTGTTGTCCTGGGGGCCTCGTGTCTCCAACAGTAGCACATCGTCTTTGAGAGGCCCCAGGGAGTCTGGAAGGGGTGAGAGGCCACTCTGACCAAGACCCAACCTTGCTGGGATTGGTCACTTGCCCACCTCCCATGCCCTGACCTTCACCCCTAGGAGGTGGCCCTATCCCAGCCGCCCCCAGGCCCAACTCACCAGCCCACAAGCACTCCTGCAGCTGCAGCTTCTCCCAGCTGTTCACCTGCTGGGAAGAGACCATGGTTAGGGCCACTAAGAAAAGCAAAAGCCAAAGGCAGAAAGACCAGAACAGGGCAGGCAACAGAAGGCCTGTTGGGTTGGGAATCTGCACTCAATCTGACCTTAGGCAGATGTGGATTCAAGGCTGGGTGATTAGGAGTCACTACATCTTTCTCTGCCCCAGCCTTGTGAGGTCATCTGTGTAAAGTGTCTTCTGACCCTAAAGCTGTTTTTATGTCTTACAAAGCATATTTTCCCCTTTCATCTAACCTTCTCAAAGAGATTCCCTTCTCACATGACCATCGTGCTAAAAATTGCAACCCCAGTCCCACCTTATCCTTTTCCCATAGTATTTATATGCAATTTTAAGATATTATATAATTTATTTACAATGTCTGTTGGCTGCCTTTGTCCATTACAATATAAGTTCTATGAGGGTGGAGATGTTAGGATCTATTACAAGTGCCTAAAACAGTGACTCGCACTGCTAAAAACATCTCGAATGAGTGAATATTCTTATAATCACCCTTTGAAACTGTAGAGCAACCCATTCTACATGTATGGAAATAGAATAAGGATAGCAATAACAAAAGTGGCTACATTTATTGAGCATTTAGTCTGTACGGATTCCTAAGGGGAAGCACTTCTCTTATTTCATCGTCACAACCACTCCATGAGGCAGTTACTGTATTATCATCTGCATTAAACAGATGAGGAGACTGACGTTCAGAGAGGTGAAGTGACTTGCCCAGGGTCCCACGCACTGCTAAAGTAAATAGCGGAACTCCCAAAGAGGAAGCTGGCAACCACTATGCTTTAGCAGCCCAAGAACTAAGACCCCCTTGGCTAGGGAGTCTGCCCAGGTCCAGCCCACAGCCCAGCACTCGGCACCCCTTTCTGACCTGAACACAGAGGTTAGGGTGGCCTTTCAGCAATGGGAACTCGAGAACCTTCTGTGGAAAGAGAGGAATGGGTGGGATCACAAAAGGGGGACCCTGGTTCCCACTCTCCCCTCACCACAGGAGGTGTCCTCTGCTTCACTTACATCCACAGTGACATTCTCCCAGGAAAGCGGTGGGACCAGCGGCTGGCAGGGGTCCCCACCTGGAGCCTGCCAGCACAGTGCAGCTTCTGCGGGCAGTGAGCACGGCGCATCCAGCAGCCAGCTCTGCAGGGTCAGCAGTCGCAGCCGGGCTGCTCGCCAGAGGTTCTGGTGTGCGCGGGGGTCTGCAAGGAAAGGGTGCGGTCACCGCATGCTAGGCACCCATCGCTTGCAATGCCCCAGCCCCAACCCCAGCCCCAGGCCGGTCAGCTCACCCTCCCTGAAGGGGCAGATGTTTGTCCTAACGGAGTCAGGTTCCAGAGGCCACACCTGGAAAGGAAACGGGGGTCTGCTCAGGTCCCCTCCATGGGCATGTGCCTGGCCCTCTGCTAGACACTGGGGACACACTCATTCAGCAGATATTTCGCAAGTACGTGCTGGGTCTTCTTGCCTTTTACAAAACCTGGGGATGCTCACATCTATTCTTCCAGCTGGGCACTGGCAACATTTTCATTCAACAAACTTTTTTTTTATTTTATTTTTTTGAGATAGAGTCTCGCTCTTGTTGCCTAGGCTGGAGTGTAGTGGTGCAATCTTGGCTCACTACAACCTCCACCTCCCAGGTTCAAGCGATTCTCCCATCTCAGCCTCCTGAGGAGCTGGGATTATAGGCGTATGCCACAACGCCAGGCTAACTGGTTAATTTTTGTATTTTTAGTGGAGATGGGGTTTCACCACGTTGATCAGGCTGGTTTCGAACTCCAGACCTCAAGTGATCAAGTGATCTACCCGTCTCGGCCTCCCAAAGTGTTGAGTTTACAAGTGTGAGCCACCACACCTGGCCCATTCAACAGACTTTTAATGGGTGCCTACCATTGTGTCTTAGCGGTATGGCAGGCACAAGGGACCTTGGATACTTAAATATTTATTTATTTATTTATTTATTTATTGAGACCAAGTCTCACTCTGTTGCCTAGGCTGGAGTGCAGTGGTGTGATCTCAGTTCACCACAACCTCCGCCTCCTGGGTTCAAGTGATTCTCCTGCCTCACCCTCCCAAGTAGCTGGGACTGCCGGCGTGCATCACCACGCCTGACTTATTTTTGTACTTTTAGTAGAGACTGGGTTTCACTATGGTGGCCAGGCTGGTCTCAAACTCCTGACCTCGTGATCCACCCACCTTGGCCTCCCAAAGTGCTGGGATTACAGGTGTGAGCCACCACGCCTGGCAGGTAATTAATTTTAATTCATTCCACAGTCACTTTGTGAGTACCTGGTATGTGTCGGGGAATGTGCTAAGTTCTAAGGACACATTCATTTATTCTTTCAACAGACGTTTTAAGAGTGCCTATTACGTGCATAACTCTGTGCTAAGCACTAGAGGTAATATATAAATTTATTCATCAAGCCTTTAGTTTGGAACACCAACTATGTGGCAGGCATTGTGTTTGGCAATGAAGACATTTAAATCACAGCATACATCTCATGAACATCTGCTGTGTCCTGTGGCTGTGCGAGGCAGTAAGATTTATTCACTCATTCAACAGTGAGGACCCTCATACTGTTACTTTGTTTAAAAACAAAACAAAACAATGAGTAGGTGCTATATGCCAGGCACCATGCAAGGCTCTTGCAAAGCTATTACATTTGAATTAGATATGATTTGCTTGCCTTCAAGGAAATCACAAACTCACACTTGTAGTAAGGATAAAATATTTATATAAATTAGTAAAGCACTCATTCATTTCATAATATTTATTGAGCATCTGTTGTGTACAAGAAGAAATTAGATGCCCAAATAAGAAAGGAAGTGATTGAGCTGGGTGTGGTGGCCCATCGCCACAAAACATTAAAAAATGAAAACAAGCTGGGCACGGTGGCTCACGCCTGTAATCCCAGCACTTTGGGAGGCCGAGGCGGGCGGATAATGAGATCAGGAATTTGAGACCAGCCTGACCAACATGGTGAAACCCCGTCTCTACTAAAAATACGAAAATTAGCCAGGTGTGGTGGCGTGTGCCTGTAATTCCAGCTACTTAGGAGGCTGAGGCAGGAGAATGGCTTGAACCTGGGAGGCAGAGGTTGCAGTGAGCTGAGATCACTCCACTGTACTCGCCACAGCACTCCAGCCTGGGCAAAAGAGTAAAACTCCATATCAAAAAACAACAACACAAAAAAGGAAACAATTAGCCAGGCATGGTGGCCCATGCCTGCAGTCCCAGCTGCTCAGAGGCTGAGGCAGGAGGATCCCTTGAGCTTGGGAGGTTGAGGCTGCAATGAACCGTGTTCATGCCATTGCACTCTAGCATGGGTGACAGAGCAAGATGCTGTCTCTAAAAAAAAAGAAAAGAAAAAATTTTAAGAAAATAAAAGAAATGAAGTGATAAATGGACAAGGAAAGATAGAAGTGCAAGGGGATTTGGAACTAGGACAGGCTGGGTGGTTGGGGAAAAGCTTTGGGAAAGAGGTGAGGGTATTTGAAGTAATGGGAACCACCTGAGAAAAGGCAGGGAGATGGGTGTATCTTGGTAAGTAGCTCCACTGGATGTAACAGTGTTCTCATGAAGGGGAATCATGAGGAAAATACAGTGAAAAGGCACCACTGGGGACAGAATATGGGCCCAGAAGGCCAGGAAAGTGATGGGAAGGGAGGAGAGCTTGGAAGTATTGAAATAGTCTAGAAAAGAGATGATAGAGCCCCAAGCTGGACTGAGATGGAGAGGAGGGGGAAAGAGAATGAGAGACATTAATGTCAGAGGTAAGATGGATGAGACCTGATGACCAATTAAATGTGCAATCAGGGGCCAGTCATGGTGGCTCATGCCTGTAATCCTAGCACTTTGGGAGGCTGAGGTGGGAGGATAACGTAAGCCCAGGAATTTGAGGTCGAGAGATCGAGACCATCCTGGCTAACAAGGTGAAACCCTGTCTCTACTGAAAATACAAAAAAATTAGCTGGGCGTGGTCACAGGCACCTGTAGTTCCAGCTACTCAGGAGGCAGAGGCAGGAGAATGGCGTGAACCCGGGAGGCGGAGCTTGCAGTGAGCCAAGATCGCGCCACTGCACTCCAGCCTGGGTGACAGAGCAAGACTCCGTCTCAAAAAAAAAAAAAAAGTGCAATCAGGGCCAGCCACAGTGGCTCATGCTTATAATCCCAGCACTTGGTGGGAGGCTGAGGTGGGAGGATAACGTAAGCCCAGGAATTCAGAACAGCCTGGGTAACATAGCAAGACCGCATTTCTACACAAAACAAAAAAACTAGCTGAGTATGGTAGTGCTCACCAGTAGTTCCAGCTACTTGGGAGGCTGAGGCAGGAGGATCACTTGAACCCAGGGGGCTGAGGCTGCAATGTGCCATGATTGTGCCACTGCACTCCAGCCTGGGCAACAGAGTGAGACCTTGTCTAAAAAAATAAATAAATGTGCAGAGGAAGAGGAAAGAGCCAGCATATTTAAGCCTGGATGTGGCACACGTTCTTATAACAGCCCCAAGAGGCTGTTACTGTTATTATTCCCATTTTATAGACGAGAAATAGGCTCACAGAGGTGAAGTGACTTGCCCAAGGTTACACAACTAGCAAATAGCAAGAGCCAAGATTCAAACCAGTCCAAGTTCGTAGCACATGCTCTGCCCTCCAGGGGAACATAAAGACAGAACTGGAGGAGTAGGGAAAGGCTTCAAGGAGAAGGTGACATTTGAATGGGGCCATGAAGTGTCAGTAGGAGTTCTGTGGAGGATCAGGGAGAGCATTCAGGGAATGTAATAGAAGGGCATAGGACAGCAAGGGTCAAGGGAGGGCCAGCCACCCCAGGGAGCCATAGTCTCCACCTCAATGAAGGGTTTGAAGAATGGTGAGACCAGGAAGGCAGGGATCACCCCCATCATCATCTTCCCACTCCTCTTCTGGCACCCAGCTGGACTCTGCTCCTACCTGAATACAGAGGCAGGGAACCAGGTCTGTGTGGTTCAAGGTAATGATCTGCGGTCCAGTCTGTGGAACAAATAAAGGAAGGAGGTTGGAGAAGATAAGGAGGAAGAGGAGGAGGCCAAAGTCAAGGAAACCAGGAAGACAGAAGTTCCCCCACCAGTGTTCCCTTGCTTGGGGTGAGTCCTCTTCAAGGGTCCTCTTTGATAAGGCACTGCGTCCTTTGCACAGGCATTGGCCTACAGTGGGAATGGACTTGGGAAGGGGGAGGCCTCACCAGGTTTTTGTGCCACCGGGGTTTTGGGGGGCCTTGGACCTGATTCCAGTACAGGGAGAGGCCAAAGTGCTGCTCCTCAGAGACATTCAGAACTAGATGCACATTGTCACCATCTGCTGACACATTGAGCCAGGGCAGGGCTGGTGGGAGAGGCAAAGAGAGAGAGCACAGCTTAGACTTCCTCACCTCTTCTGCATACCTGACTGACTCTTTGGAGTTTCTTTCAAACCCCTTAGACTGGGAGGCTCTTGGAGGACAGAGTGTGTGTCCTCACCTCAGACCAGACTTTGCCCCTAGCAGCTGCCCAGAGCTAAGCCTGTGGAGGCCCTAATGTGTGGTCTGAGGACAGCTATTTTCCCTCTGCAGCCAGAAAGATCTGTAACTTCTTTTTTTTTTTTTTCTTTTTTGAGACGGAGTCTCGCTCTGTCACCCAGGCTGGAGTATAGTGGCCGGATCTCAGCTCACTGCAAGCTCCGCCTCCCGGGTTCACGCCATTCTCCTGCCTCAGCCTCCCGAGTAGCTGGGACTATGGGACTACAGGTGCCCGCCACGTCGCCCGGCTAGTTTTTTGTATTTTTAGTAGAGACGGGGTTTCACCGCGTTAGCCAGGATGGTCTCAATCTCCTGACCTCGTGATTCGCCCGTCTCGGCCTCCCAAAGTGCTGGGATTACAGGCTTGAGCCACCGCGGCCGGCCAGATCTGTAACCTCTTTAAAACAAGTCATTTTCCTCTGCTCAGAACTGTGACCTTTCTGATCTCAACTCTTGACACTTGTGTCCTTTTTTTTTTTTTTTTTTTGAGGGGCAGTCTCACTCTGTTGCCCAGGCTGGAGTGTAGTGGTGCGATAGCTCACTGCAACCTCAACCTCCTGGATTCAAGCGATTCTCTTGCCTCAGCCACTTGAGTAGCTGGGATTACAGGCATGCATCACCATGCCCGGCTAATTTTTGTATTTTTAGTAGAGATGGGGTTTCGTTCATGTTGGACAGGCTGGTCTTGAACTCCTGACCTCAAGCAATCCTCTTGCCTCAGCTTCCCAAAGTGCTGGAATTGCAGACGTGAGCCACCACGTGCAGCCTATGGCACTTGTGTCCTTAATAACTCTGCTGCAGTGTTATTAAGGACCTCCTTACTATTTCTTTTTTTTTTCTTGAGACAGTGTCTCACTCTGTCACCCAGGCTAGAGTGCAGTGGCGCAATCTTGGCTCACTGCAAGCTCTGCCTCCCGAGGTTCACGCCATTCTCCTGCCTCAGGCTCCCGAGTAGCTGGGACGACAGGCACCCACCACCACGCCCAGCTAACTTTTTTGTATTTTTTGTAGAGACGGGGTTTCACCGTGTTAGCCAGGATGGTCTCGATCTCCTGACCTCATGATCTGCCCGCCTTGGCCTCCCAAAGAGCTGGGATTACAGGCGTGAGCTGCCACGCCTGGCCCCCTCCTTGCTATTTCTTAAACACCCCTGACATACTCCCACCCCAGGCCCTTTGTGCTGGCTATTCTCTCTTACCTCAGATATATGGCTCCTCTCTCACCTCTTTCAGGTCTCTGCTCACCAGACTGAGACCATCCCTGACCTCTGCCACTCCCAACCTTCCCCACCCCTTCCACAAATGTTCTCCTTAGCGCTAATCACCGTCTAACTTACTGCATTCTTCACATCTCCATGTGTTTGTTGTGTCCTTCCTCACCGCCCCCCCGACCCTGACACCAGTTCCATGGGGTTGGGGTTTTTTGTCATCTTGATTTATTGATTTATTAATATTTCCAGTGTCCAGGGATTTGCCTGGTACACAGAAATTACTCAATAAATATCTGTTGAATAAATGAATCAATGTCTACTTAATGAAGGAAGAAATGAAATGCATGATATATGTCTGTGTTTTCAAAACTCTGGTGTTGAATAGTCTTTAATGAGTTGCCAAAGAGGCACGCCAACTTTAATTTTAAGAAGCCAAAAAGAAAATGAAGTTGAAAAAATTTAGTAATTCAGAAAACATCACAGTATTTATGTATTGATCTGGGTGCTAGTTATGCAAGTGTATACATACATAAAAATGAATTGGCTGGAGGCCGCGACTCACGACTGTAATCCCAGCACTTTGGGAGGTGGAGGCGGGAGGATCACGAGGTCAGGAGTTCAAGACCAGCCTGGCCAACATGGTGAAACCCCATCTCTACTAAAAATACAAAAATTAGCTGTGTATGGTGGTGCGTGTCTGTAATTCAGCTACTTGGGAGGCTGAGGCAGAAGAATCACTTGAATCCAGGAGGCGGAGGTTGCAGTGAGCTGAGGTCGTACCACTACACTACAGCCTGGGTGACAGAGAAAGACTCTGCCAAAAAAAAAAGAAGAACTGGACATGAAAATCAGTACCCTTTACATACTTTCATGTATGTATGTTATACGCAATAAAAAAGAAAATATAAAACCAAAGCAAAATCCAAATAGTACATGGGAAAAAAGTCAGACCTTTGACTTTCTTAGCTTTTATTTCAAGTTTTTTGTTTTTTGTTTTTTGTCTTTTGAGACAAGAGTCTTGTTCTGTCACCCAGGCTGTAGTGCAATGGTGCAGTCTCGGCTTACTGCAGCCTCTGCCTCCCAGGCTCAAGTGATTCTCCTGCCTCAGCCTCGCAAGTAGCTGGCACCACAAATGCACACCACGATGCCCTGTTAATTTTTGTGTTTTTGGTAGAGACGGGGTTTTGCCATGTTGCCCAGGCTGGTCTCGAACTTTTGAGCTCAAGCGATCTTCCCACCTCCCAAAGTGCTGGAATTATAGGCGTGAGCCACTGAGCCTGACCCAAGATTCATCTTTCTATTCCCAGTGCTTAGCACAGAGGAGCAGATACTGCAATTAATGTGTGAATGAATGAATGAATGAATGTGTGAATGAATGAATGAATGAATGAATGAATGAATGAATGTGTTCTGTGAGCTTCTGAGATGTGGCACCCCATATCAGAAGTGGACTCCAAGGGTCTCTCATACTCTAGACCCTGCCCCTCCCTCCTCCCGGCCCACTGGCCCTAGCCCCTACCCCAGCAGCTCGGGATGCTGTTCCGGACTTCGAGCCCCCTGCAGTCTGGGGAGAGATCACAGAAGAGCCTCCAGTGGGGCTGGGGGCCGAGGAAAGAAGTGGGGGCAATCTGACTCCCAGGAGGGCATTAAGAATGGCTCCCCATCCCCTGCATACCACCCACATCTATCCCATGCTCAAAGCACCTTCCCCAGGGGCTGGAAAGCCATGTCACCCAGGGAGAGAAGGTCCGAGGGACTGACTCTGGGAAGGATTAGAGCTTAGACCCCTGCCAGAGAGTGGATGGAGGTAGAAGAGGGTGAAAGCAGGAGGGGGAGTGACCAGAGGGGACAGAGGCTATGGGGCCAGGACTTGGGGGTCCACTTACCAGGCAGCTGCTGTGTGAGGTTGAGCTCCTTCTCGTACCTGGGCTGAGTATAGGACCAGATTCGTACCTCACTCCCTAGGGCAGCCTCGAAGCAGTCATATACTACAGAGCCCTGTGAGGAGAGGGGTGGGGAAGGCTGGTGGTGCAGGGCTCAGATCCAGGCCAAGGGCTGTGGGATCATCTGCAGGGACCACTCTGCTCACTGCCCTTCTCCCACAACCAATGACTGTATTTATATCTACCATTCACCTTTCCTTCAAGGGGCCTCAATTCTAAAGCAAATGTCCTCAGTAAGAGTGTCACCAGGACGGGAAAAGGCCCTAGACATTTAAATCCCTGCCCCCACCCTGCTGTGCTAGATCACCTGGCCAAAGCTAAGGAGATGAGACACCGCAGCGCCATGTGGGACGCCCCTCCCCACAGAAGTGGTTCTCCCATTCAACCCAGTGCCTCAGTGTTCCTTACAACTACTTGTGACATGGACCAAGCAGATGTTCTCCCAATCTACAGTTCTCCAGATAAAAGGATATTGGCTGGCGGCTGGAGGTTGGAGGGTTTGAGTGATTTGACCCCAGTGGAAATAGATCTTCCAAGCACATGTGGCCTCCTGAGGCAGGGAGAAGCCCCAACACCCTGCCCCATGGTACTTACACCATGGTAAATATATCATGGTATGTATGGTAGGACTCTTCTTTTGGTCCAAGAGTACAGAGAAGTGCATCCAGCCCACAGACCTCCCCTTTTCAAGCCTCACTTTCTCTATCTGGAAAATGAGGATAATAATAATGCCTAGTTCATCAGGTAGCTTTGAGGATTACAAAAGAATTAAATTTATCGAAATTCTTCAGTGCCAGGCATTACATCCAGTGTTTTACAGGTATCAACTTAGTTTAATTTTCATAACAGTCATATGAGGTGGGACTATTCTTTTTTTTTTTTTTTTTTTTTTTTTTTGAGACGGAGTCTCTCTCTGTCGCCCAGGCTGGAGTGCAGTGGCGGGATCTCGGCTCACTGCAAGCTCCGCCTCCTGGGTTCACGCCATTTTCCGGCCTCAGCCTCCTGAGTAGCTGGGACTACAGGCGCCCGCCACTATGCCCGGCTAATTTTTTGTATTTTTTTAGTGGAGACGGGGTTTCACCGTGTTAGCCAGGATGGTCTCGATCTCCTGACCTCGTGATCTGCCCGCCTCGGCCTCCCAAAGTGCTGGGATTACAGGTGTGAACCACCATGCCCAGCCGGGACTATTCTTTTTTTATGTGGCAAAAAAAAAAAAAAAAAAAAAAAAAAAAAAAAAAAAACTTTAAGAGATGTTTCACAAGGAAGTTACACAAATAGCCAATAAGCATGTGAAAAAAGTGCTCAACTTCATCAGTCATTGGGAGATACAAATTAAAACCACAATGATAAACTGCTACATATGCAGTAAAATTATTACAATTACAACACCTATGCTTGCTTCGGCACCACATATACTACAACTGGAACAATACAGAAAAGATTAGCATGGCCCCTGCCTGAGGATGACATGCAAATTCATGGAAGGTTCCGTGTATTTAAAATTCAAATATATTTAATTTAAAAATAAAATAAAACACCATCAAGTGCTGGCAAAGATGGGAAGCAACTAGAACTCCCATACACTGCTGGTGGGAGGGTAAAATAGTAGAAGCACCCAGGAAAACTGCTTGGTGGTTTCTCATAGTCAAGCATATGAAGTAGAACTATTCTTATCCCCATTTTACAGACATAAAAGCTGAGGCATAACAGGCTGAAGGGACTTGGCCACAGTGCTGATCAGAATCAAAAGAATAGTCCCACCTCACATGGCTGTTGTGAGAAATAAGTTGATACCTGTAAAATACTGACTGTAATGCCTGGTACTGAAGGGTTTCAATAAATTTAATAAATAAATTTAATTATTTTGCATACCACAGACTGACCAAACTGCACAAGGGCAGCAGGCACTTGCACCTCCAGCAGGACGCAGCGGGTAGTAGGGTAGGCCTGGAAGGAGAGCACGACTTGGGCCTGGAGAGAGGCTGTGGGCAACAGGGCAGGGGTCGGTCAGGCCCAGGAGCAGCAGGCCAGGCCTTGGCATGGGGCACTTGGGCCAGCCGGGTTCTCCTCACCATTCCTAGGTTCCTCCACCCCTGGATCAGCTGCTCCTCCAAACTTTTCCTCATCTTCAGGTTCTTCCCAGTGCCCTAGAAGGACCCAAGAGCAAGGCCCTGGGTGAGGCCCCCTGCTCTGGGCTGACTGGCTTTGGGGTTGGCTTCCTTCTGGAAAGCCCAGTGCTGGGAAGCAGAGGCTGGGGAGACCCCACTGGCCTGGAGTCCTTCTGCTGGTGTCCTCCAGGAGAACACTGAGGATGCCCAGCGCTGCCTGAGAGATTCCCTGGCTCTCATGCCCACCCCAGACACACTCACATGCACTGTCACAGGATGACTTGCTCACCATGCACGGCCAAGTGGACAGCCACACGCACACAGAGGTCACAGTAGGTCTCCTTGCGGCACCTCAGCACCAGCTCTGTCTGCAGGTGCGTAGGCGCCAGCACGGGGCCTGGAGCAGGCACGATGTCCCCAGGCAGGCAGAGTATGTCACTATCTGTGTGTGGAGGGGTGGGTGGGAGCTGAAGCTGTTCCAAGCCCAGAATTTGGTGGCACCTGACATACCCAGAGAGCCAAAGAACTTGGCTCACCGGGGCTGAGGTGGGCATGGAGGGCATGGACCTGAGGGACAGCTCTGCTCCCTTCAGCCAACCTGGGAAATTCTTTTTAAAAGTAGGGATACTTACCCCAGAGGTGGCAGGAGAGGCCCTGGGAAGGAAGGAAAGGAGAGTCAGAATTTGTGCCCCCACCTTCTAGGCACTGTTCTCTGCCTAAGACCTCCACCTACCTTTTTCTGGGGCTCCGTATTCCCAGACCCTCCCAGAGGAAGACAGACCCAGCTCTTGCCCCTTCCCCATTCTTCTCTTCTCCCATCAGCACCAGACAGACCAGACAGGGCAGTTCTGGCGGTGGCAGCAGTGACAGGAGCCAGGCTAGGGCTTTGCTGAGCCAAAAACTGAACTCTGAGCCTTCCCCCATCTCCCCAGGGTTCCAGACTCACCGGAGAGCAGTGGGTAGCGTCCTGGGGCCCCACAAGCCTCTCCAGAGAAAGGACAATGGGGCTTCGACCCAGTGCCAAGGACAGCAAGAACCAGGGCACAGGCATCTTCTAGATGCCAGGCAGCACCCAGGCCTGAGGCCCTGTGCTGCCCCCCCTAAGGGGGGCAGACACCTTACCCCTGACCCTAGTCAGCCCGTGTCTGTGGGTGGCAGGGGCTGGAATCCCTCCCCAGCCTCCAGAGGGGGCATAGGGGGCTGTGCTGGATAGTTTGTGCACTCCCTGTCCTGCGAGTTCCAACTCTCGTCCTACTTCCAGTCTGGAGTGGTTTCGTTTTGGCTCCCGGCAGGCAGCCGACTGTTCCCGCCCCTCTCTGTCCCTCCCACCAACACCAGGCTTGGGAGCCAGCAGCCTTGGACTAGGGTGGTGGCCCCACCTCCTCCTTCTTTGGCTCTCCTCTCCCTCTGCTGACACCTGGCTGGGAGGGGCCCCGAAGAAGACAGCGAATGCATCATGGCTGAGTAAGGGAGCTCTTACTCACTCCAGCAGCCCTAAGGAGGACACAGCCCTGGAGTCCTGGGCCCACTAGGTCTCCCCTTACTAGGCACACTCGGTCGCCTCACACACTCTTTGGGCCTCAGTAACCCTTTGTGGGACAGGAGCTCTAAAAGCACCGCCAAAGGGCACCACAAAGTGGGCTTTTCACCACTGCCTGCTCAAATGCTGTATAGAGCGTAGAAGGAACCCAGGACCCAGAGCCTGGCAGACAGGGGTCCCATCTGTGCTGTTGCTGTGGGCCGGTTCTGTGATGATGGACACACCAGCTGGCGAAACCTCTGTTTTTCTCTCTCCTCTTGTAAGAATCACTGGGGGGATCAAGGAGATTGCCCCGTCCTCCTTTGCTTTCGGAGGCATTGCTTGTAGGAATGTGATGGATGCCACGCGGTGTGGACGCGGAGGATTTGGGCCAGCGCACTGACACATAACCCCCAGGCAGGCTCCTCAGCCACACTAGAGAAGCACACTGTGTTTTTTAGTTTGTCATGTTTGTCTTTATTCATCTTTCCGGATCTTGGTCCCCACCGCTAGCAACCACCCATCCCACCCCCAACTCCCATTGTCCTGAACACCCAGAGCCAAAAGCCTCTTTTCCTAGGTCCAGAGTCCTCTCTCCCACTGGGCAGAGCCTCAGTGTGGGAAAGGGAATCCCTGGCCCCCAAGGAGGTTTTCTCTCAGCCGCCCCCCGCCCCCCCCCCCCCACACCCCCTCACCCTCCTTCAGAACTGGCATGGCTCCTGCCTCCCTACCCCGGCCCCAGCCTCTCCAGCCTGGACTGGAGCATAAGCACACTGCTCTTTCTGGAGTTCTGGAGAGGAAGTGGGAAGACCGCCCTCCTCCATCAGAACAGGGGTTAGAGGAGCTCTCAGTCAAGGGAAAGTATGAGGAGGAAGAGGGACGCGCGGGGACTGGGCTGGGACTTCCGGTCTGTGAGGAAGGGAATAAGGCTTTTCGGCCAGTCGTCCTCGACGCACCCCAAGGATTCCAGGGTCTAAGGTTCATTCCGGGGTTCTAGCCAGTGTCCGTTGCATTGCGGCCGCAGACACCCGGGACTGCGGTGGAGCTCTGCTCAACCTAGGTCTAGTCGGGCGGCCTCTCGTTCCAGCAGGCTGCACAGCTCTAGGCGGCTCCGCCTGCGCTGCCGCGCACCGAGGCGGCCCCAGCTGGTGGCCTCTGCGGAAGGCTGCGCGTCCAGCGCCCGCAGCAGGCGCGGCAGGTCGCGCAACAGGCGGTAGCGAGGCAGGGCGCGCAGCGGCGGGGGGATGTCGCCCTTGGTGCAGAGGCGACTGAAGTAAGCGAGCAGCAGCGGGCGCGGGGCAGCGTGGAGCAGGGCGAGCAGGGGCGTGGCGCGGGGGTCGGGGCCGCGGGCCGGGCGAAGGCAGGCGCTGCTCCACAGCAGCAGCACCGTGCCCTGCTCCCGCGCTACGCGCGCCCGCGCGGCCCAGAGCCACGGCAGCGGGCCCACGCGCGCCACGTGCCTCCCCTCCCACAGGTCCACGATCACGTCGCGCCCGTCCCCCAGCGCTGCCCTCAGCAGTTCAGCCAGCGCTCCCACCAGGCGCCGCTGCGCCTCCGAGTCCGCAGCGTGCAGGAGGAGCACTGGCCGCGCTGGGCCCGGGCCTAGTGGCGGGGAGCAACAGATGAAGGGGTGGGGCCTGAGAGACTACTCAGCCCTCTCCTCCCCAGTCTCTCCGGATACCGAAGGGTGCTCGCCTCTCCGCCCCCGCCCCTTGTTTGCTCTGGGGGTTGGTACCAAAAGCAGCCCTAGCCTATGGGCTAATTAGATAAAGGCACCCCTTCTGAAAAGAGGGCTAGGGCTCCAGGCTGGGCGAGTACAGCGCAGGCTGGATTTCTGCCCCACTAGCCTTTTGTCCAGAGACTTAGTACAGTGACTATCTGTTCAGAGGGCCCTTTGCCCTGCCTTAACCATTCCTGCCCACTTGGGGGCCTGAGGATCCCTGCCTGGGTAACAGAGACTGGGTGCAGTGCAAAGAGCTCAGACGGGGGAGGTGAGGGGGCAGCTAGCCTCGGAGCTGGGCAGGTCTGACTACTCAGGTTACCCCCAGGTGAGCTTACCTGACTGTGGGCGCCGACAGATGAGGGCCAGAACAACACCCAGTAGGGTAAGGAGGGCCAGCAGTGTCAGGATCAAGAGCCCCAGGCGTCTGTAAGAGACTGAGTCAAGCAGGGTGAGGCCAAGCCCAGTTCCTCAGTGCCCAGCCTCCCTCTTACCTCCCCCTCCCCCAAGAACTCACCATCTGGACACAAGAGGTGCTTCCAGGCAAACTGGACATCTGACCGCCACACCTGAGGGCACAGAGTCCCCCAGCCCTATGAGCCAGGCATATTCTCCTCCCCGGGGAGCTGAGTGAAGTATGGAGCTGGGGGAGAGAGGAGTTCCCACTGGCTAGGGAATTCTTCCCAGGTGGGTTTGTGTCTGCTCCAGCTCCTGGCCTGGCACAGCACAGGTCAATGGTGGCAAACTCAAGTGTGACAGGGGCCAAACTCGAAAAGTAAACTCAAAGTTGACCAGGGCTGCTGTGAGCACCTGGAGAGCACAGGCCCTGACTGAAACAATCAGATGGCGCTGAGCTCCAGGCCATTGTCACCATGCCAGAGTGTGGACACCCGGCACTAGGTTTTTCTGATTTTTCAACAGAAGTGAGAAATCCAGCTTTGTTTATATATGTAAATGGTGGTAAGTAATTTCGATTCAAAACACTGTGCTGGCCAAACCAAACATTTTTGCAGAATGGATTTTCCACGGATGAGTGCTACCAGGGGAGTAGATGCCAGGGCTCTGTATGTAGAGTGAGAGTAGGTTTCCTTACCAGGACACAGTGCCCTGGCCTCAGGAAGGGAATGATGAGGTCTAGTGTCACTGGGCTTGAGCCCCGGGCCTGTAGAAATAAAGAGCAGAAAGGCTCTCCTGAGGGAGGTGAATCTGGCCCTGTGTGGCCTTGAGTCTTTGCCCCTGCTATTCCTCCCCACCATACCCCCAGTCCTACGAGGTTTAGGCCAAGTGCCACCTCTGACAAGAAGGCTTCCTCAGCCACTCCGGCTCCCACTGATCTTTCCCAGAGCTCAGCTCCTGCTGCAGTCAGGTATTTGTCAAACAGACAGACTCTGAGTGTGTCCTCTGTGCCAAGCCCTGAGGAAAGAAGGCGGGTGCGGACATTGTCTCTGTCCTCTAGCAGCTCACAAACCAGGGAGGCTGCCTCACTTTACTCTCCTGCACAGCTGAAGAGGTATCACAACATGTCATTGAAAAGAATGTAAGTTTTAGGGTCAGGAGACCTGAGTTCAGGCTTACCTGTTGCCTTTGTAGTCCCTAACTGTATGGTCTTTGCATGGAGGCAGGTTACCTCTCTTTCCTAAGCCTCGCTTTCCTCATTTTTATTTTTATTTTTTTATGTTTATTTATTTATTTTTTGAGATAGAGTCTCACTCTGTCGTGCAGGCTGGAGTGCACTGGCGCAATCTCGGCTCACTGCAACCTCCACCTCTTGGGTTCAAGCTATTCTCCTGCCTCAGCCTCCTGAGTAGCTGGGATTACAGGTGCACGCCACCACGCCCAGCTAATTTTTGTATTTTTAGTAGAGACGGGTTTTGCAATGTTGGTGAGGCTGGTCTTAAACGCCTGACCTCAGGTGATCTGCCTGCCTCAGCCTCCCAAAATGCTGGAATTACAGGCGTGAGCCACTGCGCCTGGCCTACTTTCTTTGTTTTTATGTGGGGGATAATAATCTTTATTTTACTGGGTTATTGAGAGCATCAAATGGGTATATGCACATGAATATCTTTTTAAATAAACTGCAATGTATATTCATTTATTGGTAACAGCTATTATTAGTCTGTGAACTCCTTAACTGTGTTATATACTTTTCTTGTATCTCCCAGAGCCTGCTACAGGGTGGGAACAATGCATACTAAATTGGACAGAATTTTAATTAAAAACTTTTTTTTTTTAGAGTCTGAGTCTCATGCTGTCACCCAGGCTGGATTGCAGTGGCATGATCATAGCTCACTGCAGCCTTGGACTCCTGAGCTCACACAGTTCTCCTGCCTCAGTGGGGACTACAAGTGTGAGACACTGCACCTGGCCATCTTAAGCGTGACTTGGTCTTACATACTGTGTTACTATCACCTGTCTGCTTGGGAGCCCTCATACAATGCAAAACAAACGTATAAGCTGCAAGTGAGCATTTAGGAAATAACTGTTTGAAAGTGCTAGTCATGCTTAGTCAGCTTGGTGCTGTGGTATTAAGGGTGTATTTGACTGTGGTTTTTATATCAGATACATGGAAGATAGTCGGATAAAGTGCTCCTAGTCACGTAACAGGTGAAATTTGTCAGTAGTTTACAGGATTGTGCAGAGCCTGTCAGCTGCATGGGCTCTGCCTCCTGGGATAGATAACTTCTGCACAGGTGCCTCGTGGAGGCAGGAGAGTAGTGGTAGTGGACAGCTGGGTTCAAGGGAAGGCATCAGTATAAAATGTTTTGTTAGGCTAGAGCAGTGGTCCCCAACCTTTTTGGCAACAGGGACTGGTTTCATGGAAGAAAAGTTTTACACAGAGGTTGAAGGGGTTGGGGTTGGGGTTGGGGGAATGGTTTCAGAATGAAACCACCTGAGATCATCAGGCATTAGATTCTCATAAGTAGCTCACAACCTAGATCCCTCACATGCACGGGTCACAATAGGGTTTGCTCTTTTTTTTTTTTTTTTTTTTTTGAGACGGAGTCTTGCTCTGTCGCCGGGGCTGGAGTGCAGTGGCTAGTTCTCAGCTCACTGCAAGCTCCGCCTCCCGGGTTTACGCCATTCTCCTGCCTCAGGCTCCGACTAGCTGGGACTACAGGCGCCCGCCACCTCGCCTGGCTAGTTTTTTGTATTTTTTTTAGTAGAGACGGGGTTTCACCGTGTTAGCCAGGATGGTCTCGATCTCCTGACCTCGTGATCCGCCCGTCTCAGCCTCCCAAAGTGCTGGGATTACAGGCTTGAGCCACCGCGCCCGGCCAGGGTTTGCTCTTATAAGAATCTAATGCAGCCACTGGTCTGACAGGAGGCAGAGCTCAGGCAGTAATGCTTGCTCACCCTCCACTCACCTCCTGCTGTGTGGCCTGGTTTCTCACAAGCCACCAGGTGGGTACTGGTCTGCAGCTCAAAGATTGGGACCCCTGGGCTAGACAACACCTGGATGTGGGAGGGCCAGTCCCTTGCCTCTGTTATTCCTGTAAATTCAGAAACTGAAAGGATAAGAAAATGCTCCCTTAACTTGCAGTGAGCTGAGATCGTGCCACTGCACTCCAGCCTGGGTGACAGAGCGAGACTCCGTCTCAAAAGAAAAAAAAAAAAGGAAAATGCTCCCTTGAGGAATCTACTGTCAGCAAGTCAGCTGAACAAAGGCTGATCACGTAAATAAAGTAAACCAGATGGTAGAAGTCAGGGATTTGTTTGTTTCTGCCTTCCCAGGGTCTATCTCAATGAGGTGACAAGGAAATTGAGGGCTGTGCTCTGAGCAATAGGACCTAGTGGGGGCGAGGCCATACCTGGCTGACAGTGTACACAGGGGGCACCAAAGTGTCCTGCCCCAAGCCTGGGCGGCTCCAGGCAGCACTGAAGGTGGCATGCATTCTTGAGGAGAAGTGAAGAATCAGCTGCTGGGCCTGGGTATCCATGCTCACATTCCAGGATGTGAGAGACCCTGTTTGGGGCAGGGTGGGGGTGTTAATAGGAGTTAGGCTTTGCGTGATGAATTCAGGGCTGGGCTGGGGTTTAGCTTGGTCACAGTTGGGTGAGGATGAAATGGGGCAGGGGTTCCCAGCAGAGTTTACTTATTGGCTCACCAGTCTGGTGGGGGCATTCAACATGGCTGCTGTTTCCAAAAGAGAACTGAGAAATACAGGAATGCAGGTTAGCAAGCTCCAGGCAATACCCACTGCCCCACATCTCTTCTCACCCATGGTTGTACCTTGAAGCAGAGCTGGGGGTGCAGATCCACCTTCTCCAAAACATACCACTGTGGGAGGAGAGAAGAGTTCAGCAGGGAGAAAATTCCTGGGCCCCAGCCCTGCCCACCCTGGTCCTGGGGGAACCTGTCCTCACCCCGTCTGACTCTTGAGCCGTGGCATTTGGGAGGTCTTTGCAAAGGGTATGCCAGTCTTGCTTCTGGCAGAGGGCAGCTTCCAGCTTCAGTGGGCAGCGGAGTGTCAGGGCCATGACCATCTGAGTGTGCTGGCTGTAGTCAGTGAAGTGCACTGACTTCCAGAAGTCTGAGCCATCTGGGCAGGTGGCAGGGTCAGTGGGTGAGGGTCAGCCCTGCTTCAGCCCCACCTTGCCACCCACATCCTGGGGGCAGCAGGAGATGATGTTTGTAAAAGTAACCAGTACTGTTCCTGGCCTGAACAGGTACTCAATCAATGAGCATCCCTTTCATTATCTTTCTTTTTCTTTTCTTTTTTGAGACAGAGTCTCACTCTGTCTCCCAGGCTGGAGTGCAATGGTGCGATCTCGGCTCACTGCAACCTCTGCCTCCTGGGTTCAAGTGATTCTCATGCCTCAGTAGCTGGGATTACAGGTGTCAGCCACCAAGCCCAGATGATTTTTGTATTTTTAGTAGAGATGGATTTTCACCATGTTGGCCAGGCTGGTCTCCTGACCTCATGAACTCCTGACCTTGTGACTCACCCACCTCAGCCTCCCAAAGTGCTGAGATTACAGGTGTGAGCCACCACGCCCAGCCCCCTTTCATTACCTTTCTGTTTTTTGTTTTTGTTTTTTGAGATGGAGTCTCATTCTGTCACCCAGGCTGGAGTGCAGTGGTGTGATCTCGGCTCACTGCAACCTCCGCCTCCCGAGCTCAAGTAATTCTCCTGTCTTGACCCCCTGAGTAGCTGGGACTACAGGCGTGCACCACCATGCCTGGCTAATTTTTTGTATTTTTAGTAGAGACAGGGTTTCACCATGTTGGCCAGGTTGGTCTCAAACTCCTGATCTCAGGTGATCTGCCCGCTTTGGCCTCCCAAAGTGCTGGGATTATAAGCGTGAGCCACTGCGCCTGGCCTCATTATCTTTCTATCCAGGGTCTCTCTTCTCTCCTTCCCAGGCCTCCATTCTGGCCAGCTCCTTGCTTCTCCCCCAACTCAAAATCTGCTTAGGGTTCTCTCAGAACCAGGAATGTCTTCCCCTCCTATCTCTCCTGTCTAAATCCTGCCTTTTTTCTGACCCCAGCTCAGATGCCACTTCCTCTAAGAGGCCTTCTCTGCTTACAATGGCCCTTCTCGGGCTTCTCCCTTTCCGGAGTTCTTACCCTACAGCCTAGTCCTTAACTATAACCCTGCCCTATAAGTTCTGTAGGCTGCTTTATGCGATTCACTTGTGTCTGAGTGTCCTGCCTCTCCTTGAGAACAACAATGTGCACACAGCACTTCAGCACCAGCCACTTTCACATGTAATATTTAACTCAGGCTTCACAAATGCTTTGAAGGCAGAGCAGGTATTGAGATTTTACAGATGAGGAAAATGAGGCTCAGAGAAGAACAACTGACAGAGCTGGGATGGGAACTGGGTCTTCTGGCCCATCGTCTTAGGACACCATCTCCTAGGCTTCATATTTCTGAACTTCTCACAGTGCTTCAGTGCTCAGTGCTCTCTGATCTATTGGCAAGCTGACTGGTAGACTTGGCAGCCCTTTTCCCCCACTGACTCCAGGGAAAGTACCTGTATGCCTTCTGGGGGCTTCCCCTAGCAAACGTGTGAAGTGTGGTGTGTGTGTGTGTGTGTGTGCATGTGCATGTGTGTGTGGGAGACAGAAAGAGAAAGGGAATGTGTGTGCACAAGGGTGCATGTCAGCAGCACTCACAGGCTTCCGGCCAGCTCTGGAAGGGACATTTTTTGCGCCTCACAGTGTCCTCTTGCAGGTAGGATGCCTAGGGTGACAGGGGAGCAGGTGGGGAGGGTCAGAGGAATGGCTTTTCCAATCTCACTCAGACCTAAAACTCATTCTGGCTTTACCTTACTGTGAGGCAAGCTGCCTGAGCTGGCCAGGCACCGAGCAGGAGGGGGCAATGTGGGGTGGGGGCAACGGTAGGGAGGAACTCCAGAGCATAGGAGAGGGATAAGCAAGTGAGGGGCTAATTCCTTTCCTCCTAAAGAGAACTATCCCCAGAAAGAAGTAAATCCTGAGGTCGCATTCCTGTTTTGGTCTTCTCTGGTCTCCACTCTCAGCCATCCCCAAGGCACCCAGTGCTCTGTGTTGGCTCCTGACTCTGGAATGCCAACATGCCCACCTGCTGTCCACCCTGGCAATTGCTCGTGGCTCTAGGTCTCTGCCATCATCCTCCCTTAGGTCTCCCAGGTGACAATTTCCCTTGCCTTTTCTGTCTAGTCCAAAGAAAACTTTCTGATATGTTCCTTAGACTTGTAAAGAGAAAAGGAGGACTGCCACAGAGGCCTAGAGGGGGCAAGACTTTTGGGGGCATATGGAACCCTGCAGTGGCCATGTATACACTCCTTCCTCAACTCCTCAGAACACACAGCGATGACAGCTGCCTATTCTGGCTCTGTGGGCTGAGGCCAGGTCTGGGCCAGGGAAAGCTGGGTTTGGATGGGGCTGAGGTTGGAATCACCCTAAGAAGGTCCAATGTTCAGCAAAACCCTTCTACCTCTGACCCTATGTGTGGCTCACAGCCAAACTGATGCCACTCTTCCTAAGCATGCCAGTAACACCCAGTCCTTTTTAAACCCAGTTTACTGGAGATATACTTGACCAACTGTGCCACCTTGGTGACTTAGGAACAGAGCCATGGACAGCCCACACCTTTTCCTTTGCTCACCTCTATGCACAGACAGGGCAGAAGGAATTCATAAGGCAGCTCTACAGTGTGGCCCCCAGACACAATTTTCTGTGGATGAAACAGCAAAGGAAGACAAAAGATGCCTGAGAAAGAGCATAGGCACATAGACAAGGGAAGGACAGCGCTGGGATCTTGGCCAACACATCCTGTTTTTCCTCTTATATGAGATACCTCTTCTCCGGATAAATCTCTCAAAGGTTGTCTGCTTAGTAATCTAAGCATTAGCTCTATGTGCTCTAGGTAGAGTTGCGGGGAAGGAGACAGGGAATACATTCCTTTATTGTGGCCCTATTGTATGCCAGGGTGTGTGGTGAGTGCTAGAAGCATTAAATCAATTCACTCCATGCTAGCATCACAGTGAACTTATGAGGTATCCTCACCGTTATAAAAATGATGAGCTGAGGGTCTCAGGGGTACAGCAGCAGTCCCTGCAAATGGTACCAATTGTATACAATGGCATCCATGACAAAGGGAGGTTGAGGTGGGATGTTGGGGCCCAGGTTGGGAGAATGGGGGACATATCATTCTCTGAGTGGCAGGAACAAAGGGAGGGAGATGGAAGGGTACCAAGACAGATGTGACCATTTTGTTATGTTCTCAAACAGTACAACGTCTTAGGGGAACTGAAAAGGCTTTTTTAATTTTTAATTAACAATTATTTTCTCTTACTTGTCACTAACTTAAAGCTCAAGAAAAGGCTTCTTAATGCCTGAATCACACTGAGGATCCTCTCATTGGGGGTGAATACCACACTAATTTCTCTGCTCATTCATGGTTATTCAGGTCTGCTCCAGTTCTCTGCCTGCCTTTCCTGTTCTTCCAGGTGACAAGGCCCTCTGCCCTTTCTGTCTAGTCCAAAGAAGTCTTTCTTTTAATTTTTTTTTTTTTTTTTTTTTTTTTAGCAGCAGGGTTTCACTATGTTGCCCAAGCTGGTTTTACACTCCTGGCTTCAAGCAATCCTCCTGCCTTGGCCTCCCAAAGTGCTGGGACCACAGGTGTGAGCCACCATGCCATGCCCAAAGAAGTCTTAATGATAGACCCTGCAGCTTGTAAGGAGGTCCTGGACAGTTACCATCCCTTTCTGGGCCTCAGTTTCCCCATGTGTACAATGGGTGGCCTCTGTTGCTAGCACTGTGTGATCGGGCTTTTTACAGGGGATGACACGCCATACCTGGATATCATAGGGACTGCTCAGCTCCTCACACTCCAGTGCCCACTGGTGACAAAGACGCACACTGACCTCAGGGCCTGAAGGTATGTTCACCCGAATAGCCCGGGCCTCAGGCAGCAAATCAAAGGAGAACTCGGGCCCTGGGGAGAGGAAGGACTCAGTGGCCTTGTCTCTTGGCCTTAGCACCTCACCACTCAACTGAACCCATCTCCTGTTGTACCCAGTGCCCACCTCCATGCCTTTGAGAGTCCAATCTGGGAAGACTTTCCCATGCTTCTGGATCCGAAGGTTGGGTCCTTTTAGAGCGAAGTCCCTTGTGGGAGATGTCTGGGGAGGGGATGGAAATGTGATGGCTCTTCTCAGACAGGCGACGACTAGGCAGCGGCTTCCTCTAAAGGCAGAGAACAAGGTTGGCCTCGGGCCAGGAATCAGGAAACCTGGCTTCTGTTTCTGCCTCTGGAACCTGAGGTACTGTGGCAGTTGCTCAAACTCTTTTGGCCTCCCTAGCTGTGTAACAGACAGAATACTTCATCTCCACACTTTCTGTCTCACGTGGCTGGAGAACCAAATGAGAGGCCAGAAAGCAAAGGTCTGTCGGGCATCGGGTAGGGCTGGAACTGAAAGGGAGAGTACCTGAGCAGGTGCTGGCATCTTGTGTCTCCTACAGAAATTGAATGTGGAAGACTTTTTGGATTTCTGTACCAGGAGGTGGAAGAAGCCCCACTGAAGAACTGTGCAGGTGGGGACATACTTACTATCTAGCCTTCATTACCCCCTCCCCTACCTGGAGATATGGCCCAGTGTTAGATAGTAAGTCATTTTATTTTATTTTATTTTATTTTTTTTTTGAGGCGGAGTCTCACTCTGTCGCCCGGACTGGAGTGCAGTGGCCAGATCTCAGCTCACTGCAAGCTCCGCCTCCCGGGTTTGCGCCATTCTCCCGCCTCAGCCTCCCGAGTAGCTGGGACTACAGGCGCCCACCACCTCGCCCGGCTGGTTTTTGTGTTTTTAGTAGAGACGGGGTTTCACTGTGTTAGCCAGGATGGTCTCGATCTCCTGACCTTGTGATCCACCCGTCTCGGCCTCCCAAAGTGCTGGGATTACAGGCTTGAGCCACCGCGCCCGGCCTTGTTTTATTTATTTATTTATTTTGAGACAGAGTTTCGCTCTTTGTTGCCCAGGCTGAAGTGCAATGGCACGATCTCGCCTCACTGCAGCCTCCGCCTCCCGAGTTCAAGTGATTCTCCTGCCTCATCCTCCCGAGTGGCTGGGATTACAGGCATGTGCCACCATGCCCAGCTAATTTTGTATTTTTAGTGGAGATGGGGTTTCTCCATGTTGGTCAGGCTGGTCTCGAACTCCAGACCTCAGGTGATCTGCCCACCTTGGCTTGGTGGGATTACACGTGTGAGCCACTGCGCCCGGCCTGATAGTAAGTCATCTTAAATCAAGGAGGGTAAGGATGTCAAACTTCTTTAGTCTTGAAAATTACGATGCAATCAAGAAAGGATTAATTTCTTAAGCAGAGAAAAAGCTATATATACAAAGATACTCATTTTAGCATTCTTTTATTTGTCTCGCTCTGTTGCACAGGCTGGAGTGCAGCGGCGCCATCTTGGCTCACTACAGTCTCCGCCTCCCTGCTTCAAGCGATTCTCCTGCCTCGCCCCCTGAGTAGCTGGGACTACAGGCACCCGCCACCACGCCCAGCTAATTTTTTGTATAATTAGTAGAGATGGGATTTCACCATGTTAGCCAGGATGATCTGGATCTCCTGATCTTGTGATCCGCCTGCCTCGGCCTCCCAAAGTGCTGGGATTACAGGCATGAGCCACCACACCAGCCTCTGCCTCTCTCTCTTTCCTTCTTTCTTTCTCCCCTTCCTTCCTTCCCTCCTTCCTTCCTTGACAGGGTTTTGCTCTGTCACGCAGGCTGGAGTACAGTGGCACAATCACTGCTCACTGCAGTCTTGAACTCTTGGGCTTAAGCAATCCTCTCACCTCAGCCTCCTGAGTAGCTGGGATTACAGGCATCCGCCATCACGCCTGGCTAATTTTTGTATTTTTAGTAGAGATGGGGTTTCACCATGTTGACCAGGCTGGTCTCAAACTCCTGACCTCAGGTGATCTGCCTGCCTCGGCCTCCCAAAGTACTGGGATTACAGGCATGAGCCACTGCACCCAGCCCTGTGGCATTATTTCTAACAGCAAACATTTAGAAAAATTAGACACTGCCAGTTCTTTTTTTTTTTAAGACAGGGACTCACACTGTCATCCAGGCTGGAGTGTAGTAGCACTATCTTAACTGACTGCAACCTCCACCTCCTGAATTCAGGTGATCCTCCCACCTCAGGCTCCCAAGTAGCTGGGACTTCAGGTATGCACCACCATATCCAGATAATTTTTGTATTTTTTTTTTTGTAGAGATGGGGTTTTGCCATGTTGGCCAGGCTGGTCTCAAACTCCTGGACTCAAGCGATCCACCCACCTCAGCCTCCCAAAGTGCTGGGATTACAGGTGTGAACCATCACACCTGGCCCAGAAACTGCCTTTTTTTTTTTTTTTTTTTTTTTGGAGACGGAGTTTTGCTCTTGTCGCCCAGGCTGGAATGCAATGACACGATCTCGGCTCACTGCAACCTCTGCCTCCTAGGTTCAAGTGATTCTCCTGCCTCAGCCTCCTGAGCAGCTAGGATTACAGGTGCCCGCCACCACACCCTGCTAATTTTTTATATCTTTAGTAGAGACGGGGTTTCACCATGTTGACCTGGCTGGTCTCGAACTCCTGACCTCAGGTGATCAGCCTGCCTCAGCCTCCCAAAGTGTTGGGATTACAGGCGTGAGCCACTGCGCCTGGCCTAGAAACTGCCAATTCTTAAGCAATGTAAGGGCATTCAGTATGTACCAGGCACTGAGCTGAGCAATTAAAATATAGAGTAAGAAAGAAGATCCGGCTTTACAAATAAATGTTAATAACAATAAATCCATAGCTTTTAATTCCAAGAATCTCAGCTGAAAAAAATACCGTCATAAAATTGTACAATTGGATTCATGAATATCAGTCATAGAGTGCTATTTTAGGATAATCCAAGTCCCTGTTGAGGTTACAACAAGACAAATACCTGTTCTAGTGAGTCCCACTTGCTCAGCCTAGGCGGTCGCTCAAAATGTTCTCTTTACTGAGAATGGCCCAAGGGCCTGTTTCTCATACCTGAGCGACCTGACAGCAGATGTTGGCACAAACAGTGGGAACAGTGCCAGACTCACACACACCAAGGCTTTGTGGAGAAGAGGGCCCACCAGGTGCGGCAAGGGATATGGGCAGAACTTCCTGGGAAAGATGGAAGGGAAAGCAAATGATAGGGACTAAGAAGGTCCCTCCTACCTCAGACAAGCTGGATTTGAGGCCAAGCTCTGTCACTTACATCCTGGAAGTATGACTTTGGGGATTATAGGACCTGTCTAAGGATCAGTTGACTTTGGGGATTATAGGACCTGTCTAAGGATCAGTTTCCTCATTCATAAAGCGGGTCTGTTATAAAAATCAAAATAGTAGTGCATGGGAAAATGTCTTGTGAAGTAGAACATACCATAAAATAGGAAGGATTACTGATAGAAGTATCAGTAATATTACTGATAGAAATGAGGGATCAGTTAAGGGGAGGAACCAACATATACGGAGCACCTGGAGATTTACCCATGTTTCTCATCTAATCTTCCTTACAGATCAGAAGCAACATTGCCTTTAGTGTACAATCATTTCTACTGTGCTACTACCCCTCAGAAACTGAGGGTCAGTTGGAGGGGTTAGGTGCACAGTCTGAGGCCACACGGGAGTCTGGCAGAACTGCAACGTGAATCCAGGCTTGTCATGATTCCAAACTTTTTCCTTGATATTGTGCTACTTCCCACGTTGGGAACCGAAAATTAGAATGGAGGGCTTGCTGGGCATCTGGAGAAATAGTGGGCGTGGGGAGGAGCAATGGGGCAGGAAATGCGACTCACCAGTGAAACTGTCATCCTGAGGCACAGGGCCCAGTAGGGAAAAGAAAGGAGAGAGCTATTATTAGGACGGACTTCCATAAGGAGCATTCTTGGGGTCTTCGCTTCAAATCAGCGAATTCTGAGTCCCATAGCTAATAGCCCATACCCTCTGGCTCTTACCTTCCCAGCTCCACCCTGTCCAGGCCCTCAGCACAAAGGACCTTGGCTACCCCTTTGAGATTATGTAGAGGACACATCGAAGCTGCCACTAGAGCGCAGGGACTGCAGAGGTAGCACAGGGCGGGCAGGGGAGTGGGGAGCTTTATGGCTGTGCTAGGCAGGTGTCCCTACCTGGCAGTAGCACCTTACCATGTGGGAGGCCAGAGGACAGCGGGTGTTCCAGTGGGGCAGGTGGGGACAGCCAATCCCAGCAGAGTCAGAGAGGTCGATGACTACCAGGAGGAGAGGCAGGAGCAGGGCTGCCGGTCTGAAGCTCCCCATGGGCTTCTGTACAATTAGGGCTCCCAGAACATGGCTGCATGGCCTGAAGGTGGGTGGCAGGGCCTTGCTGTGCAGCAGCGAAGAACACAGTACCAGCAGGAGCCCTCGCCCCAGCCTGCCGTGGCCCCGCCCTGCCTGAAAGCTCCTCCTTGATCCCAACCAGCCAGCCAGGCCACATTCCTTCCCCTCCAAGTGGAGGGACTGAGGAAAGCTTGTGCCCCCCAAAACCCTACTGCCCCCCACCTGAAAGACAAGGGGCTCCTGCTGTGACTGAGAAGTAACAGGAAAGGGACTAGCATCAGGTTGGGGGACGCACCCATTTCTTAGCACCTCCTACTCCTGAAACACACTGCAGATCTGACCCACCCATCAGCACACTGTTAAACTTGTGTCTCCCAAAGACATGTGCTTCACCCCCTCACTTAGAGAATTAGCCGAGCTCTTAAGCACTACTCAGCACTGGGTGCTGGAGATACAGAGGTGAGTGAGGCACCATTTAGAGTGGGGAGGAAAAAAGCACTCTAGGATGCATGTGAAACCCATATGTACCCTGGCTTCCCACCTGGTTAACTCTCAGGACTACAGCCAAGTTCTCTCTACCCATGAGCCTGGTCCAGCTCTTCTAGGCAAAGGGCTCCATACCAAAGGGGCCTCTAGCTTCAAGGACCCACTAGTCAGTACAGCCTGCTCAGGAAGCCCCAGAGCTCATAGCTGAGCCCTGGAGTGGAGGGAGTGGGCCCCACACACTGACCTGATTTCCTGTGGTTTCCGGTGCTGGAGAAAGGCTGACGAGGCTCCATCTTTGTGGGAACCCTCCCCATCATCCCACAGCTTCCTCCCACTCATGGAGCATTTGAGCAGCTTTAGCCCTCACCTTGGTAACACACACACTGGAAAGAAAGTTGGGGGCACACCTACCAGGTCAAGGATCTTTTTTTTTTGAGACCAAGTCTCACTCTATCGAGAGTATTTTTAGGCTGGAGTGCCGTGGCGCAATCTCTGCTCGCTGCAACCTTCCACCTCCAGGGTTCAAGCAATTCACCTGCCTCAGCCTCCCGAGTAGCTGGGAGTACAGGCGCCTGCCCTGTGCCTGGCTAATTTTTGTATTTTAGTAGAGACAGGGTTTCACCATATTGGCCAGGCTGGTCTTGAACTCCTGACCATGTGATCCTCCCACCTTGGCCTCCCAAAGTGCTGGGATTACAGGCGTGAGCCACTGTGCCTGGCAAAGGCATCTTGAGATTGTTATTGTCCCCCTGCAACTCAATCTAGACCACCTTTCAGTGGTCTAACCACAGCCTGCTTTCGACCAATTCTATTCTTGTGTTTAGGTTCATTGTCTGAAGGCTGCATCCTACCCATTATCCTAAAAGTACCCTCTAGCTTTTTGAGTTCATGAAAAGATAAAAACTCTTATCCTTTATGTTTCTCCAAGCCTAGTAAGGAAGGAGACCATTACTACTCCTGCTGCCCTCCTCCCCCAACCTTGCCTAATTCACAAGACAGGAGTAAAGACAGAAAGAAACAAAAGTAAGATAAATAGCCAGACAACCTTGGCACCACCACCCGGCCCTAGGAGTTAAACAAAGTAATAATAATAACATAAACCCCTGGCCTAAACGACTTGTGTTATCTGTAAATTTTATTCGGCTCCCGGCCGAATAAAAAACTTCTTCCTTCTTTAATCTGGTGTCGGAGGAGTTTTGTCTGCGGCTCGTCCTGCTACACTAACAGTAGGAGAAACATAGGGGGAAGTATGTGCTGTGTAATTGAATAGATGTCATGATATGTTTCATCTATGTAGTTTATCTGTTTCACACTTCACAAAACACTTTCATATTTAATCCTCCTAACCCTGTGAGACAGGTAAGTGATAATTATTGTTTTCATTTCATTAAAAGAGAGATAAGAAAGCAGAGGGATAATGACTTGGACAAGGTCAAAGTCTATAGCCCAGGGAGCTGCACTTTTGCTAGGCCCTCGCAACTCAATTCTCTCTCTTTTTTTTTTTTTTTTTTTTTGAGACAGACTCTCACTCTGCCACTGAAGCTGAAGTGCAAATGGTGCAATCTCAGGTCACTGCAACCTCCACTTCCCAGGTTCAAATGATTCTCCCACCTCAGCCTCCCAGCCTGGCCTCCCAAAGTGCTGGGATTACAGGCATGAACCACAGCACCTGGCTTTTTTTTTTTTTTTTTTTTTTTTTTTTTGAGATAGTCTTGCTCTGTTGCCCAGGCTGGAGTGCAGTGGCGTATTCTTCGCTCACTGCAAACTCCGCCTCCTGGGTACAAGAGATTCTTGTGCCTCAGCCTCCCGAGTAGCTGGGATTACAGCTGTCCACCAGTATGCCTGGCTAATTTTTGCATTTTTAGTAGAGACAGGGTTTTGCCACGTTGGCCAGGCTGGTCCTGAATTCTTGGCCTCAAGTGATCCACCTGCTTCGACCTTCCAAAGTGCTAGGATTATGGGCATGAGCCACTGTGCCTGGTCCCAATTCTCTATCATCCAATGGTCTTCCCTCCCACAGCCTCATCTTCCTCTGTTCTTGGAACCCAAAAGGGTCTGCCTGACACAGACCCTAACACAGTATGCCTTTTGGCCTTGAAGCCCTTCTCTGCAAACAAACAGTAAGATCTGAAAAGAGGAAAGGGTGGTTTGGCCATACTAAAAATAGGTTAGAGAACCTTCCCCCAAATTCTACCTAACAGTGGTTTAGATCTATATGAATAATGAGGTATTTTTTTTCTTTTCTTTCTTTTTTTTTGAGACAGAGTCTCACTCTATCACCCAAGCTGGAGGACAATGGTGCAGTCACCACTTACTGCAGCCTCAACCTCCTGGACTCAAGTGAATCCTCCCTTCACAGGCACATGCCATTTTGCCTGGCTACATACAGGGTCTGGCTATGGTGCTCAGGCTGGTCTCAAACTCCTGGCCTCTGGCAATTATCCTGCCTCAGCTTCCCAAGGTGCTGAGATTACAGGTGTGAGCCACTGAGCCTGGCCAATAATGAGTTTTCTTTTATTATTATTATTATTTTTTCTGAGACGGAGCCTTGCTCTGTCACCCAGGCTGGGGTGCAGTGGTGTGATCTCGGCTCACTGCAAGCTCCGCCTCCTGGGTTCATGCCATTCTCCTGCCTCAACCTCCCGAGCAGCTGGAACTACAGGCGCCCGCCACCTTGCCCGAATAATTTTTTGTATTTTTAGTAGAGACGGGGTTTCACCCTGTTAGCCAGGATGGTCTTGATCTGCTGACCTCGTGATCCGCCCACCTCGGCCTCCCAAAGTGCTGGGATTACAGGCGTGAGCCATCGCGCCCTGCCCAATAACGAGTTTTCTAATGCTGGAGGCATGAAGTGAGAAACTTGGTTCTATTCTAAAACAATCCTTCTTCTTTATCCTTATCTTCTGATCTCTCACAGATAAAATATTGGTTAATTGCTCCTGGTTAAGGTATGGGAGGAGAAGCAGAAAAGAAATGGAGGCGGGGCGCGGTGGCTCACGCCTGTAATCCCAGCACTTTGGGAGGCCGAGACGGGAGGATCACGAGGTCAGAAGATCGAGACCATCCTGGCTAACACGGTGAAACCCCGTCTCTACTAAAAATACAAAAAAATTAGCCTGGCGTAGTGGCGGGAGCCTGTAGTCCAGCTACTCAGGAGGCTGAGGCAGGAGAATGGTGGGAACCCGGGAGGCGGAGCTTGCAGTGAGCTGAGATCGCCAGCACCGCACTCCAGCCTGGGGGACGACTGAGCAAGACTCCGTCTCAAAAAAAAAAAAAAGAAAAGAAAAGAAAAAGAAAGAAATGGAGATAGGCAGGAAGGGAGGGAGGGAGGGAGGAGGGGAGGGAGGGAGGGAGGAGGGGAGGGAGGAAGAGAAGAAGGAAGGAAAGGAGGATGGGAGGAGAGAAGAGAGGGAAAGAGGGAAGAAAGGGAAGTAAAACAGCATTCCAGAACCCGCTGGAAAAGTAAAAGGAATAAAGGTGAGGAAGAAAGGGGGGAAAAGAAAAGGAGGTGTGCATTTTATTTATTGTCTTGCTAGTTTACTTATTTATTGTAAAGACTGTTCCAAAAAGTATTTAAAGCAAGAAGCACAGGGTGAATTCTGGCACAACCTAGGGAGGGGGAGAGATGGGATCAACATTTGCTGAAATCCTACTATCAGGCTCTGAGTCATGCATTTTGCCCAGTTTATTTGTACTACAACCCTTTTTTTTTTTTTTTTTTTGAGACGGAGTCTCGCTCTGTCGCCCGGGCTGGAGTGCAGTGGCCGGATCTCAGCTCACTGCAAGCTCCGCCTCCCAGGTTTACGCCATTCTCCTGCCTCAGCCTCCCAAGTAGCTGGGACTACAGACGCCCGCCACCTCGCCCGGCTAGCTTTTTGTATTTTTTTTTTTAGTAGAGACGGGGTTTCACCGTGTTAGCCAGGATGGTCTCGATCTCCTGACCTCGTGATCCGCCCGTCTCGGCCTCCCAAAGTGCTGGGATTACAGGCTTGAGCCACCGCGCCCGGCACTACAACCCTTGAGTTGAGTCCCATTACCCCATTTTACAGACTGTGAAACACTCAGGAAGATTAGGTAAAGTCTAAACACACACACCTAAGAGCTGAAGTCAGTCCCTCACTTGCTGATCTCTCTCCTAGGATTACGCTGTGGAGTTCCTCCCCACCCTTGCCCCCACCCCACATTGCCTCCCCCTCCTCGATGCCTGGCCAGCTCAGGCAGCTTGCATCACTAAGGTAAAGCCAGAATGAGTTTTAGGTCTGAGTGAGATTGGAAAAGCCATTCCTCTGACCCTCCCCACCTGCTCCCCTCCCTCCAGGAAGCCTACCTGCAAGAGGACACTGAGGGGCAAAAAATGTCCTTTCCAGAGCTGGCCAGAAGCCTGTGAGTGCTGCTGACATGGACCCTTGTGCACACACATCCCCTTTCTCTGTCTCCTACACACACACGCACACACACAACACACTTCACACGTGTGCTGGGGGAAGCCCCCAGAAGGCATACAGGTACTTTCCCTGGGGTCAGTGGGGGAAAAGGGCTGCCAAGTCTACCAGTCAGCTTGCCAATAGATCAGAGAGTGCTGAGCACGGTAGCACTGTGAGAAGTTCAGACATATGAGGCCTAGGAGATGGTGTCCTAACAGGATGGGCCAGAAGACCTGGGTTCCCATCTCTGCCAATTATTCCTCTCTGAGCCTCACTTTTCTCATCTGGGACTCACCGCTACGTCTTCCTGGCTCTTTCTGCCAGAACACACTACTTGGGGAGATCAGAGCGTTTCTGGACCCTGTAGTTCACAGAAGGTACTAAACTTAGCAGTGTGATACAAATTGGCAGGGTTAACAATGTAAAGAAAGAAATGAAATTGTTGGAAAGAAAGGAAAGTAGATCTTATAATGAGTTACCAGTGGTTAGACTCATAGGAGAGTTGGGATTGTTTGGCAAGTGTCAACAAGGGAGGAGTAACTGTGGCTGGAATAGGAGGTAGCCAACTGGAGTAAAGGCAATAAAGGTGTGTTGTAGGGCTTCAGCACAGAGGCCCTGTCTTCTTGGCAGGTGGCTAAGGCCTGTTTCACCTGTGGTTTGTGTCAAAATGAGCTGACCAAGACTTCATGATTAATAGCCTTTACTTGGGGACAAAGCCAGGAGCTCAGGAAGTCCTGGCAGGCCCCTGCACATGTTTAGAGTGCACTGTGGGGACCTTGGGCAGCCATTTTTCTTGTCACTGCCTTATCTGTGCATGAACTCTGGTCAGACCACGGAGCAGCAGCACCAGGTTCTTCCTGTAATGGCAAATTCCTAATGTCTACTGGGGCAACTCTGCTTACTGATAGGGAACCCTGGGCAGGAAGGCTCACCAATTAGATCAATGTAAAACAAGAGTGGGCAAGTATCCCTTCTTTACTTCTGCTCTTCCAGAAGGATCTACCTCCAGAATTCTGAGGCAAGAAATTATTGCTGAGAGGTAGAGACTCCCAATCTCAGTGAGGAAGCCAACACTGCTCATCAAGGGAAGGCATTCTGTTACTCATTAAACCCCTACTATGTAGCCTGTTCATACATATTATCTAAGCCTCACAACAACCCTGGGAGTAGCTAAAATGATGCCCATGTGTCAGATCAAGAACAGAGGCTCAGGAATCTTGCACAAGGCAAAAGTTAGTAAAATGCCTGGCTGGAATTCCCACCTATGGCTGTCTAATATAAGAAACTGTTGGCCAGGCACGGTGGCTCACGCCTGTAATCCCAGCACTTTGGGAGGCCGAGGTGGGTAGATCACTTGAGGTCAGGAGTTCGAAACCAGTGTGGCCAACATGGTGAAACCCCATCTCTACAAAAATACAAAAATTAACCGACTGTGAGCAGAGGTTGCAGTGAGCTGAGACTGTGCCACTGCACTGCAGCACAGGCGACAGAGTGAGTCTCAAAAAAAAAAAAAAAAAAAGAAGAAACTCTTCATTCCATTATACCACATTGCCTTTCTCATGGCCTAGATGATCTCTAATAGTCCCTTCAACTCCTATATTCTCTAATCTTGTAAAGATCAGGAAATAAGTAACCATCTTTCACATTTATATAATGATACATAGTTTATAAAGCACTTTCACAATATTTCAAGCTTTTTTTTTTTTTGAGACAGAGTCTCATTCTGTCGCTCAGGCTGGAGTGCAATGGCGCTATCTCAGCCGACTGCAACCTCAGCCTCCCGGGTTCAAGCAATTCTCCTGCCTCAGGCTCCCAAGTAGCTGGAATTATAGGCACCCACCACCATGCCCATTTGTATTTTTAGTGGAGACGGGGTTTCACCATGTTGGCTAGACTGGTCTCAAACCCTGACCTCAGGTGATTTGCCTGCCTCGGCCTCCCAAAGTGCTGAGATTACAGGTATGAGCCACTGCGCCTGGCCACCTTATTTGATCTTTAAAACAATCTGTGAAATAGGGAGGGTTGATTTTAGTCCTGACTGGTAGACGCATTGGTACTTGAACATATCTTCTGATTCAAATAATGTTTTTTCTACTAAATCAAGATACAAGGGAATCTTGTTTGCTTCAGGGAACACAACGATGAGGCAGGAAAAGGTGATAGGAAAGGTCCACAAAAGCAAAATTCCAACCACCTAACAAGTAGAAAACTAACATAAACCAAATAGTTTTGGTTTGCATTGTTGACAATAATTTTCATAATGGGTCTTTGACAGTACTCTAAGTCCATAAAGTACCATTCCAATAACCAAGGAAATTTCAAACTATTTGCATCCCAATTATTTAAAAATGAGCAATCTGTGTCTGGTGCACATACTAACCCCATTATCCATACATTTCCATCTACTACTGCTCTCCAAATTCTATCTCTACTTCAGTTTGGTTCTATCCTCTGTGAAATACACCTTGACTTTAGTTTACAATAATTGTCTCAAGAATTGCATGTGAGGCTGGGTACAGTGACTCACATCTGTAATCCCAGCACTTTGGGAGGCCAAGGCAGGATGATCACCTGAGGTCAGGAGTTTGAGACCAATCTGGCCAACATGGTGAGACCCTGTCTCTACTAAGAATACAAAAATTAGCCAGGCATGGTGTCACACGCCTGTAATCCCAGCTACTCAGGAGGCTGAGGCAGGAGAATCACTTGAACCTGGAAGGGAAAGTTGCAATGAGCCCAGATTGAGCCACTGTACTTCAGCCTAGGTAACAGGGCAAGACTCTGCCTTAAAAAAAAAATTAGGCTGGGCACGGTGGCAGGCTCCTGTAATCCCAGCTACTAGGGAGGCTGAGGCAGGAAAATCACTTGAACCCGGGAGGCGGAGGTTGTAGTGAGCCAAGATTGTGTCATTGCACTCCAGCCTGGGTGACAGAGTAAGACCTTGTCTCAAAAAAAAAAAAAATTAAAAGAATTGCATGTTTTTCACTTCCTATGCAGTACCTAAAAGCAGTAAAATAAAAACTCAGAGAAAGAATTCATGTTCCTTGAAGGAACCAGAAAGCTCATGAATTACCATATTAACTGGGCCTTAAAGGATAATAAAGCAGTATAAAAATAGAAAAGGGAAATTTTTAAGCAAAGGAAACTGGGAAACCATGAAACTTATATGGGATCTGTAAGAGGTTTAGTTGACTAAGTGTGAGACTGGGAATATTGGGAGATAACGCAGGACTGGTGGATTGGGACAACTTTGGAAACCTCAGAGCTTAAGGCATTTAAGTTGCACCAAAGATCATAGTAGGGACTTAATGATCATGGAACAGATGATCCAGAGCTGTACTCTTGGTATACTCACCTGAACAAAGGGATGCAGGAAGAGGAATGGGTATAAGGCAGAAAGGCAAAGGTCTGTTTGGGACATATTTATTTCGAGATAATTAGGACATCTAGAGGAAGAGGTTTTAGAGTGGTAAGTAATGCCAGCCAAGCACGATGGCTCACACCTGTAATCCAAGCACTTTGAGAGGCTGAGGCAGGAGAATCGCTTGAGCCTGGTAGGTAGAGGTGAGCCAAGATGGCACCACTGCACTCCAGCCTGGGTGAGGGAAATGAAACCCTGCCTTAAAAAAAAGAGGAGCCAGGCACGGTGGCTCATGCCTGTAATCCCAGCACTTTCGGAGGTTGAGGAGGGCGGATCATGAGGTCAGGAGATCAAGACCATCCTGGCTAACACGATGAAACCCCGTCTCTACTAAAAATACAAAAATTAGCCAGACATGGTGGTGGGCGCCTGTAGTCCCAGCTACTTGGGAGGCTGAGGCAGGAGAATGGCATGAACCCGGGAGGCGGAGCTTGCAGTGAGCCGAGATCGCACCACTGCACTCCAGCCACTGCACTCCAGCCACTGCACTCCAGCCTGGGTGATAGAGTGAGACTCCATCTCAATTAAAAAAAAAAAAAAAGTGACTCAGTAATAATGACTAAGTACATACACAATGTTTATAGAACAAAATAATGACAACTCTGGAAAGGGCAGAGCTCTGCACTTACAGATCTGGGCATCATCCACAGACAATAAAATCAAGTGCAAAGAGACATATTATCTTTCATGCAATAAATACTGTGTCAGAATTTCAGGTGTGAAAGGGCCTTTAATTTAATCACAGATCTCTCCCTTCCTGTTTTTAATGTATTTGCTCCACATCATTAGATAGTATGTTCACTGGTTGTTTCACATGAATAACAAGTTTCTACTAGATTGTAAACTCCCTATAAACAGAGGTAGTTGGCCGGGCACGGTGGCTCAAGCCTGTAATCCCAGCACTTTGGGAGGCCGAGGCGGGCGGATCACGAGGTCAGGAGATCGAGACCATCCTGGCTAACACGGTGAAACCCCATCTCTACTAAAAAAATACAAAAAACTAGCCGGGCGAGGTGGCGGGCGCCTGTAGTCCCAGCTACTCGGGAGGCTGAGGCAGGAGAATGGCGTAAACCCGGGAGGCGGAGTTTGCAGTGAGCTGAGATCTGGCCACTGCACTCCAGCCTGGGTGACAGAGCGAGACTCCTTCTCAAAAAAAAAAAAAAAAAAAAAAAAAAAAAAAAACAGAGGTAGTTTAAAATTCTTTTGGATGCCATTATACAGTAGTGGACTCATAATTGATACCCAGTTAACACTGAATGATAAATGTGAATATCCAACTAAAAGAGCCCATAACCTAAGCTAGATAAATGAGAATGGACTATTTCATAGAGGGAGAGATTAAATGTCTGGCCCATAGTTCTTACCAATCAGCTGTAGGTTAGAACTATGACTTAGGTTCCCCATACCCAGTCTACTTCTCTATGGCCACTGCTAGGTTTCTCAAGGAGCTTCTATCCATCATCTCCTAGTGTCTAAGGCCACCCCTTTCAAGCAACACACCTTTCACACTCTATCAAGCCCCAAACACAAGGCACAGTGTGGGCAGGGTTATTGAGGTTTTTAATTAAAATGCTTTGCAGAAGAGACCACAGCCTGCCGAGGGAGCAGCTTCCCAAATGTTTCCTGACCCATGACCTACAGATGAAGTAATTTGATTTATTCCCTATTTCCTTCCATCTCAATGGCTAAGAGGTAATGGATGGAAATGGGGAGAATGACCGAGAGGAGGCAAGGATGAAGCTTATTCTTAAAGAAAAACCTCAAAGTTCAACTTCAAACAGCTGAAGTTTGTTTCATAGCTGTTGGTCACCCAGTTCTAGCCAACCAGGAATAAATTATAGTTTTGCCACCACAGCAGATGGCAACAGGAGCTTTCCAGAACTTTGGCCTGGTCTGCACCAGGTACCAACATCACAGCTGCTAAAATCACCAGAAGGAATTTAGAACCGCTGCACTACTGTCCTTTCATTCAATGGGAGGTCCAGGCTTCACCCCAAAGAGCAGTCCGACACGCTTCATTTATGCTTCTTCTCCTGTGTACTGGTGAACCAAGAGTCTAGGAGCTTCTTGCTGTAGTACAACTGCCAGGCATGCACTTGGACTGCCAACACCAACACCAGGTACATGACGGAAACAGCAGAAAAACCAAAGAGGAAACGGTAGGCCTTGCCATGGCGGTAGAGCTGCTGTGCAGCAGGGAACATCTCCATGCTGCCATAAATGAGTGGAGCGATGGAAAAGAGTCCCATGCTGATCATGGAGAGCACCAGGTAACTAATGTTGTTGCGGGGAAAGGAGAGAAGGCCCAAGAGAGAGGGCAAAACGCTAAGCAAATACGGGTATTCCCACTGATAGGGCATGGCCACCTGATCATGTGACAAGAGCCTCAGGTGTCCCACGCTCATCTTGGCAACCAGCAGCAGCCATAAGACCAGATGTACGTAGATCAGCTTCTTGATTTCATACTTGAGGGTCACACTGTGGGGCAGAGCAGAGGGAGAAGTACCTTTCAAATTTTTCTTACCACCAACTATATGCCAGGCAACTGTACTGGACACTGGGATACAAATTTGAATAAAACAGCCTAGAAGCCTGGCACAAAGAGCAGAGGAGGAAAAAATAATTAGAAGATGAAGTGAAAAAGTTCTAGTAAATATATGTTCCCAGGTATATGAGATCACAGGAAGGAGGAATCGACTCTGCCTGGCATGGAATGTCAGAGATGACTATCTAGAGGCAGGTGATATTTGAACTAGCCTCAGGAATGAGTGAAGATGGGCATCCCATGCAGGAGCATGCAGGCAAAAAGGCCCAAGTATTTGTGTTCCAAGAAAGCAACTGGTTACATGTGGCAGGAACATATTATTAGGGGGAAAGGAGTAGTGGGATATGAAGTCGCAAAGGCTATGAAAGTTAAAGGCAGAAGAGGCTGGGCATGGTGGCTCACAACTGTAATCCAAGCACTTTGGGAGGCTGAGGCAGGAGGACTGCTTGAGCCCAGGAGTTTGAGACCAGCCTGGCAACAAAATGAGACCTCATCTCTATTAAAAAAAAAAAACAAAAAACAAAAAACAATAATAGTAATAAAAAGGCAGAGCCCGGCGTGGTGGCTCACGCCTGTAATCCCAGCATTTTGGGAGGCCGAGGCGGGCAGATCAGGAGGTCAGGAGATCGAGACCATCCTGGCTAACACGGTGAAACCCCGTCTCTACTAAAAATACAAAAAAATTAGTCAGGCATGGTGGCAGGCGCCTGTAGTCCCAGCTACTTGGGAGGTTGAGGCTGAGAATGGCGTGAACCCGGGAGGCGGAGTGAGCTGAGATCGCGCCACTGCACTCCAGCCTGGGCGACACAGCCTGACTCTGTCTCAAAAATAAATAAATTGGCCAGGCGTGGTGGCTCACGCCTGTAATCCCAGCATTTTGGGAGGCCGAGGCGGGCAGATCACAAGGTCAGGAGATCGAGACCACAGTGAAACCCCATCTCTACTAAAAATACAAAAAATTAGCCGGGCGCGGTGGCGGGCGCCTGTAGTCCCAGCTACTCAGGAGGCTGAGGCAGGAGAATGGCGTGAACCCGGGAGGTGGAGCTTGCAGTGAGCCGAGATCGCGCCACTGCACTCCAGCCTGGGCGACAGAGCGAGACTCCGTCTCAAAAAAAATAAAAATAAAAATAAAAAATTAATTAATTAATAATATAATAATAATAAGGCAGAAGGGTAACTCAGAGCTGTGTTTAGCAAGAGGACTCTGACTGCACCACAGGATTAAAGCCTGGAGGGGAAGGTATTGGCAGAGAGGAAAGGTACTCAGGCTGCCCATACTTCTCCAGCCAGATTTTTCATCTAAAGGAAGTTATCTTATTCTTCGAATTCTCTCAGGTCCCAAATGTATCCTCCTCATATCCCTAAGGGCAATGTTTCTACTCTAGGCTGTCATGAAAACACCTGCTTAAGTTGTGAGGCCCCCCTTCAGCCGGGGCCTAGAGATGTGAAAGAAATGAAGGTTCAAAGAGCTTGTCCTTCTTCAAAACTCTGGAGAGAAAGATATGAAGAACATTCTGGGAGAGGTCAATGGGTTTAAGGAAGTAAACATTTTAAAATTTTTATTTAAAAATATTTATTGTAGAAAATGTGGAAAGGTTGGGGGAAAAAAAAAAAGTCACCTCTAGACTTCAAGCTCCATGAAGGCAGGGAACAGTTTTTCTTTTCTTTTTTTAAATTGTTTATTGAAGGTATAGCATGCATACAAAGACCATGTCTGCTTTTGCTCACTATTATAATCTAGTGTCTAGCAGTGTATGATGGTTGGAAGTTCAGTATTTGTCGAACTAGTAATCGAATGTAGAAATACTCCTTACGTGGGAGTGTTTATAGAATTCATTTTAGGCAAGGCATCCTTAGGAGAGGCTGCCTTTCACTGTCTATATCCTCCCAAACGGCCCAAAATATAACACCTACCATATATTACGCGGTAGGCCTTATGCTACTTCCTTTACACGAATTACTGATTAATCTTTCACCAAAACCTAAAAGGCAGATTATTCTCTTCCTCTACAGATAAGGAAGCTGAGGCTCAGAAATTCGGTTTCGAAGGTGACACAGCAGGGCCAGCATCGACGTGACTCAAGAGTCCACGCGGGGCTGGATCCCCTCAAGGCACCGGGAGGATCAAGGGGTGGAGCTCGCGGGGGCGACGGGGCTTTCCAGGATGGGGGACAGGCCTGAAGCCGTTACGGGAGGAGGGGACTTGGCAGGTGCGCGGGGGCTGGCTGGGGAGCAAGACCCTGAGGCCGGGCCAGCGTCGCTCCCCAAGCTCCGCAGGCTCCGGCCGGGGAGAAAACCTCCTTGCTCCTCGCCTCACTTCATACCTCATCTGGTAGTGCATGGCGACGCGCTCTCGGTGCTGAAAGTCGCTGCCGTCGGTGCCGGCCGCTCGCGGGCCTGCTCGAGACGCCATTGTGCCTGCCCAGAACCCCCGAACCCCTCACGCAGACCTGCTACCGCAACGACAGCGCCAAGTGGCCACGGACCCTATTTGCGCCGCCGCAGCGCCACCACCACAGTCGCACGACTCTGTGAAGAGAACTTCCGGCCCCTCTGTCTCAGGAGGACCGACTCTGTGGTCACTCCTCTCGGCGCAGGCGCCCTTGTTCCCTCTCGCCCCCGCCCCACCCAGCCCGGCCTCTCGTGGAGGGCGGAGGAAATTAATCCGCAGGCTCTGCGTGTTTTTGCTGGCGCTCAGAGGCCGCTTGAACACTTTTACTTTCTTAAACTGTAATATCAGTTTAGGATACCTCTGTCCACACTTTACAGAGGGGGAAACGGATACATTCTGTGACTTTCCCTGGAGCACACATCATTCACACAGTCTCATGCCTGTAATCCCAGCACTTTGGGAGGCCGAGGTGGGTGGATCACTTGAGGTCAGGAGTTCAAGACCAGCCTGGGCAACATGGTGAAATACCGTCTCTACTAAAAATACAAAAATTAGCCGGGTGTGGTGGCGGGTTCCTGTAATCCCAGCTACTTGGGTGGCTGAGGCAGGAGGATCGCTTGAACCAGGGAGGCAGAGGTTGCAGTAAGTCGAGAATGTGCCCCTGCACTCCAGCTTGGGGGACAGAGTGCAGAGTGAGACTCCGTCTCATAATAAGTTTCTCACATTTAATAATTGCAAAGAGAAAAAGGGAACCTCTCAGGAAATCTGGCTTGTCCCCCTTAACCAAATAATTTGATCAATAATGAGGTAAACTGATATCTTGTGCCTCTTTTAATATTCTGAGGACACAGCATCACTTCTATGATGTTTCTCCGAAGAATACCTAACTGAATCTAATCATGAAGAAATGATATAAATCCAGACGGAGGGACATTCTAGAAGAGAGCTGGACTGTACTCTTCAAAAATGTCAAGGCCATGAAAGAAAAATTATTTCCAAATAAACTTTATCTGTAGAGACAAAGTAGAATGACCATTGCCAGAAGCTTGAGGGGTGGACAGGGAATGGGGAGTTAGTGTTTAATGGGTACAGAGTTTCAGTTTGGGAAGATGAAAAATGTTCTGGAGATGGATGGTGGTGTTGATTGTACAACTATATGTGTGTGCTTAATGCCACTGAACCGTACACTTAAAAATGATTAACTTTGGCCGGGCGCGGTGGCTCAAGCCTGTAATCCCAGCACTTTGGGAGGCCGAGACGGGCGGATCACGAGGTCAGGAGATCGAGACCATCCTGGCTAACACGGTGAAACCCCGTCTCTACTAAAAAATACAAAAACTAGCTGGGCGAGGTGGCGGGCGCCTGTAGTTCCAGCTACTCAGGAGGCTGAGGCAGGAGAATGGCGTGAACCCGGGAGGCGGAGCTTGCAGTGAGCTGAGATCCGCCACTGCACTCCAGCCTGGGTGACAGAGCGAGACTCCGTCTCAAAAAAAAAAAAAAAAAAAGATTAACTTAGTAAGTTTTATGTTATGTGCATTTTACCGCAACAACAATATAATAAGCAAAGCTTTAAAGAAAGAAGTTATGTTATCCGAATAAAGAAAAAAAGAAAGAAAAAAGCATGTATACTGAGCATCCACCATGCACCAGGATACTGTGCTATGACCTGCAGACACAGAAATAAACTTAGTCCATTTCCCCTGAGGGATCACAGCCCAGTTGGGGGAAGAACTTGTACCCATGAAGCTAAGAAATACAAGAAAACACAGGAGGCTGAGGGAGGAAAAATGAGGCCTCTCTCCCTGACCTGGAGGGTTAGGAAAGTCTCTCTGGAGTGGCAGCAATTAAGCTGAGTGATTTGTTTTTCTAAGACCACCAGAGCGGGCACAAAACCAGCGAGTAGGCAAGTGTAGGAGCAAAACTGCAAGTTTATTTTGGTCACCTAAGGTGTGGGGAAGAGGTCTGTCGGCCTCCGGCAAAGAAGGCCGACAGAGTCCCCGGGTGGGGCTCTCGGACTGAGTTCCTACAGTCCTGACATCCCGACAGGAGTGGACGACTGAGGAAGGCCGGCGTCCCTCCGGAGCGGCTTTTCTAGGAGTGGGAGGGCAATAGGCGGGGCACGGGTGTGTCCGGGGGCGTTCCGCACGTGCGACCAGGTAAATCTTGGTCTCTTCGGATTGACATCACCTGGCGCATGCCTAGTTGGTCTGCACCTTCCCGGGCGCCGGCTGCATTTTCCCGCGCGGGAAAAGTTGGTGAAGAAGAACCCGGAAGTGCACCATCTTGCCTCCGTTAGTCCAAACACTGAGGTCTGAAGCCTGAGTGGGAATTAGCTAAAGAGGTGGGGAGCGGAGCTTTTCAGGCAGAGGGAACAGCACGTGAGAAGGCCCCAAATCCAGAGAGCACTTGGCTGTTCAAAGAACTAAGGAACTTAAGAGTGACTAGAGCATTTGGAGAGTTCAGTAAAGAGTTAAGTCTTTATCCCAGGGGGTTTGGGGAACCACTGAAAGGTTTAACCAGGAAAATGACACAATTTTGCATTTTTAAAAGATAGATCTAGGTGGGGGCACAGTGCCTCAAGGCTGTAATCTCAGCATTTTGGGAGGCAAAGTCAGGAGATCAGCCTGGGCAACATAGTGAGACTCCTGTCTCTACAAAAATAAAAAATAAAATAATATTAGCTGGGATGGTGGTGCGTGCCTATAGTCCAGGCTACTCAGGAGGATGAGGTGGGAGAATCATTTGAGACCAGGAGTTCAAGGTTACAGTGAGCCATGATTATGCCACTGCACTCCATTCTGGGCAACAGAGTAAGACACTGTCTGTGAATAACTAAAGATAGATAGATCTAGTTGCTGTGTAGAGAATGGCTTACAGGGGCCAAGGGTGAAGCAGAGGAATCACTTGAAGGCTACTGCAGTAATTCAGGCAATCCTAAGGGTGGCTTGGGTTAAGAGGTGGCAATGGACAGACAGGAACAGAGTTGAGTTCCTTGGGATTTAACATCCGTAGGTGGGTAACAAGAGCACATATGACCAGCAAGGGGCTCACATTAGGAAGGGATTCTGTGTGGCTGGGATCTGAGAAAGACAAGCAAGAAATCAGCAACATTGGCCGGGCATGGCTCACACCTGTAATCCCAGCACTTTGGGAGGCCGAGGTCGTGGGTCACTTGAGGTCAGGAGTTCAAGACTAGCCTGGTCAAAATGGTGAAACCATGTCTCTAGCAAAAGAAATACAAAAATTATCAGGGTGTGGTAGCTCATGCCTGTAGTCCCAGCTAACTCGGGAAGCTGAGGCAGGAGAATCACTTGAACCCAGGAGGCGGAGGTTGCAGTGACCCAAGATCACACCACTGCACTCCAGCCTGAGCAACAGAGTGAGACCCTGTCTCAAATTTAAAAAAATAAGAAAAAAGGCTGGGCACAGTGGCTCATGCCTGTAATCCCAGCACTTTGGGAGGCCGAGGTGGGCGGATCACGAGGTCAGGAGATCGAGACCATCCTGGCTAACATGGTGAAACTCCGTCTCTACTAAAAATACAAAAAATTATCCGGGCTTGGTGGCATGTGCCTGTAGTCTCAGCTACTCAGGAGGCTGAGGCAGGACAATCGCTTGAACCCGGGAGACGGAGGTTGCAGTGAGCCGAGATCATACCATTGCACTCCAGCCTGGGTGACAGAGTGAGACAAAAGAAATCAGCAATATTTATTGAGTACCTACTCTATGCTAGGCATATTCACACACGTGAACTCATTCTCTTTTTCTATTACCCTTGGAGATAATTACTTTTGTTATCATTATCTTACACAAGGGAAAACTAAGGCTCAGAAAGGGGAAGTGACTTGCCCAGGATCACACAGCAATAGCACTATAAGAACTCAGACCAAAGTGACCCTAGGGCTGGAGGATTTTTCTGCCAGATCTGTTACTGTCCTGTTTAAGGGATAACTAACAAGGTTCAGGACCCATTGAGGGATAACTAAGAGGGTTCAGGACCTCTGGGGAGATGGGCCAGGAATATTTGTCACCTCCCCCCAGGCTCTCTAGAATGTCTTTCTTTGTCCTGTGGAAATTCTGCTGACCCTTGAGGACCCATCTTACTGCACCAAGAATCACCTGCTTCCACGTTAGTTCTCATCGTTTTTTCTGTCTGTGAAGCCTGGTCTAGAACCATCTGTGATAGACTCATCCAGGATGCTTGTTAAAAACACAGATTTCTGGGCCCCACCGTTACCCAAATGAATCATTCCCCAAAGTTGGGCCTAAGAATATCTTTTTAATTTAAAATGTTGACTAGATAATGTGTTTACATGGTTCAAAAACCAAACAATAAGCTGGCTGCGGTGGCATGTACCTGTAGTCCCAGCTACTCATGAGGCTGAGGTGGGAAGATTGCTTGAGTTCAGGAGCTTGAGGCCAGTCTGGGCAACATGATGAGACCCTGAGCATGGTGGCTTATGCCTATAATCCCAGTACTTTGGGAGGCTGAGGCAGGAGGATTGCTTGCGTCCAGGAATTTGAGATCAGCCTGGGCGACATAGCAAGAACCTATCTCTAAAAAAAAAAAAAATTAGCCAGGCAAGATGGCATATGTCTGTAGTCTCAGCTACTCAGGAGGCTGAGATGGGAGGATCACTTGAGCCCAGCAGGTTGAGGCTTCAGTGAGCCATGATTACACCATTGCACTCCAACCTGGGCAACAGAGCAAGACCCTGTCTCAAAAAGAAAATACAAATGGTCATACGGAAAGGATGCTAATGCAAAGGCATGGCTGTTTAGAGCAGAGATTCATAGCTGGTTTTGTGCCATGAATTTCCTTGGCAGCCTGGGGAAGCTACAGACTCTCAGAATATTTTTATTTTTTATTTAATTAATTATTATTTTTTTTGAGACAGGGTCTTGCTCTGTTGCCCAGGCTGGAGTGCAGTGGTACCATCATGGCTCACTGAGCCTTGACCTCCTGGGCTCAAGTGAACCTCCTGCCTCAGCCATGCGAGTAGCTTGGATTACAGGCATGCACTACTATGCCTGGCTTATTTTACATTTTTTGTAGAGATGGGGGTCTTGCTATGTTGCCCAGGCTGGTCTCAAATTCTTGGCCTCAAGCAAACCTCCTGCCTTAGCCTCCCAAAGTGCTAGGATTACAGGCATGAGCCACCACACCTGGCCTTATTTTATTTATATTTTTAGAGATAGGGTCTTGCTCAGACTGAAGTGCAGTGGTACAATCGTGGCTCACTACAACCTCGAACTCCTGGGCTCAAGGGGCCCTCCCACCTCGGCCTCCTGAGTAGCTGGGACGTGTTTCACCACACCCGGCTAATTTTTGTGTTTTTTGTAGAGATAAGGTCTTACCATGTTGTCCAGGCTGGTCTTGAACTCCTGGCCTCAAGCAATACTCCTGCCTCAGCCTCACGGACTGCTAGGATTACAGGTGTGAGCCACTGTGCCCCGACCCTGCCTTGTTTTGACTGAACAATATATCTTGACTGTTTTCTCCAGATCAGTACACAAAGAAACTCTTTTGTTGTTTTGTTTTGTTTTTGTTTTTTGTGTTTTTGAGATGGAGTTTCACTCTTGTTGCTCAGGCCAGAGTGCAGTGGCACATTCTCAGCTCACTGCAACCTCTGCTTCTCGGGTTCAAGCAATTCTCCTGCCTCAGCCTCCTGAGTAGCTGGGATTACAGAAGCGTGCCACCACGCCTGGCTAATTTTTGTATTTTTTGAGTAGAGACAGGATTTCACCATGTTGACCAGGCTGGTCTCCAACTCCTGACCTCAGATGATCCACCTGCCTCGGTCTCCCAAAGTGCTGGGACTACAGGCATGCGCCACCGCGCCTGGCCCTCTTTTTTCTTAGTGCCATTTCATTATATGACTATAACATAATTTACTTGACGTACCCCCTCTTGTTGGACATTTGTGTTTCCAATATTTTGCTATTACAAATATAGCTTCAGAGAATAACCTTGTACATATATAATTTCACTCATGGTCAAGTAGATCTGTAGTCTGGAATCCCAGAGATGGTATTGCTGGATCAAAGAATATATTGTGCTTGAAATTTTGATAGATCTTGTCAGAATGCCTTCCATAGTGTTTATACCAATTATATTCTCACCAGCAATATATGAGTCTGTCTGAGTCCCAGCTCTAGCAACAACTTGGTAGTCTGTTGGCCAGACTGGTCTCGAACTCCTGACCTCAGGCAATCCACCTGCCTCGGCCTCCCAAAGTGCTGGGCGTGGTGGGAGCCACCACGCCCAGCTCAGTCTTCTTCTTCTTTTTTTTTTGAGACAGAGTCTCTCTCTGTCGTCCAGGTTGGGGTGCAGTGGCACAATCTCGGCTCACTGCAAGCTCCACCTCCCAGGTTCACACCATTCTCCTGGCTCAGCTTCCCGAGTAGCTGGGACTACAGGCCCCCGCCACCACGCCCGGCTAATTTTTTTGTATTTTTTTTAGTAAAGATGGGGTTTCACCGTGTTAACCAAGATGGTCTCCCTCGATCTCCTGACCTCGTGATCTGCCTGCCTCCGCCTCCCAAAGTACTGAGATTACAGGTGTGAGCCACTGCCCCGGCCCTTAATTATATGTAGATAGAGTAGGGAGGAAAGAATGAGAAAGAAAGAGAGAGACTAGCTTCTTGTCTGTGATATTAGTTCGAATATACAGTATTTTCCCTATTTATTTTATGTCTTTTGACTTTTTGTTCATGGTGTTATAAATTTAACATGAGGAATATATTTTTAAATTTAGTGGCTTCTCAATTTTGACTTGTAGCTACAGACCTTTTCCAATCCAAGTTGTCCCAGATGATTTTCATGCACTATAGAGTTTAAGAACCATGCTCAGACATTGCCTTTCTCACTGGAATGTGAATTCCCCAAAGGCAGGGATAAGAACTAAGTCATCCATGTCCCCAGCAGTTCATAGTGTCTGGCATAGTGTAAACATTTCAACGCCTGTAATCCCAGCACTTTGGGAGCTCGAGGCGGGAGGATCGCTTTAGCCCAGGAGTTCGAGACCAGCCTGGGCAACATGGCAAAACTCCATCTCTATTAAAAGAAAAAAGAAAAACGAAAAAAAAACTTAAAAAGAAAGAAATGCTGGTTGAATAGATAAATTCCAATGGAGTCAAAACCATCTCCCTCTCCTAATCGCTGTGAAAAACCCCCCGGGTTTATCCTTCACCCTCATACAGTGCTCTCTGGCTTTAGCTCGTGGTTATCTTTGTCTTTCTGTGTCTGGTTTTCTGTCAGAGATGACTCTCCTGAGTCATCTATTGGCCTGTCTGTCTCGGGACACCAAGTACACAGTGAAGTAATAAATATTTGAGCCATGACTGTTGAAGGGAGGGGCCCCGATTCTCTCCAGAACCTCTTCCCAAAAGGGTTTTGCTTGTACCTTTCTCCTGACTCGTGGTCTGTCCTTAAGTTTAAGTTATTTGTGTTCCTGTCTCCTCACACTCTCTTCATGCTCCCTTCTCAAATCCTTTGCAATGATGTTTCCTTTGTCTTGATCATCCCCCAAGATTTAGGATTTACCTCAAAACTCACCTCCTTGGAGGCATTTCTTGAACGCACAGGCCATCTAACTCTCCAGCTGTTGTTATTATATCACCTTGTTTTGTTTTCTTCCTAGAACGTTGTTATCTGAAATTATTTTGTTTATTTGCATATCTTTTCATGGTCTGAGTTCACACCTTCCTCAGGAATGTCAGCTCCTTAAAGTGTGGGACAAGGCTGTCTTCTTTCCTGTTGTGTTCTTAGCCCCAGAAGGACTGGCATATAGTAACTACTTAATAAATATTTGCTGAATAAATGAATGATGGTTGCCTGAGAGCCCCTCCAGAGAAGGATTTAGATCTAAATAATAATAATAATTGCCATTTATTGAGCTCTAAGGATGCACTAGACTCTGTAGCAAGTTAATCTTCATGGAAACCAGATTCTATAGAGCTATTTTTACCCCCAGTCGTTGGATCAAACTGAAGCTTAGAGAAGTTAGCTCACATAGCTAGCACTAGACCACTGGTTCTCAAAGTGGGTTCCCTGAGCAGCCATGGCTTCTGAATCATCTGAGAACCTTTAGTAATGCAAATTCCTAGGCACCACCCCAGACTTACTGAGACATTCTGGGGTGGGGCCTAGCAATCTGAATTTTAACAAACCTGCCAGGTGATTCTGATGCACCAAAGTGTGAAAAACCCTGTGTTAAAAGAAAGATGAGGTTAAACTTTTTTAAAAAAACACAGCTTTATTGACACAGAATTCACATCACCCACTCAAGTGTACAGGTCAATGATTTTTAGTATATTTACAGGGTTGTACATCCATCACCGAAATAGTTTGTAATTAATAGGTTAAAGAAAAAAAAAAAAGAAACCTGGCCAGGCGCAGTAGTTCATGCCTGTAATCTCAGCACTTTGGGAGGCAGAGGCAGGCAGATCACTTGAGGTCAAGAATTCGAGACCAGCCTGGGCAACATGGTGAAACCTTGTCTCTACTAAAAATACAAAAATTAGCTAGATGTGGTGGCACCCGCCTGTGGGAGGCGGAGGTTGCCCTAAGCTGAGATCGCACCATTGCACTCCAGCCTGGGTGACATAGCAAGACTCCAAGACACCACATCAAAAAAAAAAAAAAAACAGAAGGCCGGGAGGCGGAGCTTGCAGTGAGCCTATCGGGCCACTGCACTCCAGCCTGGGTGACAGAGCAAGGGTCTGTCTCAAAAAGAAAAGAAAAGGCTGGGTGTGGTGGCTCACACCTGTAATCGCAGCACTTTGGGAGGCAGAGGCGGGTGGCTCACGAGGTCAGGAGATCGAGACCATCCTGGCTAACACGGTGAAACCACATCTCTACTAAAAATACAAAAAAGTAGCTGGGCGTGGTGTCGGGTGCCTGTAATCCCAGCTACTCTGCAGGCGGAGGCAGGAGAATGGCGTGAACCCCGGGGGCGGAGCTTGCAGTGAGCTGAGATCCAGCCACCGCACTCCAGCCTGGGCGACAGAGCAAGACTCCGTCTCAAAAAAAGCAAAAAGAAAAAAAGAAAAAAACCCTAAAAGAAACCCTGTACCAATTAGCAGCCACTCCCCGTTACCCTCCCATCCCCTACTCCCAGCCGGAAGCAACCTATTTTGTCTTTTTTTTTTTTTTTTTGAGACGGAGTCTCTCTCTGTCGCCCAGGCTGGAGTTCAGTGGCGCGATCTGGGCTCACTGCAAGCTCCGCCCCCTGGGTTCACACCATTCTCCTGCCTCAGCCTCCCGAGTAGCTGGGACTACAGGCGCCCGCCACCATGCCCGGCTAATTTTTTGTATTTTCAGTAGAGACGGGGTTTCACCATGTTAGCCAGGATGGTCTCGATATCCTGACCTCATGATCCGCCTGCCTCGGCCTCCCAAAGTGCTGGGATTACAGGCATGAGCCATGGCATCCGGCCCTATAGATTTGCCTATTGTAAACATTTCATATAAGTGGAATCATACAATATGTATATGATTCCTGTGACTGGCTTTGTCTACTTTCTGTGCTGTTTGCAAGGTTCCTCCATGTGGTAGCATGGATCCTTTTTGACAAATAATATGCCATGTATGGATATGCACATTTAAAAAATTGATTTATCAATTGAACATTCATGTGTTTCTACCTTTTGGCTATTATGAATAATCTTATGAATATTCACATACAAGTTTTTGTGTAGACATATTTTCATTTCTTTTGGATATATGTATGTATATATATATGTGTGTGTGGATATATACACACACATATATATGTAATTTGGTTTTGGTTTTGTTTCTTTTCTTTTGTAAATACAGGGTCTCCCTCTATTACTCAGGCTAAATTTGAATTCCTGGGCTCAAGTGATCTTCCTGCTTCAGCCTCCTGAGCAGCTGGGACAACAGGTGTGCTCTATATGACACACACCACACACACACACACAGAAGTGGAACTGCCAGGTCACAGATCTTACACTCTTAAGCACTCCACATTTCAGCTTGTCTTACTGTCTGCTATGATTTAATATGTACATTATCAAATTGAGAAAAATACAAAAAAATTTAAAAATAATAACATATATTATCAGTAATAGTAATAATCACTTGGATCTATTGAGTGTTTATGTTTGCAAAGCCTTTACTTTTTTTTTTTTTTTGAGACAGAGTCTTGCTCTGTCACCCAGGCTGGAGTGCAGTGGTGTGAGCTCAGCTCACTGCATCCTCCACCTCCTGGGTTCAAGTGATTCTCCTGCCTCAGCCTCCTGAGTTGTTGGGCTACAGGCACCCACCACCACGCCCAGCTAATTTTTGTATTTTTAGTAGAGACGGGGTTTCACCATATTGGCCAGGCTGGTCTCGAACTCTTGACCTTGTGATCTGCCTGCCTCGGCCTCCCAAAGTGCTGGGATTAGGGGTGTGAGCTACCGCACCCGGCCTTTCTTTCTTTCTTTTTTTTTTTAGACAAGGTCTCACTCTGTTGCCCAGAATGGAGTGCAGTGGTATGATCTAGGCTCACCCAAACCTCTGCCTCCCAGGCTCAAGCAATTCTCCTGCCTCAGCCTCCCAGGTAGCTGGGATTACAGGTGCACACCATCACACCTGGCTCATTTTTGTATTTTTAGTAGAGACGGGGTTTCACCATGTTGGCCATGCTGGTCTCAAACTCCTGACCTCAAGTGACTCACACCCTCGGCCTCCCAAAGTACTGGGATTACAGGCATGAGCCACTGCACCCAAGCTACTTTTTCCTTTCTTCCTTTCTTTCTTTTCAGAGATAGGGTCTCACTCTGTTGCCCAGGTTGTCCTCCAACCCCTCCCCTGTCCTCAAGCAATCCTCCTACCTCAGCCTCCCAAAACACTGGGATTACAGGCATAAGCCACTGTGCCCCTTTACTTTTATTGTCACTAATCCTCACCACTACCCTGTAAAACAGGACTCATTATCCTCGTTATACAGAGAAGAGAAACTGGGGCTCACAGAAGTCAGGTGACCTGTCTAAGCTCAAGCAAGCTGATATGGGGTAGAGTTGGGACCACAACCCACATCTGCCTGCTTTCTGTGCCCTCTGTGCTTGATCTCATGTCATGGACCATCCCTTTTGCCAAAGCTTTCGAAACGTGGCTTCTCCCCTCCTTTTAGGCCTTTTCTGGAAGTCAGGCTGGCTTGCAGCTCTCACGCCAAGCTCTTTTCCCCAGCTGGGGCTGAAGGCTGGGGAGGAGCTTCATGGGGGCTGGAAATAAATGAAGGGAGGGCTGGGCGGGACAGGGCAGTATTTCCAGGAGGCTGTGAGGGGGAGGTAAGGAGTTTGTTATTGTTCTGGGTTTGGGGATTTTTTTTTTTCTTTGCTCCTGGAGAGCAGGTTAGGTAGCTCCTGGCAGAGTTTTGCTAGGGATAAGAAGTGGGTGAGGCTGAGGCAAGCAGAATCCTCCTGCCTCAGCCTCCCAAGTAGCTAGGACTAGAACTACTATAGCGCTAAGTGGGGAAGAGGGCTTTCTGCCTCTGTGGGGCCTGGTCTGGAAAGTCCCCCAAATTGTTAAAAGGAGAGAGTGATTGTCCCCAACTGGCAAGGGGGCTTTTATGTCCACCCCTTGTGCCCCTTGCTCTGTGTGAAGCCCTACCTGTGCTGGGGGCTTCGAATAGGAAGAGGACCTCAGGGCCAGGCACCCAGGGACTGAGGGGCCACAGCAGAAACAGATCCAGAGACACACTTGGCTGGGAACAGCAGGATGAAGGGGTAATAATTTTGTGAGTGGTCTAAGAAGACTTTCCTTTTAAAGAGTGGAAAGCAATGAAACTGAGTCTTCAAGGCTGCAAAAGTTTCGCCCTGGATCAGAGAAAGGCACTACAGGTGGAGGGAACTATCTGTGCAAAGGGTTGGGGCCTTCAAGAGCTGGAGCACAGAGGTTTAAGAGAAAAAGTGGTGACAGATGAGCCCAGGGCTATCTGCTTAGACCTGTGATCTAATACGGATGCCAGGAGCCACATGGCAACATGGCTATTTAAATTTAAATTAGTTAAAATTCAATAAAGTAAAAAATACAGCTCCTGTGCTGGGTGCAGTGGCTCACGCCTGTAATCCCCGCACTTTGGGAGGCCAAGGCAGGGAGATCACCTGAGGTCAGGAGTTCAAGACCAACCTAGCCAACATGATGAATCCCAATCTCTACTAAAAAAAAAAAAAAAAATTAGCTGGGTGTGGTGGCAAATGCCTCTGTAATCCCAGCTACCGGGGAGGCTGAGGCAGGATAATTGCTTAAACCCGGGAGGTGAAGGTTGTAGTGAGCGAGATCGCCCCATATGCACTCCAGCCTGGGTGACAAGAGTGAAACTCAAAAAAAAAAAAAAAAAAAAAAAAAAAAATCCAGCTCCTGAATCACAATAGTTATGTTTCAAATATTCAATAGCCACATGGGGCTGGTAGCAATGGTATTGGAGAGTATGTACAAGGCATTCCTGTATCATCACAGAATGTTCTTTTGGCCCACGGGAAGCCTCAGGAAGGGGTTCGGATTGCTCAAGGACCCATGGGAGAGAGCAGGCTTTGACTGGGCTGCCTGCCTGTGAGGTCTCTGGACTAGAGGTGCGGGAACAGTCCCCAGAAGTGTGAGGTGGTGTGACTCACCTCCTGCCAGCGTAAAGTGGACTCTGTCCCCAAGGACAGGAAAATATCGGGCAAGTCTTCTTCAGCCCTGACTTGGGATATCTGCTCAGTGTGACCAGAGCCAGGGGCTGAGAAACATGGAGTGAGTGGGACTGGGGCAAGAGCAGTAGCTGCTGAGTGAGGCTGAGCCTGAGCACCCGGTGGGGAGAGGGGTGGGGTCTCCAGCTTGGTCTTGGTTGGCATGCCTGGGACCGGACAGGAGAAGGGCTGGGGGAGGTATGTGTGAGTTGGGATAGACGAGGGAGGAGGGTTGCTGAACAGGGGTTGGGTTGCACCATGTCTAACAATGAGAGAGATGGGAACCCTCTCATCTCACACTGATGAGTTGTTTCTGCCTCTTTCCCAGGTCCAACGCAGTCCAGCTGACAAGGATGGAATACGCCATGAAGTCCCTTAGCCTTCTCTACCCCAAGTCCCTTTCCAGGTGAGGAAAGCCATGGGCAGAATGGAAAGGGAGCCACCTACGAGCTGTAAGCCAGAACTTCTCAAACTTTAATGGGTATATAGGTCACGGGGGACCTTGTTCAAGTGCAGATTCTGATTCAGGAGGTCTGGAGTGGGACCTGAGATTCTGCACTGCCAAGAAGTCCCTGGGTGATATTAATGCTGCTGCCTACACTACCACCACACCGCGCATAGAAAGGAGTAGACACTATGCTTGGTGCTTTTACTCCTGATCTCATGTAAGCCTCACAACAACTTTGGGAAGTGGGGGTTATTATACCAAATTAATAGGTGAGAGAACTGAGGCACATAGTGGGTGCTTTCAATCACCCAGCAAATCCATGAGGGAGCCAAAATTCTAAATTGGGACTGCCTGACTGTAAAATCCAGGTCCTTTCCATTCCTTTGGTTCTAAATTGAATGCTTCAGTTAAAAAAATACCTTATATTGACTTCGGGTTTCCCCTACTTCATCCAACTTTACAGGTGAGGAGAGTGAAGCCGAGAGAGGTGGTAATTGGGGGAACGTGAGGTGGGTCTTTTATTACTTTGCTACTTACTCCTCTTGGTCTGAGAACCAGCATATCAACATCACTTGGGAACTTGTGAAACATTTGGAATCTCAGGCCTCACCCAGGTCTACTCAGTCAGAATCTGCATTTGAACAGATGCCCTGGTGACGTACGTGCCCTTCGAAGTTTGAGATACACTGCTCTAGCAGGCTTTTTTTCTTTCTTTTTTTTTTTTAAGTCAAAGTCTCACGCTGTTGCCCAGACTGGAGTGCAGTGGTGCCATCATAGCTCACTGCAACCTCTGCTGCCTCCCAGGGTTCAAGCAATTCTTGTGTCCCAGCCTACAGAGCTGTGATTACAGGCATATGCCACCATGCTGGCTAATCTTTGTATTTTTAGTAGAGATGGGGTTTCACCATGTTAGCCAGGGTGGTCTTGAACTCCTGACTTCAAGTGATCTGCCCACCTCAGCCTTCCAAAGTGTGGGATTACAGGCATGAGCCACCATTCCTGGCCTCTAGCAGGCTTTTGAGTAAGACTAGAGCAGGATTAGCAGGCAATGGGGGCTTGGCTGATCATGAGCCTGGTCTGGAGGGGTGGGGAGGTGGCTCCCCTGTGTGGTGGGCAAGGGTTGGGCAAAGTGGGCGGCTCACCCTGATGCTTCAACTGCCCCCAGGCGCATGTCAGTGCATACCTCTGTGGTGACCCAGCAGCTGCTGTCGGAGTCCTGCCCCAAGGCCCCCAGGGCCCGGCCCTGCCGCGTAAGCACTGCGGATCGAAGCATGAGGAAGGGCATCATGGCTTATAGTCTTGAGGACCTCCTCCTGAAGGTGAGAGTGCCCTGCATATTGCACAGCCCAGCTGTGAGCTGAGATTCAGGGCTTAGAAGGTGGCAGTTTCCTTTCTGATACCTACCAGCACCTACATATGGTAATGCCCACCTGGACAGCGTCCAACTGATTAGCAATGACTGATGTCTGTTTGGTAATGGCAGGTGGGCGGGGCAGTATGTTACCATCCTACGCTATCAGTAGGTCAGTAGTATTTTCAGGGCACATTTTTCTTGCTAGAAAATCTCTTGCTTCCCACTTCCATTATTTTTTTTTGTTTTGGTTTTTTTTTTTTTTTTTGAGACGAAGTCTCGCTCTTGTCACCCAGGCTGGAGTGCAGTGGCGCAATCTTGGCTCACTGCAACCTCTGCCTCCCAGGATCAAGCGATTCTCCTGCCTCAGCCTCCTGAGTAGCTGGGACGACCGGCACACACCACCACACCCAGCTAATTTTTTGTACTTTAGTAGAGACAGGGTTTCACTGTGTTGCCCAGGCTGGTCTCAAACTCCTGAGCTCAGGCAATCTACCCACCTCGGCCTCCCAAAGTGTTGGGATTACAGGTGTGAGCTACCATGCCCAGCCTGAGATGGAGTCTTGCTATGTCACCCAAGCTGTAGTGCAGTGGTATGATCTCGACTCACTGAAGCCTCCGCCTCCAAGGTTCAAGTGATTCTCATGCCTCAGCCTCCCAAGAAGCTGGGACTATAGGCACGTACCACCACGCCCAGTTAATTTGTTGTATTTTTAGTAGAGACGGTGTTTCGTCATGTTGACCAGACTGGTCTCAAACTCCCAACCTCAGGAAATCCACCTGCCTCTGCCTCCCAAAGTGCTAGGATTACAGGCATGAGCCACCACACCCGTCCTCAGTGATCATCTCTATAGGGGTGGGACCTGCAATCCCAGGTGCCTGGTATAGGTCAAATGTTTGGATTAGGCTTCCAAGTACTAGGCTCTATTTAACATATATAAATCATAGCTCACCTCTTTATTCTAAGTTTCCTTCCCTGTTTCTATGTATTAGTTCTATTCTTCCGGGGAGCAAATTTCCCCTCCTTTGTAAGGCTTCTGGCTGTGCAGACTACATTTCTTGTGCTTTCGATCAAAAGGACCTATTCATACTCTAGTCTGGACTTGGTGCTGCTATTTTGCCCTGAGGCCTGGGCACCCCCGGCATCAAAATGTCCTTGTTATATACGGCTTCCTCTGGAGGAAGCAATTACAAACTAACAAAAGTTACACAGTACAAATATAATACAAAACTTTTCCTGAATCATTTGAGAGTAAGTTGCCAACTTGCTGCCTATTACTCTTGGATACTTCAATGTGCATTTTCTACAAACAAGGATATTCTCCTATGTAGCCATCATACAACTATTACAATCAGGAAACAGTATTACATTACTGTAATTGAATCCTGAGACTCAAGCATTGCCAGTTGTCCCAATAATATCCTTTGTAGTGAAAGGATCCAGGTCAGGATCAAGTGTTTATTTAATTGTATGGCTCTTTAGTTTCCTTTAGTCTGGAACAGTTTTTCAGTATTTCCTTGACTTTCATGACCTTGACCATTTTGAAGATTGTGAGCCAGCTATTTTTGTTTACTGTCCCTTGGTTTGGAACTATCTATTTTTTTCTTTCTTTTTACTTTTTTTGAGATGGAGTCTTGCTCTGTTGCCCAGGCTGGAGTGCAGTGGTGCGATCTCAGCTCACTGCAAGCTCCACCTCCCAGGTCCCCACCATCCTCCTGCCTCAGCCTCCCGAGTAGCTGGGACTATGGGCACCTGCCACCACGCCTGGCTAATTTTTTTTTGTATTTTTAATAGAGACGTGGTTTCACCATGTTAGCCAGGATGGTCTCGATCTCCTGACCTTGTGATCTGCCTGCCTCGGCCTCCCAAAGTGCTGGGATTACACGTGTGAGCCACTGCACCCGGCCCCATCCATTTCTTTAATTCAGGTTTTTATCTTTGGCAGGAATATGATAAAAATAAGTTGCAGGCCAGGCATAGTGGCTCACACCTGTAATCCTAACACTTTGGGAGGCCGAGGCAGGAGGATTCCTTGAGCCCAGGAGTTCAAAACCAGCCTGGGCAACATGGTGAGACCCCATCTATACAAAAATAATGCAGGAATTAGCTGGACATGGTGGTGTGCACCTGTAGTTCCAGTTACTCAGGAGGCTGAGGCAGGATGATCACTTGAGCCTAGGAATTTGAGGCTTCAGTAAACTGTGAATGCACCACCGCACTCCAGCCTGTGTGACAGAGTTAGACCTTGTCTAAAAAATTTTTCTAAAAGATTGTCAGTGCAAAATTATATGCAGTTTTTATCACCTTACTGTTCTGATTATTTGAATAAAGTGGTAGGTACAGTCAAGCTTCTCTATGTAACATTTTCCCCTCTGTTATTTATTTTCTAGGTCAGTATTTTGTACTAAGTAGACATTGAATTCTGCATCTGTCACTGTATTCACGTATTATTATTATTATTATTATTATTTTTTAGAGAAAGGGTCTCACTCCATTGCCCAGGCTAGGATGCAGTGGTGTGATGATGGCTCACTGCAGCCTCAAACTCGTAGGTTCAAGTGATCCTGCCACCTCAGCCTCCTGACTCACCAGGACTATAGATACACAACCTCACACCTAATTTTTAATTAAAAAAAAAATAGCGATGGGGTCTAGCTGTGTTTTGCAGCCTGATCTCAAACTCCTGGCCTCAAGTGATCCTCCCACCTCGGCCTCCCAACGTGCTGGGATTAGAGGCATGAGCCACTGCACCTGGCCTATTTATTTATTTATATCAAAAGGGACACAGGTATTCCTATTTTAGTAGGATATATGAATGGCAACAGATTATTTATTGATGCTCAAGTTGTCCCAGACTTCTGTGTCTTTTTATCCTGTCCCCATCATTCTTTGCATGCTTTTTTACTTTCTGGTGCTTCTTTTTATCCTGTCCCCATCATTCTTTGCATGCTTTCTTACTTCCTGGTGCTTTTCTTTGTCCTGTCCCCATCATTCTTTGCATGCTTTCTTACTTTCTGGTGCTTTTTTTTTATCCTGTCCCCATCATTCTTTGCATGCTTTCTTACTTTCTGGTGCAGCAAGGTATTACAGGCTCATCTTGTATTTTCCCTGCCCTAATTCTTGGCCATTTTTTTCTAAGGGGGTCTGTTTCATTTTAGTGGAGAATGGTATTCAGAAACCGAGATCAGGGAGCTAGGTATGTTCATTGCTATTGGTGTGTTGCTGATCCCAGGCCCTTATTGAAAGATTTTTAAGTAGCAAAATATGTTCCTTATTGAATCCAAGCAAGAAAAGTGAAGTGAGAATTCCATCATTCCAAAACAACTAATGATGTGGTTGTAAATGTCCTGAGGAGCCTACTCTTATTATGGACCATGTATTCTGCCAGGTGACTTGCAGCATTTCTTCTGATGAGAGCCTTATTACCACTATTTCCATTCTCCAGAGGCAGAAGCCAAGTGCATTCACTGGGATTGAAACCCAGGCAGTTAACCTAAGTGTCATGATACTTATTTTTTTTGAGATGGAGTCTCACTCTGTTGCCCAGGCTGGAGTGCAGTGGTGCGATCTCAGCTCACTGCAATTTCTGCCTCCTGGGTTCAAGCCATTCTCCTGCCTCAGCCTCCCAAGTAGCTGGGACTACAGGCGCCTGCCACCACACCCAGCTAATTTTTTGTAATTTTAGTAGAGACGGGGTTTCACCGTGCTGGCTAGGCTGGTCTCGAACTCTTGACCTCAGGTGATCCACCTGACTCTGCCTCCCAAAGTTGCTGGGATTACAGGGGTGAGCCACCGCACCCAGCCTAAATCTTTTGTATATCAAGGGACATTATCAAGAAAGTAAAAAAATGGCCCGGTGCGGTGGCTCATGCCTGTAATCCCAGCACTTTGGGAGGCTGAGGCAGGCAGATCGTGAGGTCAGAAGATCAAGACCACGGTGAAACGCCATCTCTACTAAAAATACAAAAAAAAAAAAAAATTAGGTGCGGTGGTAGGCGCCTGTAGTCCCAGATACTCAGGAAGCTGAGGCAGGAGAATGGCATGAACCTGGGAGGCAGAGCTTGCAGTGAGCCAGGATCGCGCCACTGCACTCCAGCCTGGTGACAGAGTGAGACTCCGTCTCAAAAAAAAAAAAAAAAAAAAAAAAAAGTAAAAAATACAACCCACAAAATGGGAGAAAATACTTGCAAATCATATAGCTGATAAGGGTCTAATATCAAGAATATATAGCGTTTACAAGAACAAGAAAAAGACAACCCAATTAAAAATGGGCAAAGGATTTGAACAGATATTTCTTCAAAGAAGATAACACAGTGGCCAATGAACACATGAAAAGATGCTTGGCCGAGTGCATTGGCTCATGCCTCTAATTTTAGCACTTTGGGAGGTGGAGGCCGGCGGATTGCTTGAGTCCAGGAGTTCAAGAGTAGCCTGGGTAACATGGCAAAAACCCACTTCTACAAAAAAAGCAAAAATTAGCTGGGAATGGTGGCACATGCCTGTAGTCCCAGCTACTTGGGAGACTGAGGTGGGAGGATCACTTGAGCCTAGAAGGCTGATGCTGCAGTGAATCATGATGGCACCACTGCACTCCAGCCTGGGTTAGAGAGCAAGACCCTGTTTCAAAAAAAAAAAAAAAAAAAAAGGCTCAGCATCATTAATCACTAGGGGAATGCAAAACAAAATCACTTCATCCACCAAAAAGTGGATATATGGCTGGGTGTTGTGCCTCATGTCTGTAATCCAAGCACTTTAGGAGGCCGAGGCGGGAGGACTGCCTGAGCACCCAGGAGTTTGAGAACAGCCTTGGCAACATGGTGAGATCCTGTCTCTATTTAAAAGAAAAAAGAGGCCGGGCGCGGTGGCTCAAGCCTGTAATCCCAGCACTTTGGGAGGCCGAGACGGGCGGATCACGAGGTCAGGAGATCGAGACCATCCTGGCTAACACGGTGAAACCCCGTCTCTACTAAAAATACAAAAACTAGCCGGGCGAGGTGGCGGGCGCCTGTAGTCCCAGCTACTCGGGAGGCTGAGGCAGGAGAATGGCGTAAACCCGGGAGGCGGAGCTTGCAGTGAGCTGAGATCTGGCCACTGCACTCCAGTCCGGGCGACAGAGCGAGACTCCGCCTCAAAAAAAAAAAAAAAAAAAAAAAAAAAAAAAAAAAAAAAAAAAAAAAAAAAAAAAAAAAAAGAAAAAAGAAAAAAATTGATATGAAAGTAAAAATAAAAAGGATTTTTGGGCCACATGTGGTGACTCACGCCTGCAATCCCAGCACTTTGGGAGGCCGAGGTGGGTGGATCATCTGAGGTCGGGAGTTCAAGACCAGCCTGATCAACACGGAGAAACCTCGTCTCTACTAAAAATACAAAATTAGCCGGGTGTGGCGGCGCATGCCTGTAATCCTAGCTGCTCAGGGAGGCTGAGGCAGGAGAATCACCTGAACCCGGGAGGTGGAGGTTGCAGTGAGTCGAGATTATGCCACTGCACTCCAGCCTGGGCAACAAGAGCAAAACTCAGTCTCAAAAAAAAAAAAAAAAAAAAAAAAAGGATTTTTGGCTAAAATACAGACAATAAAAGCATCAGTGAGGATGTCAGGAGACTGGAGTTCTCATACATTGCTAGAGGGGATGTAAAATGACTCAGCCACTTTGGAAAACAGTTTGGCACCTCCTCAAAGTTAAACATAGTCCCATTGTGGTGGCTCATGCTTGTAATCCCAGCATTTTGGGAGGCTGAGGTGGGAGTATTCTTTGAGCACAGGAGTTTGAGACCAGCCTGGGCAACAAAGCAGTACCCTGTCTCCACCTCCCCCCGCAGAAAAAAATTAGCTGGACAACAGGGCACAAGCCTGTAATCTCAGCTACTTGGGAGGCTAAAGTGGAAGGATCATTGAGCCCAGGAGGTTGAGGCTGCAGTGAGCTGTGATTATACCACTGCATTCCAACCTGGGTTAAAGAGTAAAGTCTTCTCTCCAAAAAAAAAAAAAAAAAAAAATTAAACATAGAGTTAATGTATGACTCAGCAATTCTACTCCTAGGTATATGCCCAGGAGAATTGAAAACCTGTGTTCATATAAAAACGTGTACAGAAAAACTCATAGCAGCATTATTCATAATAGTGAAAAAGAAACAATCCAAGTGTTCATCCATTGATAAATAGATTTTAAAATCTAGTATATCTATATAGTAGAATATTATTAGCTTAAAAAAAAAAAAGAATCATGTCTGGGCATGATAGCACACACCTGTAATCCCAGCACTTTGGAAGGTCAAGGTAGGAGGATCCCTTGAGGCCAGGAGTTTGAGACCAGTCTGAGCAACATAGCCAGACACCATCTTTAAAAAAACATAAAAATTAGGCAGGTGTAATGCATGTGCCTATAGTCCCCGCTACTCGGGAGGCTGAAGCAGGAGGACTGCTTGTGCCCAAGAGTTGCAGGCTGCAATGAGCTACAATTATGTCACATGCTCTCTACTTATGCTTATGATATGCTTATGATTACTACATTCCAGCCTAGTAATCACTGCACTATTAGATAGTGGTGATTGTTGCACAACTTTGTGAATATACTAAAAAACCCTGAATTGTACACTTTTAGAGGGTAACTTTTAGGTATGTAAACTATATCACAATTAAAAATTATATGTGACTTACATTATATTTTATTGGACAATATTATTCTAGACTATGAACCCTGAAGCCAGGAACCAAGAGGTACCATGATAAAGTCTCTGGGTAGTGATTCCACAGCAGAGGGCTTGGGCTCCAGTTCCACCTCATAGACCCCAGCCCCCTAGTTCTGGGATGGCAGAAGCATCACTGACCTTATTCCCCAGGTCCGGGACACTCTGATGCTGGCAGACAAGCCCTTCTTTCTGGTGCTGGAGGAAGATGGCACAACTGTAGAGACAGAAGAGTACTTCCAAGCCCTGGCAGGGGATATAGTGTTCATGGTCCTCCAGAAGGGGCAGAAATGGCAGCCCCCATCAGAACAGGTGAGGTTCCACCTGTCGGGGGAGAAAATCGGGACCCTGGGAGATGTCTTCAAGGGGTGCTAACCATTTGCTTGTCTCAATGCAGGGGACGAGGCACCCACAGTCCCTCTCCCATAAGCCTGCCAAGAAGATTGATGTGGCCCGTGTAACCTTTGACCTGTACAAGCTGAACCCACAGGACTTCATTGGCTGCCTGAATGTGAAGGCGACTTTTTATGATACGTACTCCCTTTCCTACGATCTGCACTGCTGTGGGGCCAAACGCATCGTGAAGTGAGTGAAGTGGGATTTCCTGGGGACAGGGTGGGTACAGGCAATGGGAGAGCCCCTGTCTGTTCACATGGACTCAGCCTTCTCAGTGCCTGGATCTGGCATTAGTGCTGACAAAGTATAGCCTGTATCAGACAACATGGAGCCTGATGGGCTCTCGAAGTGCTGCTGTGGACGACACTGGCGTGTGCCTAGGGGTGCATGTGTTCCTCCTGGTGGAACCTGGATGCATTTTGCTTTTATGACTACTTTCCACTCTAGCAACTACACATTTTTTTTTATTGAAATAGGGAGTTTTCCTAAGTAGTCTTCTAGTCAATTTTTAAAAATGAGTATGTGTTGGCCAAGTGCGGTGGCTCACACCTGTAATCCCAGCACTTTGGGAGGCCAAGGTGGGTGGATCACTTGAAGTCAGGAGTTTAAGACCAGCCTGGCCAACATGGCAAAACCCAATCTATACAAAAATACAAAAATTAGCTGGACATTGTGGTGCATGCCTGTAATCCCAACTACTCAGGAGGCTGAAGCAGGAGAATTGCTTGAACCTGGGAGGTGGAGGTTGCAGTGAGCCAAGATTCCGCCACTGCACTTCAGCCTGGGCGAAAGAGCAAGACTGTGTCGGACAAAAAAAAAAAAAAAAAAAAAAAAAAAAAAAAAAAAAAGCATGTGTCAAAGATTTAATTGAATTCATTAATTAATGAGAGAAGTAGCAAGAAGTTACAATCAGTTCAAAGGAGAATTCAAAATCTCACACATATATAGGTCCAGCAAGAATGATGAGATAGACTGGGTGCGGTGGCTCTCACTTGGAATCCCAGCATTTTGGGAGGTCAAGGCGGGAGGATCTGTTGCACCCAGGAATTTGAGACCAGCTTGGGCAACATAGTGAGACCCAGTCTCTACCACATGCGTGTGTGCTGCAGTTTGAGCTGCAGTGAGAAATGACCATACCACTGTGTACTCCAGCCTGGGCAACAGCATGACACCTTGTCTCTAAAAAGAAGAAAAAAAGAGGTAAATGTATACATACAAAATTGGATTTTTCCCCCGTGCGAATGGGAGGGATGAAATAATCTTCCCTCCATAGGACAGAATTAATTTGCAAGTCTTATGGACCAGAGTCATTTGTACTATACAATGAACTTTTCTTAAAACTTATTTTTGAAAGTCTAACCAAATGTCTCAGGAAGCATGAGACTATGTGAAGTTAGAACCTGCTCCCACTTTCCCATTTCCCCTACTTTCCAAACATCCAACCCCATGTTAATTGCTTTATGCTATTTCAGCCTTATGACCCTGGGCGGCAGGTGCAATCCCATTTTACCCATGAGGGAGTTGAAGCTCAAAGCTAGAGCAGTTTGCTAAAGTTCACCCAGCTAACAAGACTGGATTAGGACTTAGGCCTGCCTAATTCAAGTTCTGTTCTCAGTACATGCTCATGCCAGGCATGGGTGTCTTCATGTCCAGTACTCTGAACATCAGTTAGACTGCAGGTGACTTGGAAAGGCCTCAGAGTCTAGAACAGAGTGTCTCAAGGGGCAGAGCCATGTTATGGAGATTAATCTGGTCCAAAGTAGTAGCAGAAAAATAGAAAGCCCTATGAAATGAGCTGGAGTTTCCCATGAGAAAGTAGGGAGGTTCCGGGCATCTCAGTTAAGGTGGAATTGCAAGTCCTCGCCCTAATCCTGACCTCATCTGCAGCATCTGTTCCTGTTTGCACATCGCTCTAGAATTGAAGTGCTTTTAGTGCTACCACCTCAGTGGTATTCAAATGTTAATAATGAAGAAAACAAACATAATGAAACCAATCCCTTTCAGGCCAGCATGGGAATAAGGGGATGCAGGGAGGGGGTACACTCTTGTTTTTTATTATTTATATATTTATTTATTTATTTTTGAGACAGAGACTCACTCTGTCACCCAGGCTGGAGTGCAGTGGTACAATCTCAGCTCACTACAACCTCTGTCTCCTGGGTTCAAGCAATTCTCGTGCCTCAGCCTCCTGAGTAACTGAGATTACAGGTGTCTGCCACCACGCCTGGCTAATTTTTTGTATTTTTTAGTAGAGACAGGGTTTCATGTTGGCCAGGCTGGTCTCAAACTCCTGACCTCAAATGATCCACCTGCCTTGGCCACCTAAAGTGATAGGATTACAGGTATGAGCCACTGAGCCCAGCCTCATGTTTTTTGTTTGTTTGTTTTTTAAGATAGAATCTTGCTCTATCACCCAGGCTGGAGTGCAGTGGTGCCATCTCAGCTCACTGCAACCTCCACCTCCTGGGTTCAAGCAATTCTCTTGCCTCAGGCTCTGGAGTAGCTGGGATTACAAGCACCCACCACTATGCCTGGCTAATTTTTGTATTTTTAGTAGAGACAGAGATTCGCCATGTTGGCCATGCTGGTCTCAAACTCCTGACCTCAGGTGACCCACCCACCATGGCCTCCCAAAGTGCTAGGATTACAGGCGTGAGCACCATGCCCAGCCTACTTTGTAGTTTTGATTTGCATGCCCTCTCATTCCACCCAGGGAAGCTCTCCGCTGGGCCCTCTTCAGCATGCAGGCCACGGGCCACGTGATGCTTGGCACCTCCTGTTACCTGCAGCAGCTCCTCGATGCTACAGAGGAAGGGCAGCCCCCCAAGGGCAAGGCCTCATCCCTCATCCCGACCTGTCTGAGGATACTGCAGTGAAAGCCCAAGTCCTTGGAAGATTTCCCCAGTGAAAGAATAGACTAGGGGCCCCACGCTTAACTGGTAGTGCTCACAAGCCTGGCAGCTGTAGAGCCGCTAACCTCCCCACACCTCCCTCACTGCGTAGGACCTTAGTGAGGAGAAGGGGCTGGAAACCTGGGGTGGGTTGGCCAAAGGAGAACCTCAGGCTCCTGGCCTGGCCCAGCTCCTTCCTGCCCAAGGCAGCTTAGCCCACCCAGACTTGTCCCGAAGTGTACCCCTCCATTGGCATGAAGTCTGCCCCTCAGCAATCCGGCCTCGCAGGTTGCACTTTCATGGTGCTGTCTACCTTCTGGCCCCCATCCCAGAACATTCCTGAGTGAATCCTCAAGCACATCAGCATGTGATATTAGGGAGTTTGCAATAAATTATTGAGGCTGATGTTTCTTCTTTGCTTGTGTTCTTTGGGGACGGGGTTCTATCTGGAAGGTTGGAGGGGGCTAAAGGAAGAGAAAAATCTATTGTCAAAGTATTCTCTTTAACGTAGGATTACAGAAAATAGCACTTTTTCTACCAAAGGAGAAAAAAAAAAAAAAAGAGCTGGGCACAGTGACAGGTGCCTGCTGTCCCAGCTACTCAGCAGACTGGGGTGGGTCTCTTTTAAAGACCCCAGTCTCTTCAAAGAAACAAAATTGCAGTTGATTTTGAAACTAAAGTCAGCTGAATTTGAGGCTTGAGCTGACCATGTAATTGATACCATATGTAACAATTTCCTAATTAAATTCACCAATCAGAAGAGCTTCAATTGAGCAGGCGGGATTAAGTCACTCTTCTAATTTCTCAGTGTCCCATTTTATAATAACCGTTTGAGTGATTAGGTGAAAAAGTACTACGCAAGCTGTAGGGCATTTCTCCATCAATGCCCATCCTAACTTGCCAGACAGCTTATCTTTGATGTTCAGGACTTTCAACCTCGGGATTTCAAAGTGGGCTCATAGGTAGCCCCAAAGAGTAGGAGCTTCTCATCAGTGTGAGCTGGCATTTTCCAATATTGGACAACTCAAGAGAAGCATGAAAGGCTGAACTTAGGCCGGGCATAGTGGCTCATGCCTGTAACCCCAGCACTTTGGGAGGCTGAGCCAGGTGGATTACCTGAGGTCAGGAGTTCAAGACCAGCCTGACCAACGTGGTGAAACCCGGTTTCTACTAAAAACAAAAAACTTAGCTGGGCGTCGTGGCAGGCGCCTGTAATCACAGCTACTCAGGAGGCTGAGGCAGTAGAATTGCTTGAACCCGGGAGGCGGAGGTTGTGGTAAGCCAAGATCCTGCCACTGCACTACAGCCTAGGTGACAGAGCAAGACTCCGTCGCAAAAAAAAAAAAAAAAAAAAAAAAAAGGCTGAACTTGTATAACTTGCAGGTGACTGTTTTATTTAGTCTGTGACTGAAAGATTTAAAAACTTGGCCAGGTGCAGTGGCTCATGCCTGATATCCTGGCACTTTGGGAGGCCATGGCAGGAGTATCGCTTGAGGCCAGGAGTTCAAGAGCAGCCTGGGCAACATAGCCAGACCCTGTCTCTATACTACATAATAAAAAAATCAGCAGAGCGTGGTGGCTGTAGAGGTGGGAGGTTCACTCGAGCCCAGGAGGTCGTGGCTGCAGTGAGCTAAGATTGTGCCACTGCACTCCAACCTAAGCAACACAGTGAGAGCCTGCCTCTGGAAAAAAAAAAAAAAAAGGATTCAAAAACTATCATGGCCAGGCGCAGTGGCTCACGCCTGTAATCCCAGCACTTTGGGAGGCCAAGGCAGGTGGATCACAAGGTCAGGCATTTGAGACCAGCCTGGCCAACATGGCCAAATCCCGTCTCTACTAAAAATACAAAAAATTGGCCGGACATGGTGCTGGCACCTGTAATCTCAGCTACTTGGGAGGCTGAGGCAGGAGAATTGCTTGAACCTGGGAGTTGCAAGTTGCCATGAGCCAAGATTGTGCCACTGCACTCTAGCCTGGACAACAGAGCAAGACTCAGTCTCAAAAAAAAAAAAAAAAAAAACAAAACCGAAAAACCAAACCAAACCTATCGTTTCAAGACTCTTACTATAAATCCTATTTGGATTTAGTAAATACTAAGGCAAAGACCTGTATTACCAAAGATGGTCTGGGAGCTATTTCTGGCAGCAGACCCAAACCCTGCAGCCTGTGGGCAAAGACGCTGAAGCTCGCTGAAGAGGGCCTGCTATTCCGGGCTCTCCTGCTCTTTTGCAGTTATGGCTGGAGGCTGGCCTGGTGCCACGCTGGCTCCATGAGGTGGGCCATCTGGCAGGGAGGCCTGATGTTTGTATGATCACAGAAGCTATCCCAGTCCACCCTTGCTAAAGCGGTGGCAGGGCCTACCTGCTCCTCCTGTAAAGTGCTCAGTAACAGAGTTGGAGTGGGGGTGGGAGGCTCGTTATTTGTCAAGCTTCCCTCCTCCTGAGATCCGGGGTTTCACAAGTGAATCTTGAGCAACTGCTCATGGTCTCTTGGCATTGAGCCCAGGGAAAACAAGGTTCTTCCCCTTCTTCCAGGAGCTCAGCGGCTAATGGAGTCAAAGCAGCTGTGGTCAGTGAATAGGAAAGGGCAGCCTTTGATGAGGCTGGCGGGCTGGGGAGGGAAGATTCCAAACAGCAAAGGAGCTTGAGCCTCGGTAGGGCCTGCCGGTCCTAGAGGGGGAACGGACTTTCCTGGGCCCACCCTCACGCACAGCCAGGAGCAGCTGTCCTCAAGGTGTGCTGTGTCCCAGCCCCTCCAGCTCAGCCTTTTCATTTGTTCAAGCTGGTGCTCGGGAGTGCACAGGATGCCTTTCAGAAGAATTCTAAATCCCGGGGGCGCTGTGATGGCACAGTCACATGTCTGAGCCCAAAACAAGAGAACCACTTGTGTTTTTGCCACACTTCTCGCCAGCGATGCCCATATTTTTGCACTTTTTTTTTTTTTGAGACGGAGGCTCGCTCTGTCACCTGGGCTGGAGTGCAGTGGCACAATCTCGGCTTACCGCAAGCTCCGCCTCCTGAGTTCACGCCATTCTCCTGCCTCAACCTCCCGAGTAGCTGGGACTACAGGCGCCCGCCACCATGCCCAGCTAATTTTTTTGTATTTTTAGCAGAGACCGGGTTTCACCATGTTAGCCAGGATGGTCTTGGTCTCCTGACCTCGTGATCCACCTGCCTCGGCCTCCCAAAGTGCTGGGATTACAGGCGTAAGTCACCGCACCCGGCCTTTGTGCACATAATTTTTTATTTGTTTGTTTGTTTATTTTCTTTTGAGACAGAGTCTCGCTCTTGTCACCTAGGCCTGAGTGCAGTGGCACGATCTCGGATTACTGCAACCTCCACCTCCCAGGTTCAAGTGATTCTCCTACCTTAGCCTCCTGAGTAGCTGGGATTACAGGCACCTGCCACCACACCCCGCTAATTTTTTTTATTTTTAGTAGAGACGGGGTTTCACTATATTGGTCAGGCTGGTCTTGTATTTGTGTGTACTTTCAGAAACACAGAAGGATGTAAATATAACTAAGAAATAGACACCCATCAGAGGCCGGGCATGTTGGCTCATACCTGTAATCCTAGCACTTTGGGAGGCCTAGGCAGGTGGATCACCTGAGATTAGGAGTTAGAGACCAGCCTGACCAACATGGAGAAACATGGAGAAACCCTGTCTCTACTGAAAATACAAAATTAGCCTGGCATGGTGGCACATGCCTGTAATCCCAGCTACTCAGGAGGCTGAGGCAGGAGAATCGCTTGAATCCAGGAGGCAGAGGTTGAGGTGAGCTGAGATCACGCCATTGCACTCCAGCCTGGGCAACAAGAGCGAAACTCCGTCTCAAAAAAAAAAAAGAAAGAAGAAATAGACATCCATCACATACACATACGCTTATTCTAGTCACACTGTCCTTTACTTTCCTCTTTTGATTTAATATATACTGGAGATCAATTCACATGAGCTCCTATAGAACTATGCATTCTTCCCTCAATGGCTGCATGGTACAGATGTGCTAGAGCTGAGTTAGCCACTCCTCTGATGGATTTAGATTTATTGACAGTATTTTGCTAATACAAACCATCTATCAAAAGTTATAGTGCTCTTAGCAAATAAAACAATACAGAGATTGCATGGAACTTCTCTACAGTTGTCATTGTAGGTTGGAACTGTTTGTTCTTTGCCTTTTTCCTACATCACATCTTGTTTCTCTTTGTTGCTTTTCCCCTCCTCCTCTGCCCACATCCCCCTACACACCTGTTCCTCCTGGTGAATTTCAGTAGCTCCTCGCCACCCATCAATCAGGGAGCTTTCCTAGACTGCACCTCTATTCCTGGCTTTTCTCTCTCTGCACCTCCCCAGCAGCATTTTGCAAGACAGTTTGTGATGCTGTAGCCTAACTCTGATGCTTAGCCTAAATCTGACAATTCAGTGACCTTCTTGCATGGGTCAGGAGTTCAAGACCAGCCTGGCCAACATGGCAAAACCCTATCTCTACTACAAATACAAAAATTAGCTGGGTGTGGTGGGGCACACCTGTAATCCCAGCTACGTGGGAGGCTGAGGCAGAAGAATCGCTTAAACCTGGGAGGTGGAGGTTGCAGTGAGCCGAGATCACGCCACTGCACTCCAGCCTAGGTGACACAGCAAGACTGTCTCAAAAACAAAACAAAACAAAACAAAAATCACATTATACTCCATATACACAATTATTATTTTTTATTATTTAAAAAATTTTTAAAAATCACAGGAAATGTAAATGATCCAAATACTCCAAATAAAAAACAGATTTTCAAACTGGATAAAAAAGCAGGATGCGAGGTATATGCTATCTACAAGAAATACATTTTAAATATAAAGACAAAAAAAGTAATAGGATAAAAAAAGATATACTATGCTAACACTAGTCAAAAGAAACTACAAATGGCTATATCAGTATCAAAGAAGACTTCAAAGTAGAGGATATTACCAGGGGTAAAGAAAAGTCATTTCATAATGGTAAAGATGTCCCTTAATCAGGAGGACATAATTTTAAATGTTTATACATCTAATAATAGAGTTTCAAAATACATGAAGGAAAAAACTGATAGAACAGTAAGGAGAAACATACATCTACGATTATAGACAGAGATTTCAAAACTCCTTTGTCAATAATTGATAGAACAGGTAGGCAGAAAATTAGTAAGGATATGGTAGAGTTGTACAGTGTGAGCCAAATATACCTGATTGTCATTTGTGGAAAACTATACCTCGCCAGGTGCAGTGGCTCACAATGCCTGTAATCCTAGCACTTTGGGAGGCCGAGGTGGGCGAATCACCTGAGGTTGGAAGTTCGAAACCAGCCTGACCAACATGAAGAAACCCCGTCTCTACTAAAAATACAAAAATTAGCTGGGCATGGTGGCACATGCCTGTAATCCCAGCTACTCGGGACGCTGAGGCAGGAGAATGGTTTGAACTGGGAAGGTTGAGGTTGCAGTGAGCTGAGATATCGCCACTGGATTCCAGCCTGGGCAACAAGAGCGAAACTCTGTCTCAGAAAAAAAAAAAAAAAAAAGGGGGGGGGCTGGGCGCAGTGGCTCACACCTGTAATCCCAGCACTCTGGAGGTCAGGAGATCGAGACCATCCTGGCTAACACAGTGAAACCCCGTCTCTACTAAAAATACAAAAAAGGCCGGGCGCGGTGGCTCAAGCCTGTAATCCCAGCACTTTGGGAGGCCAAGATGGGCGGATCATGAGGTCAGGAGATCAAGACCATCCTGGCTAACACGGTGAAACCCCGTCTCTACTAAAAAATACAAAAAACTAGCCGGGCGACGTGGCGGGCGCCTGTAGTCCTAGCTACTCGGGAGGCTGTGGCAGGAGAGTGGCGTGACCCCGGAGGCAGAGCTTGCAGTAAGCTGAGATTGTGCCACTGCACTCCAGTCTGGGCGACAGAGCAAGATTCCGTTCAAAAAAAAAAGACCACCACTATACCCAGTAATAAGACAATACACATTCCTCTCAAGTGTACATGGAATATTTACCAAAATAGACCATATCCTTGGCCATACACAAGTTTCAATAAATTCAGGACTCAAACCAAACAAAGCATATTCTCTGACCATAAAGAATTAAATTAGAATCAACATCTCAAATTAAATTATTGAATAATTTTTATCTCAAGGTAATAGAGAAAAGTATGGAAGGAAACATATAAAGTTGTATTAATATTAGTGACTTCATGGAGATAAAAATGATGAAATGTTGGAGACAGTGCCATAAGGATATTAAATACATTTTGTGCTGTTTTACTAGTTATAATAAACATGTATTCCTTTTGAAATTTAAACAAAATATATAATTTATGTGTGTGTGCATATATGTATGTATGTATTTATTTATTTATTTTTGAGACGGAGTCTTGCTCTGTCACCCAGGCTTGGAGTGCAGTGATGCGATCTCAGCTCACTGCAACCTCCGCATCGCAGATTCAAGCAATTCTCCTGCCTCAGCCTACTGAGTAGTTGGGACAGGTATGTGCCACCGCACCCGGCTAATTTTTGTATTTTCAGTGGAAATAGGGTTTCACCATGTTGGCTAGGCTGGTCTTGAACTCCTGACCTCACGTGATCCACCCACCTCAGCCTCCCAAAGTGCTGGGTTTACAGTCATAAGCCACTGCACCTGACCCTCAAATACTTAAAAATAAATTTCCCCTTTCCATTTCAGGTGACCTCAGCCAACTTCCATATCAAAAAATCATATTAACCCTGAATAAAACAATCAAATACTGTAATTTATTTAATAATTCCTCTATTACTGGACATTTAGGTTGTTTTCCATTTTCTACCTTATATAATGAAGGCTACAACGAACAAATAGGTCCTCCTTAAATGGCAATCCTCAGCCTTCCTAAAAATCCATCTCCTCACGGCTTGCATGTGGAAAACAAGCTCCAATTTATATTTTTTTAACTCACTAATCTATGCCTCCCATAATCTAATTCCTCAAGAGCAGAGGTCTGCTTTAAAATGGTTTTTGCGTGCTCGCTTGGCAGCACACATACTAAAATTGGAACGGTACAGAGATTAGCATGGCCCCTGTGCAAGGATACTTGTAAATTTGCGAAGCTTGCAGTGAGCTGAGATCGCGCCACCACACTCCAGCCTGGGTGACAGAGCCAGACTCCATCTCAAAAAATAAATAAATAAAATAAAATAAAATGGCTTTTGCCACATAGTCACTTTGCCTGTTGCAGCAATTTAAATTGACAAAACATTTGATCTTTTATCTTTGCCTCAAAATCCTAGAGGGTTCACTTTAATCCATATCCAACATATTAAGAAATATGTGATTCGTAAGCCTTTTTTTTTTTTTTGAAACAGAGTCTTGCTCTGTCACCCAGGCTGGAGTGCAGTGGTGCAACCTCTGCCTCCCAGGTTCAAGCGATTCTTCTGCCTCAGCCTCCTGAGTAGCTGGATATGGGCGTGCACGAGCACGCTTGGCTGATTTTTGTATTTTTAATAGAGACAGGGTTTCACCATGTTGGCCAGGCTGGTCTCAAACTCCTGACCTCAGGTTATCCGCCCACATCAGCCTCCTAAAGTGCTGGGATTACAGGCGTGAGCCACCGTGCCCGGCCTTTGTAAGCACTTTTTAAGTAGTAATCATTAACTACAAACACAGAATCTTGTAGGTTAATGAATTCTCTTTTTTTAAGAGATGAATCGGCCGGGCATGGTGGCACAAGCCTGTAATCCCAGCACTTTGGGAGGCTGAGGTGGGCAGATCACGAGGTCAGGAGATGGAGACCATCCTGGCTAACACGGCGAAACCCTGTCTCTACAAAAAATACAAAAAATTAGCCGGCCATGGTGATGGGGGCCCGTAGTCCCAGCTACTCGAGAGGCTGAGCCAGGAGAATGGCGAGAACCCAGGAGGTGGAGCTTGCAGTGAGCCCAGATCCCACCACTGCACTCCAGGCTGGGCGACAGAGAGAGACTCCGTCTCAAAAACAAAAAAGGAAAAAGAGAGATGGATCACAAGGTCAGGAATTTCAGACCAGCCTGGCCAAAATAGTGAAACCCCGTTTCTACTAAAAAAATACAAAAAATTAGCTGGGCCTAGTGGCGGGTGCCTGTAATCCCAGCTATTTAGGAGGCTGAGGCAGGGGAATCGCTTGATCCTGGGAGGCGCAGGTTGCAGTGAGCCGAGATTGTGCCACTGAACTCCAGCCCGGGCAACAGTGCAAGACTCCGTATGAAAAAAAAAAAAAAAAGAGAGAGCTCTGTCACCCAGGCTGGAGTGCAGTGGGATGAGCACAGCTCACTGCAGCCCTCAAACTCCTAGGCTCAAGTGATCCTCCCACCTCAGCCTTCCCACTAGCTGGGACTACGGGTGCATATCACCATGTTCAGCTAATTTTCCTATTTTATTTTTTGTAGAGATGGTGTCATGCTTTGTTGCCTACGCTGGTCTCAAACTCCTGGGCTCAAGACATTTTCTCACCTCAGCCTCTCAAAGTGTTGAGATTACAGGTATGAGTCACTGTGTCCAGCCTAACAACATTTTTTAATGAGATCTGTTTTTCTGATTATAAAAGTGAAACACGAAGCCAAGTGCGGTGGCTCTTGCCTGTAATCCCAGTACCTGAGGAGGCTGAGGCAGGAGGATTGTTTGAGCCCAGGAATTTGAGAGTAGCCTGGGCAACATGGCGAGACTGCAGCCTGCAAAAATAAATACGTAAATAAGCTGGGCATAGTGGCACATGCCTATAGTCCTAGCTACTTGGGAGGCTAAGGTGTGAAAATTGCTTGAGCCTGGCAGGTCGAGGCTGCAGTGAGCCATGATTGTGCCACTGCCCTCCACAATGGGCAACAGAGTGACAGATCCTATCTCAAAAATAAATAAATAAAAAAAGTAAAACATGCTCAGTGCGAAACTTTGTACAATACCAAAAAATATAAAGAAGTGTATGCAGCCGGGCGCAGTGGCTCACGCCTGTAGCCCCAGCACTTTGGGAGGCCGAGGCAGGTGGATCACGAGGTCAGGAGATCGAGACCATCCTGGCTAACACAGTGAAACCCCGTCTCTACTAAAAATGCAAAAAATTAGCCGGGCGTGGCGGTGGACGCCTGTAGTCCCAGCTACTTGGGAGGCTGAGGCAGGAGAATGGCGGGAACCCGGGAGGCGGAGCTTGCAGTGAGCCGAGATTGCGCCACTGCACTCCAGACTGGGCGACTGAGCAAGACTCTGTCTCAAAAAAAAAAAAAAAAAAAAAAGAAGTGTATGCATATTTATATTTTTCCTTTTAATATGGCAAAAATCTTTATATATATGTGTGTATATATATATATGTATGTGTGTGTATATAAATATATTATATATATATATATGATGGAGTTTTGCTCTTGTTGCCCAGGCTGGAGTGCAATGGTGTGATCTCGGCTCACTGCAACCTCTGCCTCCTGGATTCAAGCGATTCTCCTGCTTCAGCCTCCCAAGTAGCTGGGATTACAGGCACCCACCACCACGCCCACCTAATTTATGTGTTTTCAGTAGAGACGGGGTTTCACCACGTTGGCCAGACAGTTCATGAACTCCTGACCTCAGCTGATCTGCCCACCTTGGCCTCCCAAAGTGCTGCGATTACAGGTGTGAACCACCAAACCCGGCCTATATATATATATATATATATATATAGTCTTTTTAAATTTAATAATATTTATTTTCCAATGTCATTGTTTACAAGTATCATAGCAGCAACTTTCTTTATTTCTTTTTTTGTTCATTCACCTAGAAATCGTCAAAAATTGCCATTGCCAACCGGGCGGCTCATGTCTACAATGCCAGCACTTTGGGAGGCTGAGGTAGGAGAACTACTTGAGCTCAGGAGTTTCAGACCAGCCTCGGTAACATGGCAAAACCCCATCTCTACAAAAAATACAAAAATTAGCTGGGCATTGTGGCACACACCTATGGTCCCACCTACTAGGGAGACTGAGTTGGGGGAATTGCTTGCCCAGCAGGAGGTTGAGGCTGCAGTGAGCTGTGATCACACCAAGGCACTCCAGCCTGGGCAACAAAGTGAGACCCTGTCTCAAAAAAAAAAAAAAAAAAAAAAAAAAGAAAAGAAATTGCCACTGCCAGCCATATTTCAAGTTGTCATGGTGAGGTATTGGGAATAGTTCTCAATTAGCAATGATTGTGCCTTGGATAGACCTCATTGGCTATGATACTGCCACTGCAGAGCTGCAACTTTCAATGTGTTACTTCAGACAGAAATAAATACAGGTTGGAACTTAGCAGGAAGTGCTTATATCTTACCAAAAGTCCTAGAACTTTCTGCTGAATGGATGACTTAGTTAGGAAAGACTGTAAAAAGAAAGAGAAACCTATAATTACCTAAAAAGCCAAATATAAAATGAATGCTAGAGTAAGTAAATTAATAAATATCAAAACTGTAAGCTAAATTCCCATTCTGACCTCTATAACCCTCATGAAGAGTTCTAACCCTTGATTTTCATAAAGTGTCTACAAGTGGTTGGCGATTCATCTGTGAGGTTCCAAAGTGCATTCAAAGTAAATTTCAACAGTGTCCACTGAATTTTGATTGGTTTTCTGCTTCACTATTTGAAAAAGTTGCTGTAAAAAGAAGACAGAATTAAGTTTTCATTTTTGAACTGTTATTACAATTTGTGGCTATTAATAATGACAAGTCCATGAGGATTAGTCTCATGGCTGAAAGCATTTCCTGTAAAGGTACCTATAAACATAACAAACAGCCCCTTGGACTGAACTTTTCTTCAAGAAAAATGTATAAGATCTTCATAAATACTTCTGTATTATTCTGATCATACCTACAATGTAATCACCCATAAATAACACTTAAAGGCAAAATGATTAAAACTTGAGTCAACTATCTTACCCATTCAGTCACAGCATATACTTATTTTAGACTCTAGAATTAAAAAGGCAAAGGAAGAGAAGGGCAAATGAAGCTAACATTTATTAAGGATTAGCAAATTATATTCTATATTGTAGTACTGTTATTCCCATTTCTCAGGAGAGAAAATTGAGTCTGAGAAATATTAACTAATTTAATCATAGTCAATTTAGTCAGAGAAAGTAAGAATAGGAAGATCTAATCTATCCAACTCCAATTTTTCATTAAGAAAAAAGAAAGGAAAAACTACATACAATGACAAGAGAATTAAAGTCTATATTGACTAAAAATAAGATAATAGCCCCTCCCTCCTTAGCCTTCCCCCAGGGCAGATCCTGCAGTGCCTCCGTCTTGCTTTTTCTTATTTTTCCCCCTTCCCCCTTCCCTTTTTATTTCCTTTTCCCCCTTTTCTCTTTCAATAAACAAGAAGATAATAGCTTTGAAATTCCAGTTGTAAATTAGTTCTATCATAGTTTTACCCTAAAAAATTTATGTTTGAAAAGTAACTGGTTTTAAAACTACATAAGGCATCCATAATTCCATTTTTATATTATACTTTTGGAGGTACAAAAGGAAACTCTAAGGCCGGGCGCGGTGGCTCAAGCCTGTAATCCCAGCACTTTGGGAGGCCGAGACGGGCGGATCACAAGGTCAGGAGATCGAGACCACCCTGGCTAATACGGTGAAACCCCGTCTCTACTAAAGAATACAAAAAACTAGCCGGGCGACGAGGCGGGCGCCTGTAGTCCCAGCTACTTGGGAGGCTGAGGCAGGAGAATGGCGTAAACCCGGGAGGCGGAGCTTGCAGTGAGCTGAGATCCGGCCACCGCACTCCAGCCTGGGCGACAGAGCCAGACTCTGTCTCAAAAAAAAAAAAAAAAAAAAAAAAAGGAAACTCTACTAAAACAGATATAAGAAAACAACATATTACTAAAGGTTATACACAATTCAGTAAAAAAATGTGAAGAAACACAAACATGTAGGTACAGTTAGGTAAGTTAATAGCATAGTAGCTAAGAGTGTGGCACTAGAAGAAAGCTACCTGAGCTTAAATATAATCTCTGCATCTGACTAACTGTACAACCTCATTTACCAATTTAATTCTTTGTTTCCTCATCTATAGATTGCAGGTGGTAATAAGAGCAGAAAAAAAATCTAGCTATAATAATAATCATCCCTAATACTACTAATTACTTCTTTAAGCTTGATTACCTCCCAAAGCATATGAGTAGATTTCCTTAAAAATCTTTGAATATACCAGCTGGGCACAGTGGCTCACGCCTGTAATCCCAGCACTTTGGGAGGCCGAGGTGAGCGGATCATGAGGTCAGGAGATCGAAACCATCCTTGCTGACACGGTGAAACCCCGTCTCTACTAAAAATACAAAAAAAAAAATTAGCCAGGCGTGGTGGCGGGCACCTGTAGTCCCAGCTTCTAGGGAGGCTGAGGCAGGAGAATGGCGTGAACCCGGGAGGCGGCAGAGCTTGCAGTGAGCGGAGATCACGCCACTGCATTCCAGCCTGGGTGACAGAGCGAGACTCCGTCTCAAAAAAAAAAAAAAAAGAAACCATTTTTAAAAACTGTCACCCCCCGAAAATAGTAAAAATAAACAATATAAGCATATTTTTCTACTTATATATATTATATTTAGTATTAGGTACTTAGCATATACTACCTCAATAAATAATTTTTCTTTTATCTTTTTTTTTTGACATGGGATCTCCGTCACTCAGGCTGGAGTGCAGTGACACAATTATAGTTCACTGCAGACTCGAACTCGCAAGCACAAGTGATCCTCTTGCTTCAACCTCCTGAGTAGCTGAGACTGCAGATGTGTGCCACCATGCACGGTTAATTTTTTTTTTTTTTTTTTGGGTAGACCCAGAATCTCACTATGTTGACCATGCTGGTCTCAAACTCCTGGCTTTAGGTGATCCTCCCACCTCAGCCTCCCAAAGTGCTGGGATTACAAGCATGAGCTTTTTTTTCTTTTCATTTAGTCTTCGTAATAACTCTATTAAGTACTTTTTATCACCCCTAAGAAAACAGTGATTTGCCCAAAATACATGGTAAGAGACAGAATTGAGACTAAATCCAGATATGTCAACTTCAGAATTCCTACTCTTTCCGTTATTCCCAAACAGCCTTCTCTCTTTATACATTATTTTTATTCCTATCTCCATTATTATACTTTTTAGATTTTGTTACAACCATATCTATATAGCTATTTTTTCTATTGTACTGTTTGTTATGGGTAGAATTTATAGATATAATTCTGTGTGGATTGTAAATTATGTAATTATAATTCAGTGTGAATTCCCTAACATCTAGTAAGATAGCAATGATATCATTTCATTTGATATCATGGGTATGCTATACATATTTATCAAATGAATGGCTTACTTTCTCATTATTAAATTATATAAATTCTTTTTTTTTTTTTTTTTTTTTTGAGACGGAGTCTTGCTCTGTCGCCCGGGCTGGAGTGCAATGGCCGGATCTCAGCTCACTGCAAGCTCTGCCTCCCGAGTTTACGCCATTCTCCTGCCTCAGCCTCCCGAGTAGCTGGGACTACAGGCGCCTGCTACCTCGCCCAGCTAGTTTTTTTTTTTTTTTTGTATTTTTTAGTAGAGACGGGGTTTCACCGTGTTAGCCAGGATGGTCTCGATCTCCTGACCTCGTGATCTGCCCGTCTCGGCCTCCCAAAGTGCTGGGATTACAGGCTTGAGCCACCGCGCCCGGCCCCTAATTATATAAATTCTTATATAATTTATAAGTCATGGAAAAATGGAGTCTCTTATTTGACTTTTCCATGTAGTGTTACTATTCGAACACCTCATGGCAGGATTTTAACAGGCATGTTTAAATATACTTTTTGCCTGTAAGTTTTCCCTAAGGCATTTTTTTTTTTTTTTTTGAGACGGAGTCTTGCTCTGTCGCCCAGGCTGGAGTGCAGTGGCCGGATCTCAGCTCACTGCAAGCTCCGCCTCCCGGGTTCACGCCATTCTCCTGCCTCAGCCTCCCGAGTAGCTGGGACCACAGGCGCCCGCCACCTCGCCCGGCTAATTTTTTGTATTTTTAGTAGAGACGGGGTTTCACCGTGTTAGCCAGGATGGTCTCGATCTCCTGACCTCGTGATCCGCCCGTCTCGGCCTCCCAAAGTGCTGGGATTACAGGCTTGAGCCACCGCGCCCGGCCCCTAAGACATTTTTTATATCTACTCCCTTTGAAGCTTTTTAAACTTTTCATTGTTTACTAGTCTTATTTCCTCAACTGATTATAAGCAAGCAAAATCGTGTATCAGATATTTAAATTATCTGCTTTTCCAAAGCATACAGCACAACCTTATGCTTCTAATAGTCTCTACATTTTCTATGTAAATAACAAAAATCACAGAGTTTTAGAATTAGTTTGTTTTTTTTTTGAGACAGGGTCTTACTCTGTCACCCAGGCTGGAGTGCAGTGGCATCATTATGGCTAACTGCAACCTTGAGCACTTGGACTCAGGCGATTCTTCCCCCTCCACCTCCTGAGTAGCTGGGACCACAGACATGTGCTACTATGCCTGGCTAATTTTTAAATTGTTTGTATAGATGGGGGTCTCACTGTATTTCCCAGGCTGGTCTCGAACTCCTGGGCTCAAGCAATCCTCCTGCCTTGACCTTCTAATGTGCTGGGATTATAGGCATAACCACTGTGCCTGGACTTAGACAGGATCTTAATACTTTTGTAGACCCCAATGGTTCAAGTAATTTTCCCAAATTCACAAAGTGAGTTGACAAGCTAGATTCTAGGTCATCTAACTTTGAGTTCAGGGCTTTTCCCATCTCTTTTTCCGAGTTCAGGGCTTTACTTCTACCTAGGAGTAAAGCTGCATATATGAAAAGAAATAAATACACTTCCTTAGAAGTAACAAAAACATTTTTTTTGTTTTTTGTTTGGAGAAAGGGTCTCCCTCTGTCACCCAGGCTGGAGTGCAGTGACACGATCATGGCTCACTGCAGCCTTGACCTCCTGGGCTCAAGTGATCCTCCCACCACAGCCTCCTGTGTAGTTGGAAACACAGGCATGCACCACAATGTCCAACTTTTTTTTTTTTTTGGTAGAGAAGGGGTCCCATTATATTGCCCAGACTGTTCTTGAACTCCTGGCCTCAAGTGATCTCCTCCTGCCTTGGCCTCCCAAAGTGCTGGGATTACAGGTATAAATCATCACATGCCTGGTCACAAAAAGTTTTTATTAAAATAGAAAATGTTAGAAAATATATAATACTGCCTGAAAACAATAAACATGAACATCTAGTGGCCTGCATGGAGGAGATTATAAAATGAAAAGCTCAGTACCAAGCTATGCAATTTGTTCTGTAGAAAGCTACAAGCAAGTGCTGGGCACGGTGGCTCATGCCTGTAATCCCAGCACTTTGGGAGGCTGAGGCGAGCAGATCACAAGGTCAGGAGATCGAGACCATCCTGGCCAACACGGTGAAACCCCGTCTCTACTAAAAATACAAAAAATTAGCCCTGTGTGGTGGTGGGTGCCTGTAGTCCTAGCTACTCAGGAGGCTGAGGCAGGAGAATGGCGTGAACCTGGGAGGTAGAGCTTGCAGTGAGCCAAGATCGTGCCACTGCACTCCAGCCTGGGTGACAGAGCGAGACTCTGTCTCAAAAAAAAAAAAAAAAAAAAAAAAAGAAAGCTACAAGCAAGTAAAAACCAAATTCAATGTCCAAGAACTCACTGATGTGATTGACTCCAGAGGTCAGACTAAAATCTAGGATCAACTTGGAATTCTGCTATATATCTGCATCTATCTGTCTGTCTGTCTATCTATCTATCTATCTATCTATCTATCTATCTATCTATCTATCTATCTATCTATCTATCTATCTTGTGAGACAGGGTCTCGCTCTCTCACCCAGGCTGGAGTGCAGTGGCGCGATCTCGGCTCACTGCAAGCTCTGTCTCCCAGGTTCATGCCATTCTGCCTCAGACTCCCAAGTAGCTGGGACTATAGGCACCCACCACCATGCCTGGCTAATTTTTTGTATTTTTAGTAGAGATGGGGTTTCACCATGTTAGCCAGGATAGTCTGGATCTCCTGACCTCGTGATCCGCCCACCTTGGCCTCCCAAAGTGCAAGTGCTGGGATTACAGGCGAGAGCCACCACGCCCTGCCTAAAAGCAAATTTTTTCAACAGCATCATATTAGAATGCCTTTGTGATGGAATTTTACATCATGTTGCTTAAGGTTGACATCCTTTCTTCCCTCTTCTTCAAAGTGCCATAAGATGAAACTAGTATTTTACACATTCAGTTTACTGTGTAATTCATCATATACATTTAATTGTCATATGTGCATGGCGTAAGACAATGTCTTTTCCAGGTATGATATGTGCTGCACAGCCTGCATTTAATTTCTTGATAAAAAAGGCAAATGTCAGCAGATTTAACGTGCATGGGAAAGGATCTAGTTGTGGAATCTTTGTGGCATGCTTTTGTATTGGGCCATTAACTGGGGTGACTTCATATCATTTTATGATTATTTCACTCTGACTTGTAAATGGAAGAAAAACTACAGTCCAATGAATTAAAATATTTTAATTTATATATATTAACTAAAATTATTGTTCCAATTTTTAACAATCAGTATAAATGAATGTTCTATTTTGTATTTTTATTTCATTATAAATATGATATACATATTGAAAGATGTTTTATACTAGGCTTTTATTCATATTTGATGTATTATTTGCTATGTTTTTATAAAATGTATTCTAATATTTCATTATATTATAAATAGCACATCAGTGTTAGCATGTGATAACATTTGCTAATCTAATGCTTGATTAATGAAATTATTTTCATTATCTCAGCTCTGATATTTACATATTTAAGTAAGTTCAGGAAGTTAATTAGCCATTCTCAAATTCCCTAAAAGCTAAATATAGATAAACCCTCAGATTCTAATGAGTTAAAACCAAGACACTTGGCCGGGCGCGGTGGCTCAAGCCTGTAATCCCAGCACTTTGGGAGGCCGAGACGGGCGGATCACGAGGTCAGGAGATCGAAACCATCCTGGCTAACACAGTGAAACCCCGTCTCTACTAAAAAATACAAAAAACTAGCCGGACGAGGTGGTGGGCGCCTGTAGTCCCAGCTACTTGGGAGGCTGAGGCAGGAGAATGGCGTGAACCCGGAAGGCGGAGTTTGCAGTGAGCCGAGATCCGGCCACTGCACTCCAGCCTGGGCGACAGAGCGAGACTCCGCCTCAAAAAAAAAAAAAACCAAGACACTTATCAAAATATAAACAGAGGCACTTAGTAAGCCTAGACTGAAAATGCCTATTTGTTTTTGCATGGCTGTGATATCTCCTTTTGTCAACAAATTAATATACTTGAAATCATGCTAAAAGTCAGAAAGTTATTAAAATAATAAAGAAATGACTGTTGCTTGCTTAGATAGATAATGTAATATCTATAATACAAATGAAAATTAAATATTTTTAGATAAAATTTTTGAGTACACATCAGGATACCTATTTACATTAAACTTACATAGAATTTTAAAGAGACATGAATATCTGACAATATGAGGAAAAGAGGCCTGCTCTTAAATGCAAGACAAATGTATGAGAAACTACCTCTGGGAGTAAGGGAGAAGACTGAAATTTTATAGAGTTAACATAAGAATCCTAAAATTTTCTGAAATAATTATCATAGTGTGAAGCAGTAAAATCTACTTTATATTTTAAGATATTACAATTACTATTACAATGAAGTGTTACAAAATGAATGCGTGTGCTCACTTACTGTTATAGGCTATATTTTAACTCCCCAAAATTCATATGGTGAAGTCCTAATTTCCAGTACCTCAGAATTTAGACTCTATTTGGAGGCAGGGCCTTTAAGTTAAAATAAAGTTGTTAGAGTCTCTGATCCAATTCCACTGGTGTCTTTATAAGAAGAAATCTGAACACCCAGAGAGACACCAGGGATACACACACAGTAGGAAGACCACAGTGAGGACACAGTGAAAGTGTGATCATCTGGTAGCCAGAGAGAGGCCTCAGAAGAGACTAAACCTGCCAACACCTTGATGCTGGGCTCTAGTCTCCAGAATGTCATGAGAAAATAAATGTCTATTATTTAAGCCATCCAGTGTGTGGTAGTTTGTTATGCCCATTCCAGCAAACTAATATACTCATATTAAAGAAAAATAATGATAATTAAAATAAGATATGGCCAGTAGATCCTGCTAAAGGAAGCTGTGTGACTTGTTTTGGATCACTGCCACAACAAAAGTTAACAGTTCTGTAGCATAAGAAAAAAATATTTTGGGCCAGGCTCGGTGGCTCAGGCCTGTAATCCCAGCACTTTGGGAGGCCGAGGCGGCTGGATCACGAGGTCAGGAGATCGAGACCACAGCGAAACCCTGTCTCTACTAAAAATACAAAAAATTAGCCTGGCGTGGTGGCAGGCACCTGTAGTCCCAGCTACTTGGGAGGCTGAGGCAGAAGAACGGCGTGAAACCGGGAGGCAGAGCTTACAGTGAGCCGAGATCGCGCCACTGCACTGCAACCCAGGTGACAGAGCGAGACTCCGTTGCAAAAAAAAAAAAAAAGAAAAAAGAAAAAAGAAAGTAGGGACAAACCAAATTTCCATCATTAGGCAAACAGATACGCAAATAATAGTGCACTGGATATCGTGCAGGTTTTAAACATCACAAAAGAGCTCTGCTTCTGACTTCCTATGATGCCATGGAAGTAGGTAACAGATGTTTTACACTGAGTTTTCACGTGGGAACTCTGTCTAGCCTGGTTTCTCGATTTTCAATGTCACCAAGTGCAGCTTTTGAAAAGCAATTCAATTTATGGCAAATGAAACTTTCAAATGTGTTTTCTCAACAACCAGTTTTACTTGTTTCCTATCAAATGTATCCGTTTATCCACCTGCCCATCAGTCTGTCCCTCCACCATTAATGGATTTGAGTGCCCTCTACTGAGCTGATGATCAATTCCGTAACTTCACTGTTCCCAGTTACATACTAGGTGTTCGGCAAATCATTTTTTTTTCTTTTCCTTTCGTTCTTTTTTTTTTTTTTTTTTTTTTTTTTTTTTTTTTTTTTTCGATACAGAGTCTCTCTCTGTCACCCAGGTTGGAGGGTTGGAGTGCAGTGGTGCGATCTCAGCTCACCGCAACCTCCGCCTCCCAGGTTCAAGTGATCATCCTGCCTCAGCCTCCCAAGTAGCTGGGATTATAGGTGTACCCCAATACACCCAGTTAATTTTGGTTTTTGTTTTCTTCTTTTCTTTCTTTCTTTTTTTTTTTTTTTTTTTTTTGAGGCAGAGTCTCGCTCTGTCGCCCGGACTGGAGTGCAGTGGCCGGATCTCAGCTCACTGCAAGCTCCGCCTCCCGGGTTTACGCCATTCTCCTGCCTCAGCCTCCCAAGTAGCTGGGACTACAGGCGCCCGCCACCTCGACCGGCTAGTTTTTTTGGTATTTTTTTTAGTAGAGACGGGGTTTCACCGTGTTAGCCAGGATGGTCTCGATCTCCTGACCTCGTGATCTGCCCGTCTCGGCCTCCCAAAGTGCTGGGATTACAGGCTTGAGCCACCGCGCCCGGCCTCTTTTCTTTCTTTCTTTCTTTCTTTTTTTTTTTTTTTTGAGACAGAGTCTCGCTCTGTCGCCCAGGCTGGAGTGCAGTGGCACCATCTCAGCTCACTGCAAGCTCCACCTCCTGAGTTCACGCCATTCTCCTGCCTCAGCCTCCCGAGTAGCTGGGACTACAGGTACCCGCTACCACGCCTGGCTAATTTTTTGTATTTTTAGTAGAGACGGGGTTTCACCCTGTTAGCCATCTCCTGGTCTCCATCTCCTGACTTTGTGATCTGCCCTCCGCCGCCTTCCAAAGTGCCAGGATTACAGGCATGAGCCACCGCGCCCGGCCTTCTTTTTTGTTTGTTTGTTTTTGTTTGTTTGTTTCTGAGATGGAGTCTTGCTCTGTCGCCAGGCTGGAGTGCAGTGGCGTGATCACGGCTCACTGCAACCTCTGCCTCCCGGGTTCAAGCGATTCTCCTGCCTCAGCCTTCTGAGTAGCTGGGTCTACAGGTGCATGCCACCACATCCAGCTAATTTTTGTATTTTTAGTAGAAATGGGGTTTCACAATGTTGGCCAGGATGGTCTCAATCTCTTGACCTTGTGATCCATCTGCCTTGCCTCCCAAAGTGCTGGGATTAATTTTTGTATTTTTAGTACAGACAGGGTTTCACCACGTTGGCCAGGCTAGTCTCCGGACCTCAGGTGATCTGCCCGCCTAGGCCTCCCAAAGTACTGGAATTACAGGCGTGAGCCACCAGACCCCACTAGCAAATCATTCTTGTTTGTGATCATGCATTTATCTCCAATTTCCTCCCCAACCCTATTTATTACTGTTCTCCCCAGTGCACCCACCAATCCATCCAAGCAGGTTTATTTACTGCCCCCCATATACTAAGCTTCCTGTGTTTTATTCCTGTTTGTACCTATTCTCCAAGACAAAAAAAGAGAGAGAGAGAAACCTAGGATTTTTTTTTTTTTTTTTTTTTTTTTTTTTTGAGATGGAGTCTCGCTGTGTCACCTGGGCTGGAGTGCAGTGGCCGGATCTCAGCTCACTGCAAGCTCCGCTGCCTCCCGGGTTCACACCATTCTCTGGCCTCAGCCTCCCAAGTAGCTGGGACTACAGGCGCCTGCCACCTCGCTTGGCTAGTTTTTTGTATTTTTTAGTAGAGACGGAGTTTCACCATGTTAGCCAGGATGGTCTCGATCTCCTGACCTTGTGATCCGCCCATCTCGGCCTCTCAAAGTGCTGGGATTACAGGCTTGAGCCACCGCGCCCGGCCTGAGAAACCTAGGATTTTAAAACTGTTTCAACCTTCCTTCCTTCCTTCATGAAGATTTCTGCAACAGCCACTCCCATGGCTCTGTGTATACTCAGTACTTTTAAATAATAGATCTGTTTTAGCATTTGAGCTGTACACTAATTGTTTTGTTTGTATTAATTCGTCAATTTGGAGGCATGGTCAATGTTTGCTATTCCTTAGGATTGTTTATGTCAATGCTCCTGAGTAAGACTGGCTTATAATTGCCGAGACCAGCTTGGTTGGGGAGCCCCCAATCCAGGGCACTAGAGGAATTAAAGACATGCACACAGAAATATAGAGGTGTGAAGTGGGAAATCAGGGGTCTCACAGCCTTCAGAGCTGAGAGCCCTGAACAGAGATTTACCCACATATTTATTAATAGCACACCAGTCATTAGCATTGTTTCTACAGATATTAAATTAACTAAAAGTATCCCTTATGGGAAACGAAGGGATGGGCTGAATTAAAGGAATAAGTTGGGCTAGTTAACTGCAGCAGGAGCATGTCCTTAAGGCACAGATCACTCATGCTATTGTTTGTGGCTTAAGAATGCCTTTAAGCGGTTTTCCACCCTGGGCGGGCCAGGTGTTCCTTGCCCTCATTCCCATAAACCCACAACCTTCCAGCTTGGGCGTTATGGCCATCATGAACATGTCACAGTGCTGCAGAGATTTTGTTTATGGCCAGTCTTGGGGCCAGTTTATGGCCAGATTCTGGGGGCTTGCTCCAAACATGTAATTTTTAGTATACTTAATATTTGTTTGGTTTTGATATTAAGATCATAGTGTTCTCATAGAATTTACTGGAAAGTAGCCCCTTATGTCAATTGTATGGGGGTATTTCTTAAAAATTAGAATGACTTTGGTATTTAGTCAATAACACCATTGGTGTGTGTGTGTGCGTGTGTGTGTGTGTGTCAGAGACACAGAAACAGAGGCACTTCTTAACTAATGATTAAATTGGGAGGCCAAGGTGGGCAGATCATGAGGTCAGGAGATCAAGACCATCCTGGCTAACATGGTGAAACCCCATCTCTACCAAAAATACAAAAAGAAATTAACTGGGCGTGGTGGTGGGCGCCTATAGTCCCAACTACTTGGGAGGCTGAGGAAGGAGAATGGCGTGAACCCAGTTGGAGGAGCTTGCAGTGAGCTGAGATGGCGCCACTGCACTCCAGCCTGGACGACAGAGCAAGACTCCGTCTCAAAAAAAACGTATATAGTAGCTATTGAGCTACTTAGAATTTCCATTTCTTCAAAAATTGATTTCTTACTGTTATATTTTTAGGGTATTGTCTACTTGGTACACATTTTCAAATATATTAGCATCAGTTTTTCACAATATGCACTTATTATCTTTTAAAGTAACTTCTACCTCTATAGTTATGTCTATTAATTTCAAATATGAGTTTTTGTGTTTTTTCTTAGTCTCATTGAAGATTTGTATATGATACTTTTCTCAAAGAACCAACTGTTAGCTCTGTTACTTCTCTCTATCATTATCTTTTCTTCTGTTTCATTCATTTACCTGTTTGTCCTTCCATTCATGTTCTTTGGGTTTATTCTCATTTTTTCTAACTTACGTTGGGTATTTGCTTCATTTTCATCTTTTCTTATTTTCTAATGTACGTAACTAAAGCTACAGATTGCTCTCCATCTTTTGTGTGGCATCTCACAGTTTTTCATTTGCACAATTTTAATCTTTTGTTAGTAAGTATTGTCTTTCTTTTTTTTTCCCCTTTTTGAGACAGAGTCTCGCTCTGTCCCCAGATTGGAGTGCAGTGGCACGATCTAGGCTCACTGCAAGCTCTGCCTCCCAGATTCATGCCATTCTCCTGCCTCAGCCTCCCGAGTAGCTGGGATTACAGGTATGCGCCACCACACCTGGCTAATATTTTGTATTTTTAGTAGAGACGGGGTTTCACTGTGTTAGCCAGGATGGTCTCGATCTCCTGACCTCAAGTGATCCGCCTTCCTTGGCCTCCTAAAGTGCTGGGATTACAGGTGTGAACCACCACGCCTGGCCAGTATTGTCTAACTTTCATTATGATTTATATAGGCATTTGAGTTTAGAAAAATGCTTTTTTTAAAAATTTTTTTGAGATGGAGTCTTGCTCTGTCACCCAGGCTGGAGCACGGTGGCGCGATCTTGGCTCACTGCAAGCTCCACCTCCCAGGTTCACGCCATTCTCCTGCCTCAGCCTCCCAAGTAGCTGGGACTACAGGCGCCCACCACCACGCCCAGCTAAGTTTTTTTGTATTTTTAGTACAGACGGGGTTTCACCGTGTTAGCCAGGATGGTCTCGATCTCCTGACCTTATGATCTGCCTGCCTCGGCCTCCCAGAGTGCTGGGATTACAGGTATGAGCCACTGTATCCGGCCTTTTTTTTTTTATTTTTGAAGACAGAGTCTTGAGCTGTCACCCAGGCTGGAGTGCAGTGGTGCAATCTCGGCTCACTGCAACCTCCACTGACCAGCTTCAAATTATCCTCCCACCTCGGCCTCACAGGTAGCTAGGACTATAGGTGTGAACCACTATGCCCAGCTAATTTTTTGTAGAGACAATGTTTCACCATGTTGCCCAGGCTGGTTTTGAACTCCTGAACTCAAAGTGATCCACCTGCTCAGTCTCCCAAAGTGCCGGGATTACAGGTGTGAGCCACCATGCCCAGCCAGCATCATTGCTTCTTGACTCCTCATATGTTTCCTTACCCCAGGCTCCCTTCACTCTACTCCAGCCTGCTGTGCTACACACAGGAGCAGCTACTGAAAGCCAGAGCTCGTTGGGCTGATTCCTCAGGCCCTCCAAGAGCTTGGCCCCACATCCCTTCCGAGGGTCCCACAGCCCAGGTCTACCTGTTTGCTTGCCACACCTGACTTCCCTTTCTATCTTTTTTATTATTATTGTTATTATTTATTTTATTTTGTTTTATTTTTTTGAGACAGAGTCTCTGTCTGTTGCCTAGGCTGGAGCACAGTGGCACGATCTTGGCTCACTGCAACCTCCACCTCTTGGGTTCAAGCGATTCTCCTGCCTCAGCTTCCTGAGTGGCTATGACTACAGGCATGTACCACCATGCCTGGTTAATTTTTGTATCTTGAGTACAGACGGGGTTTCACCATGTTAACCCAGCTGGTCTCAAACTCCTGACCTCAAGTGATCCGCCCTCCTTGGCCTACCAAAGTGTTGAAATTACAGGCGTGAGCCACTGCGCCCAGTCTTCCCCTTCTATCTTAACCTGCTTCACCACACTTTCTCAATCCCCAGCTCCTGGAAGGGGCATCCCTCTTGTATTGTGTGACTCGACAACTCCTCAGGAGACTAGCAGCAAACACCTGACTGGAGGGACAATTCAGAGAAGGGGCTGAGTCACTCCGATTTTTTTTTTTTTTTTTTGAGATGGAGTTTCACTCTTGTTGTCCAGGCTGGAGTGCAGTTGTGCGATCTTGGCTCACTGTAACATTCACCTCCCAGGCTCAAGCGATTCTCCTGCCTCAGCTTCTCGAGTAACTGGGATTACAGGCATGCACCACCACACCCAACTAAGTTTGTATTTTTAGTAGAGATAGCGTTTCTCCGTCTTGGTCAGGCTGGTCTCGAACTTCCAATCTCAGGTAATCCGCCCGCCTTGGCCTCCCAAAGTGCTGGGATTACAGGCATGAGCCACCGCACCGAGCCTTTTAAATCAAATCTTCACTAGGCATGAAGGCTGCAGCAAGAGATGGTATCCAGGTGACCGGACGCAGTGGCTCATGCCTGTAATCCCAGCACTTTGGGAGGCTGAGGCTGGCGGATCATGAGATCATGAGATCGAGACCATCCTGGCTAACACGGTGAAACCCCGTCTCCACTAAAAATACAAAAAAATTAGCTGGGCGTGTTGGTGGGCGCCTGTAGTCCCAGCTACTTGGGAGGCTGAGGCAGGAGAATGGTGTGAACTCAGGAGGCGGAGCTTGCAGTGAGTGGAGATCGCGCCACTGTACTCCAGCCTGGGCGACAGAGCAAGACTCAAAAAAAAAAAAAAAAAGAGATGGCATCCAGGCAAATCAGCCCCAGGTGTTGCTCAAAAGAAAAGGAGACTCCACTTCACCCCAACCAGGATGACTAGAATCAAAAGGACAGACAACAAACTTTGATGAGCATGTGGAGAAATTAGAATGCTTCTACACTGCTGGTGGGAATGTAAAGTGGTGCAGCCACTTTGGAAACAGTGTGACAGTTCCTCAAAGAGTGACACACATGACCTTGCAGTCCCATTCCTATGGGATTTACTCTGCTGGTGTAGACAGTGATCTTTGGTTCAGGAGCTGCTTTCTCCTCCCCCCTGAAAATCATGGTCAGCTTTTGATTTTTATTTTCAAACCTTCTTGGTAATCGATTTTAAAATCATGAAGGCAGGCCAGGCGTGGTGGCTCATGCCTGTAATCCCAGCACTTTGTGAGGCCAAGGCAGGCAAATCACCTGAGGTCAGGAGTTTGAGACCAGCCTGGCCAACACGGTGAAATGCTGTCTCTACTAAAAATACAAAAAATTAGCCAGGCATGGTGGTGGACACCTGTAATTCCAGCTATTTGGGAGGCTGAGGCAGGAGAATTGCTTGAACCCAGGAGATGGAGGTTGCAGTGAGCTGAGATCACACCACTGCACTCCAGCCTGGGTGACAGTGAGACTCCATCTTAAAAAATAAAATAAAATAAAATAAAATAAAATCATGAAGCCACAGAAATACAATATATTTAGTCTGGTCTTATGCCTTTTGCTCTGAGGAAAGACCCATCTTCCATTTCCCATGACAGTGTTTACCCAGGACTTCTTGGGGTGTCCTAATTTATTGTTGAGCAACTCAGTTTCATTGTTTGAAACCTGCTGGTTAAACAACTGATTCAGGCCGGGCACGGTGGCTCACGCGTGTAATCCCAGCACTTTGGGAGGCCAAGGCGGGCAGATCACCTGAGGTCAGAAGGTCCAGACCAGCCTAGCCAACACGATGAAACCGCCATCTCTACTAAAAATACAAAAATTAGCCAGGCGTGGTGGCGCACGCTTGTATTCCCAGCTACTCAGGAAGCTGAAACATAAGAATCGTTTGAACCCAGGAGGCAGATGTTGTAATGAGCTGTGATTGTGCCACTATACTCCAGTCTGAGTGACAGAGTGAGACTGTCTCACAACAAACAAGCGACTATCTCAAAACAAACAAACAAGCAAACAAAAAAAGCTGTTCAGATTCCATCCTCTGGAGTGATGCAATTTGGAAAAATACTGATTTTATATGTTGAGGGTGTCATGTTAAAGTCCCCATATTCAGTGGAGCACATCAGAGTTCATGTTAATTTTGACATTTGTGCTCATATAAGTAGAGGGGGTGCTATGGTCTGAATGTTGGTGGCCCTCCAGAATTCATGTTAGACCCTAAGACCCAAGGTGATCGTATTAAGAAGTAAGGCCTTTGGGGGAGTGATTAAGCCATGAGGGCAGGGGCCTTGGGAATGGGATTAGGGCCCTTAGCAAAGTGGCTGAAGGGAGCCACCTTGCCACCCCTTCCGCCACTTGAGGACACATAAAAGGCGCCATCCAGAAGCATGACCCTCACCAGACACTGAATCTACCGAAGCCTCGGTCGTGGACTTCCCAGCCTCCAGAACAGTGAGCAATAAACTTCTGTTTTTTATCAATGACCCAGTCTAAGATACTTTGTGACAGCAGCCCAAGGGAACTAGACAGAGGGGTCAACTGAAGACTTAGGAGGGGCTCTTCACTTTAGGAGGAGGTGTTTAACTGTGTGATTTGAGTTGAATAAGGAACGGCAGGTGGGTAAGTGTGAGAAGCAGGGATGATGAGGAAGAACAGGAAGGTCACTCTAGTAAATACAGTGTCACTGGCAGAGAAGAGATAGAAAAGGCGAGGACACTGGACAGGCACTGATTTTGGCAGTGAGAAAGTTGTGGCTAGTGAAGGTATTGCAAGGGCAGAAATGCGGTATGTGGTTGAGGCTGTCACTGCACTACGCATCATTCACACTGAGGGGACTGGGAGGAGCCATGGGAAGGATAGAGAGGAACCGCAGGGAGCTCATTTTTAGCCCAGCTAAATGGGAGGGAGAAGGCCGCCATCTCTGTCCATGGGACAGCTTGCGGCTTCTCATCTGTCCTTTCCTTTTGTTTCCTTTTTTTTGGAGGGGGTGGGGAAACAGGGTCTTGCTCCGTCACCCAGGCTGGACTGCAGTAGCACAACCGTGGCTCACTGCAACCTCTGCCTCCCAGGCTCAAGTGATTCTCCTGCCTCAGCCTCCCGAGTAGCTGGCATTACAAGCGCATGCCACAACGCCCGACTAATTTTTGTATTTTTAGTAGAGATAGGGTTTCACCATGTTGGCCAGGCTGGTCTTGAACACCCGCCTCCCAAAGTGCTGAGATTATAGGCGTGAGCCTCCACGCCCAGCCTGTCCTCCCTTTTTGACCTCCATAGTCCCGCCGGGGCCAGATTATTTTGCTCAGTTGTAGCTTGCTGTCCTGATATAATCTGATGAACAAGATGATTTCGTGAAAGATGAATACTTCCAACAATAACTCCTCACTCTGAAAACAGGTAGGTAGAGGAAAACAATGTATCATGCCTTTTAAGTAGGGATTGTACCACTTGAAAAGTAGGGAGGATATCTAACAGGTGAGTGCCAGTAGAAGGAATATATTCAAAATGACTGAAATAAAAAATACTTTTGCAATCCTTAATGAAAACAAAGGATTCAGGTAGAGATCACCAATGATGCCAAAACCATAGGTGAGAGAGGTGGGTGGGAAATTGAAGATCCACATGACACCAAAGTATCACCCCACAGAGCACTTCCTAATCACGGAGGCTGGGGGAAGGGGAGGGAAAAGAATGTTTATGATGGAGTGATATGGCTGTGACTACCTTAATACCATGACTAAACTTATCTAATAGTGGAACAATCAGACATTATGAGGTACCTATGCACTATTCTTGTCAAAAACATTTAAGTGCCTGTAGACACAGCACTGTGGGGGGCCAAGGTGGGTGGATCACTTGAGCCCAGGAATTGGAGACTAGCCTGGGCAACATGGGGAAACCCCATCTTGAAATGTATCTGTCGGGGCACGGTGGCTCACACCTGTAATCCCAACACTTTGGGAGGCAGAGGCAGGTGGATCATCTGAGGTCAGGAGTTTGGGACCAGCCTGGCCAACATGGTAAAACCCTGTCTCTACTAAAAACACAAAAATTAGCTGGGTGTGGTGGTGCGTGCCTGTAGTTCCAGCTACTTGGGAGGCTGAGGCAAGAGAATTGCTTGGACCTGGAAGGTGGAGGTTGCAGTGAGCCGAGATTGCACCATTACACTCCAGCCTACATGACAACAGGGAAATGCTGTCTATAAAAAATATATATATTTATATGTATAATATATATTATATATAATATTTTATATATATTTTATATAATATATATTATATATATAACATATTATATATTTTATATATAATATGTTATATATATAATATATATTTTTTGATGTATGTGCTCAATACTCAGTCAGATTTAAGTAATCCTTCATTGTCTTTACATGATTCCTTCCCATTTTTGTGTGTGTTGTGGGGGAGGGTGATAAGACTTCAATAAATTAAGAACAATTGTGAGGGGGCGGGGTTTCTAGTGAAGAATAAGGAACAGTTTGCTTGGTGAACTGCCTTGAGGGAGGGGAGCTTGAAAGGGAATGGAACATTTGGTAAACATTCTTTCCAATTGTTTGAGAAGAGTTAGCAGAAAACTTTGAAGTTCCCAGTTGTCCCTTATCTTCCCACACAGCAGCCATAGCCTTTTTCATCTTTAGTCTTCTCTTTCTTTTGGAGACAAGTTGTCACTCTGTTGTCCAGGCTGGAGTGCAGTGGCGCAATATGTCTCACTGCAGCCTCAACCTCTCAAGCTCAAGTGATCATCCCACCTCACTCTCCCGAGTAGTTGAGACTACAGGAATGCACCACAACGCCTGGCTAGTTTTTGTTTGTTTGTTTGTTTGTTTGTTTGTTTGTTTGAGACGGAGTCTTGCTCTGTCGCCCGGGCTGGAGTGCAGTGGCCGGATCTCAGCTCACTGCAAGCTCCGCCTCCCGGGTTCATGCCATTCTCTTGCCTCAGCCTCCCGAGTAGCTGGGACTACAGGCGCCCGCCACCTCGCCCGGCTAGTCTTTTGTATTTTTAGTAGAGACGGGGTTTCACCGTGTTAGCCAGGATGGTCTCGATCTCCTGACCTCGTGATTCACCCATCTCGGCCTCCCAAAGTGCTGGGATTACAGGCTTGAGCCACCGCGCCCGGCCTACGCCTGGCTAGTTTTTGTATTTTTTAATAGAATTGGATTTTCACCGTGTTGCCCAGCCTCGTCTCAAACACCTGGGTTCAAGTGATCTTCCTGCCTCAACCTCCCAAAGTGCTGGGATTAGAGGCATGCAACATTGTGCCTGGCCAGGTGAAAATAATCTTTAATAAAACTTGTTTTTGAAAGCAGCTTTAGGTTAACAGAAAAACTGAGTAGAAAGTACAGAGTTCACGGCCGGGCACGGTGGCTCACACCTGTAATCCCAGCACTTTGGGAGGCCAAGGTGGGCGGATCTCGAGGTCAGGAGATCGAGACCATCCTGGCTAACACGGTGAAACACCATCTCTACTAAAAATACAAAAAATTAGCCAGGCGTGCTGGCAGATGCCTGTAGTCTCAGCTACTCGAGAGGCTGAGGCAGGAGAATGGCGTGAACCCGGGAGGCAGAGCTTGCAGTAAGCCAAGATCACGTCACTGCACTTTAGCCTGGGCGACAGAGAGAGACGCCATCTCCAAAAAAAAAAAAAAGTATAGAGTTCACATATGCAGCCTGCCTTCACTCGTGCACAGCCTCCCCCTCTACCCACATCCCCGCCAGACTGGTGCATTGGTTACAATGGAAGAGCCTATGGCGATTTCACAATCACTCAAAGCCTGCCGCTGACCCACACTTGGCATTGCACGTTCTGTGAGTTTGGACAGATGGATAATGTCATAATCCACCATTACAGTATCCTTCAGAATAGGGTCACTGCCCTAAGAACTCTCTGTGCTCTGCCTATTCATCCGTCCCACTTTATTTTTTGAGACAGGGTCTCACTCTGTTGCCCAGCTCACTGCAGCCTCCAACTTCTGGGCTCAAGCCATCCCCCATCTCAACCTCCTAAGTAGCTGGGACTACAAGGTGTGTACCCCACGCCCAGCTAATTTTTGTATTTTCTGTAGAGATGGGTTTTCGCCACATTGCCCACACTGGTCTTGAGCACCTGGGCTCAAAAGATCCTCCCCGTTTGGCCTCTCAGAGTACTGGGATTATAGGCATGAGCCATCTCTCCTGGCCAGATTTTTTTTTTTGAGACGGAATCTCACTCTGTTGCTCAGGCTGAAGTGCAGTGGAGTGATCTCAGCTCACTGCAACCTCTGCCTCCTGGGTCCAAATGATTCTCATGTCTCAGCCTCCTGAGGAGTTGGGATTATAGGTGTGCACCACAACACCCAGCTAATTTTTGGATTTTTAGTAGAGACAAGGTTTTACCATGTTGGCCAGGTTGGTCTCGAACTCCTGGCTTCAAGTGATCTGCCAGCCTTGATCTCCCAAAGTGCTGGGATTACAGGCATGCCTGTCCTCAGCGAGATTTTTGTATTTCTGTCAAAAACATCATTGGGATTTTAATAAGAGTTGCACTGAATATGTTATTTTGCAGAGCTTTGTATTCTAACATTAGTAACTTTTAAAATCAATAAACATTTTTCATGTTTAGGTCTTCTTTAATTTTTTTTTTTTTTTTTTTTTTGAGAGTCTTGCACTTCACACGGGCTGGAGTCAGTAGTGCAATCTCGGCTCACTGCAACCTCTGCTTCCTGGGTTCAAGTGATTCTCCTGCCTCAGCCTCCCGAGTAGCTGGGATTATAGGCGCCCACCACCACACCTGGCTAATTTTTTGTATTTTTAGTAGAGACAGGGTTTCACCATGTTGGCCAGGCTGATCTCGAACTCCTGACCTCAGGTGATCCACCTGCCTCAGCCTCCCAAAGTGCTAGGATTACAGGTATGAGCCACCATGCCCGGACAATGGAATTGCTTTCTTAATTTCCTTTTCAGATTGTTCATTGTTAGGGTAGTGTATAGAAATGGAACTGATTTTTGTGTGTTGATTTTGTAGACTGCAGCTTAGTTGAATTAGTTTTGAAAGCTGAGTGTGCCAGTGTGTGTGTGCGAAATCTTTAGAGTTCCCTACATATAAGATCATATCCACTTTTGAGGTTGAGGAGATGGCACCATTCAAACACGGAAGAGTACAGTCCTGAGACCCAGGGGTATAAAGGCTGCTGTGAACTTGGAATCCTCACCTCAGGCCTTAGGCTGAGTTTCCTGGTCACAGAAGCTCAGTGGCTTCTCCATGAAGCTCAGGATGGATCCCAGCAGGTCCACTGTCTTGGGAGTAACTGAGAGGGGGCTGAGCATCTTAAAAGGAACAGTGAAATGCCTTCAAGCGCGAAAACACATCCCAGGCAGAAAAGCCTCAACTGCCTGGGCCCACTGTGCCAGGCTGCACCCCACCCTGGCCAAACACCTCTGCACCTCTTTGCAGGGGGAAAAGAAAAAAAAGATCATGTCACAGGCTAACAGAGATAATTGCACTTCTCCCTTTCCAATCTGGATGCTTCATTGCTTTTTCTTGCCTAATTGTTCTAGCTAGAATTCCATTACTTTGCTGAATAGAGGGGGCAAAAGTGGATGTCCATGTCTTGTTCTCGCTCCTAGAAGGAAAGTCTGCAGTCTTTCACCAGTGAGTTTGATGTTAGCTAAGGGTTTTTCATATATGGCCTTTATTATGTTGAGGTAGTTTCCTTCTACTACTAGTTTATTGGGTGTTTTTATTATGAAATAGGTGATGAATTTCATCAGATAATTTTCTACATCAATTAAGGTGATCATGAGTCTCTTTCCCCTGCAATGAATGATTTTTTAATGTTGAGAAATCCTTGCATTCCAGGAATAAATTCCACTTGATCATCCTATATAATCTTAATAATATGCTGCTGAATTCGGTTTGCTGGTATTTTGTTGAGGATTTTTGCATCAATGTTCATAAGGAGTTAGTCTGTGGTTTTCTTTTCTTAGACTGTCTTTGTCTGGCTTTGGCACCAAGGCAATGCTGGCCTCATAGAATGAGTTAGCAAGTTTTGGGAAAAGTTTAAGAATCGGTGTAAGTTCTTCTTTTGCTGGGTGAGGTGGCACGCACTTGTCGTCCCAGCTACTGAGGAAGCTGAGACAGGAGGATCATTTGAGCCCAGGAGTTCAAGTCCAGCCTAGGCAACAAACAGAGATGCCACTTCTAAAAACTGGAGCAGGGGGGCCGAGCGCGGTGGCTCACACCTATAATACCAGCACTTTGAGAGGCCGAGGCGGGGGAACCTGAGGTCAGGAGATCGAGACCATCCTGGCTAACACGGTGAAAACCCGTCTCTACTAAAAATACAAAAAAAAAGAAAAGGGGGGCGTGCAGGGGGATGTTTGGTTGATTTCACCAGTTGATGCCATCAGGTCCAGAGCTTTTCTTTGTCTGGAGTTTTTAGATAATTGATTCAATCTCCTTGCTAGTTATGAGTCTGTTCAGATTTTCTATTTCTTTGTGATTCAGTCTTAGTAGGTATGGCATTTCTAGGAATTTGTCCGTAGCACCTAGGTTATCCAAGTTTTTGGCATACAATTGTTCAAAGTACTCTTTTTTTTTTTTTTTTTTTGAGACGGAGTCTCGCTCTATCCCCCAGGCTGGAGTGCAGTGGCCGGATCTCAGCTCACTGCAAGCTCCGCCTCCCGGGTTCACGCCATTCTCCTGCCTCAGCCTCCCAAGTAGCTGGTACTACAGGCGCCCGCCACCTCGCCCGGCTAGTTTTTGTATTTTTTTAGTAGAGACGGGATTTCACCGGGTTAGCCAGGATGGTCTCGATCTCCTGACCTCGTGATCCGCCCGTCTCGGCCTCCCAAAGTGCTGGGATTACAGGCTTGAGCCACCGCGCCCGGCCCAAAGTACTCTTAAAATACTTATTATTTCTGCAAAGTAATGTCCTCACATTCATTTATAATTTTATTTTATTTTTATTTTTTGAGATGGAGTCTCGCTCTGTTACCCAGGCTGAAGTGCAGTGGTACGATCTCAGCTTACTGCAACCTCTGCCTCCCGGGTTCAAGCGATTCTCCTGCCTCAGCCTCCCAAGTAACTGGGACTAGAGGCATATGCCACCATGCCCAGCTAATTTTTGTATTTTTAGTAGGGACAGGATTTTTGAGGTCTGTCTTCTTTTTTTTTTTTTTTTTTTTTTTTTTTTTTTTTTGAGACGGAGTCTTGCTCTGTCACCCAGGCTGGAGTGCAGTGGCCGGATCTCAGCTCACTGCAAGCTCCGCCTCCCGGGTTCCCGCCATTCTCCTGCCTCAGCCTCCCGAGTAGCTGGGACTACAGGCGCCACCACCTCGCCCGGCTAGTTTTTTGTATTTTTTAGTAGAGACGGGGTTTCACCGTGTTAGCCAGGATGGTCTCGATCTCCTGACCTCATGATCCGCCCGTCTCGGCCTCCCAAAGTGCTGGGATTACAGGCTTGAGCCACCGCGCCCGGCCCTGTCTTCTTTTTGAATGTAGGTATTTATAGCTATACATTTCCTCCTTAGCACTGCTTCCTCTGTACCTCATAGGTTTTGCAATGTTGTATTTTCTTTTTCTAATTGTGTTTCTAATCCTGTTTTCTTTTTCTTTTTCTTTTTTCATAGACAGAGGCTAACAAATCCTGCCTCAGGTTTATTTGTACAAACAGCACAGGAGGACCCTAGCCCCATGCAGATGGCAGCCTGGAGGGGGGGGTGGGGGTCGCACCAGTCCTTCTGTCCTCATGTTGGCAGACAGAGATACCTACTCTGTAGCCTTTGTAGTGGCCTGGGCACCTTTGGGAGACTGAGCTGGAATTGAAGCTGGAGGTGCAGCCTGGGCCTTGGTTTGATCAGCTGGAGCCCCTTGGCAATGCGAGCACAAGCACGCTTCCCAAGCTTGGGGTGGGCAATGTAGGCAAGTTGATTAAGCTTGCGGCTGACACCCTTTGGGATCTTGGGCTTAACCTCCTTGGGCTTTACGAGGGCCTTGACAGCCTCGGCACGTGCACTCATGGCCTTGCCATTGTTGGCCTGCATCTTCTTTAGGCCCTTCTTGTTGTGCTTCTTGGCAAAGCGCATGTTCCTCAGGAACTTGGGGTCCACCCCCTTAAGAGATTCGTATCTTTGTGATCGGGGTTTCTTGATACCATTTCTGTGCCATTTTCGGGACTGGTTGTGTGTGGTGTGGTTCTTGGACTTGGCCATGTGTGCACCTTTAGCTGTGGCTCCCGAAGCCCTAATCCTGTTTTATTTTTTTGAGACGGAGTCTCACTCTGTTGCCCAGGCTGAGTGCAGTGGTGCGATCTCAGGTCACTGCAAGCTCCGCCTCCCAGGTCCACGCCATTCTCCTGCCTCTGCCTCCCAAGTAGCTGGGACTACAGGTGCCCGCCACCACACCTGGCTAATTTTTTTGTATTTTTAGTAGAGACGGGGTTTCACGTGTTAGCCAGGATGGTCTCAATCTCCTGACCTCGTGATCCGCCCACCTCGGCCTCCCAAAGTGCTGGGATTACAGGCGTGAGCCACCGTGCCTGGCTCTAATCCTGTTTTCTTTCTTTTTTTTTTTTTTTTTTTTTTTTTTTTTGAGACGGAGTCTTGCTCTGCCGCCCAGGCTGGAGTGCAGTGGCCGGATCTCAGCTCACTGCAAGCTCCGCCTCCTGGGTTCACGCCATTCTCCTGTCTCAGCCTCCCGAGTAGCTGGGACTACAGGCGCCCGCCTCATCGCCGGGCTAGTTTTTTGTATTTTTCAGTAGAGACGGGGTTTCACCGTATTAGCCAGGATGGTCTCGATCTCCTGACCTCGTGATCCGCCCATCTCGGCCTCCCAGAGTGCTGGGATTACAGGCTTGAGCCACCGCGCCCGGCCTCTAATCCTGTTTTCTAATTGCCCTTGTGAGTTCTTCTTTGACCCATTGGGAGAGATGGATGAACAGGCAGAGCACAGAGGACTTTTAGGGCAGTGACGCTATTCTGTGTGATGCTGTAATGGTGGCTAAGGGTTGTGATAGACTGTGCGACAGCAAGAGTGAGCCTGAGTGGAAACTGAGAATGCTGGGTCATACTAAGGTGTCCTGCAGGCTCCTCAAGTGTAACAAACACACACTCTGGTGGGGAGGTTTCTAGAGGGCAGAGGCTTGGGGCAAGGAGGGACACGGGAACTCTACTTTCTACTCAGTTTTGCTGTGAACCTAAAACTCCTCTAAAAATTATAAAGTCTATGAAAAAAAATGCATTGGTCACGGTGGCTCACGCCTATAATCCCAGCACTTTGGGAGGCAGAGGTGGGCAGATCACCTGAGGTCAGGAGTTCGAGACCAGCCTGGCCAACATGGTGAAATCCCGTCTCTACTAAAAATACAAAAATTAGCCGGGCGTGGTGACAGGCACCTGTAATGCCAGCTACTTGGGAGGCTGAGGCAGGAGAATCACTTGAACCTGGGAGGTAGAGGTTGCAGTGAGCCGGATCATGCCACTGCATTCCAGCCTGGGTGACAAGAGTGAAACATCGTCTCAAAAAAAAAATCATTGTCTCCCACTCCCACCTTTGAGAAACAGTAGATGCAATGTATCTCATGCAATGGCCCCTGGGAGCCGGGATCTGGGCTCCTGGTCTGGGCTGTACATCCCACCCCTCTCCCAGCCTCTATCTCCTCAATAAAATGGGGACAGCCACCTCTCTTCTCGCTCCCTCACAGTGGTGCATTAATCTCAGGCACAGGCCCAATAAATACAGATACAGCTCTCCCTGTCCAAGTGGGAGAAGCCTGAAATTGCCTCTCATAAACTCAAGCAACCCTTCCCTGGGCTGCTACTGAGATGCCCGGTCAGCCTGCAAAGCCTGGCTGCAGCCATCACAACTTTCATGCCCATGTTGCAGGGCTATGTTAAGGACCCACACAGGCCTGACATAGCCCTACACAACAGACGTGTAACACAGGCCATGTTTTCATTTTCTAATTGCCATATGAATAAGTAACAGGTGAGGCCAGGAGCAGTGGCTCACGCCTATAATCCCAGCACTTTGGGAGGCCAAGGTGGGTGGATCATGAGGTCAGGATATCGAGACCATCCTGGCTAACACAGTGAAACCCCATCTCTACTAAAAATACAAAAAATTAGTTGGGCATGGTGGCGGGCGCCTGTAGTCCCAGCTACTCAGGAGGCTGAGGCAGGAGAATGGCCTGAACCCGGGAGGCAGAGCTTGCAGTGAGCTGAGATCACACCACTGCACTCCAGTCTGAGCGACAGAGCGAGATTCCGTCTCAAAAAAAAGAAAAGAAAAAGTAACAGGTGAAATTAATTTTTAATAAACCTTGTTTTTGAAAGCAGCTTTAAGTTCACAGCAAAACTGAGGAGAAAGTACAGAGTTCCCATACACGCCCTGCCCCAAGCATGCACAGCCTCCCCCTCTACCCACATTCCCATCAGACTGGTTACAAGGCAGGTGCCTGCAGTGACCTCACAGTCACTCAAAGCCCACAGCTGACATGAGGGCCCACACTTGACATCACACGTCCTATGGGTTTGGACCGAGGGGTAATGTCACACATCCACAATTATAGTACCATTAAGAACAGCATCACTGCCCTAAAACTCCTCTGTGCTCTGCCTATTAATTCCCCCTCAACCCCACTTTTTAAATTTTTTTATACAGGGTCTTGCTATCACCCAGGCTAGAGCGCACTGGTACGATCACAGTTCACTGAAGCCTCAAACTCCTGGGCTCAAGTGATCCTCCCATCTCTGCCTCCTAAGTAGCTGGGACTACAGGCACATGCCACCACATCCTGCTAATTTTTGTTTTGTTGTTGTTGTTTTAGATGGAGTCTCACTCTGTCGCCCAGGCTGGAATGCAGTGGTGAGAACTCGGCTCACTGTAAGCTCCGCCTCCCAGGCTCATACCATTCGCCTGCCTCAGCCTCTTGAGTAGCTGGAGCTACAGGCACCCGCCACCACACCCAGCTAATTTTTTGTATTTTTAGTAGAGACGGGGTTTCACCATGTTAGCCAGGATTTTCTTGATCTTCTGACCTCGTGATCCACCTGCCTCGGCCTCTCAAAGTGCTGGGATTATAGGCATGAGCCTCTGCGCCTGGCCCACATCCTACTAATTTTATTTTTGTAGAGATGGGGTCTTGCTACACTGCCCAGGCTGGTCTCAAACTCCTGCACTCAAGTGATCCTCTCATCTCGGCCTCCCAAAGTATTGGGATTACAGGCATGACGCACCACATCCAGCCTCATCCCTGTTTAGTTTTTTTAATTTTAATCCTTATCTTAAAAGCCATATTTTTAGAAAGTAACAGTTTATTTCATTTATTTTTCTTCTCCTTTTCACAGGTGTTGAACAGTTTATTTTACTAATGCATGTGGTTTACCCCAACACATCCCAAATATCATGATTTCAACATGTGGTGCTGGCTGCATTTTCAGAGCTTGCAGTCATACGTCTTAGTCTGTTGGGGTTGCTGTGACAAAATACTGTAAATGGGGTCTCTCCAACAACAGCAATATAATGTTCACAGTTCTGGAGGCTGGCAGTCCAAGATCAGCTGCATACTGGGTGTCTGGTGAGGGCCCGCTTTCTGGGTCATGCCTGCCATCTTCCCACTGTCATCACATGGTGGACGGGGCGAGGGAGCTCTCTGGGGCCGCTTGTATAAGGGCACTAATCTCAACCACAAGGGCCCCACCCTCATAACCACATCACCTCCCAAAGGTGCCACCTCCAGATGCCATCGCCTTGGGGATGAGGTGTCAACACATGAGTTTGGGGGGACACAGATATTCGTTCACATAATGAGTGGCTCCAATGCTGGCCTGCCTCTGAGGCCTGGCCTCCTGGTGGAGGGCTGCGCAGGCACAGGGCTCTCATCCACTGGGGTCCCTGTGGACACCTGCCACCCCTGCCCAGGCTCTACTTGGGAGTTGGCAGGTACTGAGTCCTCTTGTAACCTTCTTAAGAAAGTCCCTCCTGGGCCGGGCGCGGTGGCTTACGCCTGTAATCCCAGCACTTTGGGAGGCCGAGGCGGGCGGATCATGAGGTCAGGAGATCGAGACCATCCTGGCTAATACGGTGAAACCCCGTCTCTACTAAAAATAGAAAAAAATTAGCCAGGCGTGGTGGCCGGTGCCTGTAGTCCCAGCTACTCAGGAGGCTCAGGCAGGAGAATGGCGTGAACCCAGGAGGCGGAGCTTGCAGTGAGCCGAGATTGTGCCACTGCACTCCAGCCTGGGCGACAGAGCGAGACTCTGCCTCAAAAAAAAAAAAAAAAAAAAAAAGTCCCTCCTGGCCAGGTGCAGTGGCTCACTACAGTAATTCTAGTACTTTGGGAGGCCGAGTTGGGTGGATAACTTGAGACCAGCCTGGTCAACATGGTGAAACCCTATCTCTACTAAAAATACAAAAATTAGCAGGGTGTGGTGGCAGGCGCCTGTAATCTCAGTTACTCAGGAGGCTGCAGCTGGAGAATCGCTTGAACCCAGAAGGCAGAGGTTGCAGTGAGCCGAGATCACGCCATTGTACTCCAGCCTGGGAGACAGAGTGAGACTCCGTCTCAGAAAAAAATAAAATAAAAAAAAGGAAGTCCCTTCTCTCACAGCTCAGGGCTGATAACACAGCAAGAAATGCATCCTGGGGAAGAGAGAGCAGCCTGGCCTAGTCTGGCGTGGGAAGGCTGGCTTCAGCCATCAAAGGCAGCTCCCACACCTCAGGCCCCAGGGCCTGGGGCTTGATCCCTGCATCCCCTCTCCGGCTGGCTGAGCTCTATGCCACAGGAGTGAGACTCCACCCTCCCAGCACTCCCTCACAAGCAGACCGGGCCACATCCCACCTCCGCAGAGCCCCACTCCCCTGGGGCCTGCTCTGAGTCAGGACCCACATGGGAAGCAGGTGCAGGCCATCCCAACACCTTCCCAGAGGCTGCAGGCAGCTCAGGCTGGTTTTCCTGTGACCAGTGCAAGTGTTCTTTTAAGTTATCTGACTTCCTTCCGGGGCATTCTGAGCCCACCCATAGCTTTTGGCATGCCTTTGAGGGACACAAAGAACCACAACAGCCACCAATTCTGTGTCCTCATCTGTAAGGCACCCCCCTTGCCTTCCTCATAGGGGTGTGTAATGCTGGATGAAAAAGCCTATTAGAAAGTGTCTGTCAAAGGCTGGGCACGGTGGCTCACGCCTGTAATCCCAACACTTTGGGAGGCCGAGGCAGGGGATCACCTGAGGGTGGGAGTTCGAGACCAGCCTGGTCAACATGGTGAAACCCCGTCTCTACTAAAAAATACAAAAAAATTAGGCAGGTATGATAGCACGTTCCTGTAGTCTCAGCTACTTGGAGGCTGGGGCAGGATAATTGCTTGAACCCAGGAGGCAGAGGTTGCAGTGAGCCAAGATCGTGCCACTGAACTCCAGCCTGGGTGACAGAGTGAGACTTCATCTCAAAGGAAAAAAAAAAAAAGAAGAAGAAAGTGTCTGTCAAAGGGCCTGTGTGGTGGCCCGTGCCTATAATCCCAGCAGTTTGGGAGGCTGAAGTAGGTGGGAGAATCCCTTAAGCCCAGAAGCTTGATTTTTTTTTTTTAATTCTTATTTTGTTATTTTTATTTTCTTATCTTGAGCCCAGGAGTTTGAGACCAGCCTGGGCAACATTGTGAGACCCCATATCTTAAAAAAAAAAAATTAGTCAGGTGTGGTGGTGCACACCTGTAGTCCCAGCTACTCAGGAGACTGAAGTGGAAGGATCCTTTAAGCCTGGGAGGTTGAGGCTGCAGTGAGCTGTGATTGTGCCACCGCACTACAGCCTGGATGACAGAGCAAGCAAAAAAACACATTAGTGGCTGGGCACAGTGGCTCACGTCTGTAATCCTAGCACTTTGGTAGACCAAGGTGGGCAGATTGCCTGAGCTCAGGAGTTTGAGACCAGCCTGGGCGACATGGTGAAATCCCGTCTCCACTAAAATACAAAAAATTAGCCGGGCATAGTGGCGGGCACCTGTAATGCCAGTACTCAGGAGGCTAAGGCAGGGGAATTGCTTGAACCTGGGATTTGGAAGTTGCAGTGAATCGAGATTGGGCCACTGCACTCTAGCCTGGGCAACAGAGCAAGACTCTGTCTCAAAAAAAACAACAAAAAAAACACACACACACATTAGGAAAAGGTTCACACCAAACTCAAAGTGGAGACTGGGGAGGGAGTGAAAACTGGAAGCAGGCAGTAAAGGGGAATTTACTTTTATCCCTTTCATTTCTCAAACAAGAAAGACAGGAAACCTATACATATATATATTGTTACACAATGACTAATTCTGATGGTAGGAATGTGGGTAGTCATTATATTATTCCTTTTTTTTTCTGTGTTCTTTTACTTTCTAAATAAAAATACCTTCCCTTTAATGTTAGTTGTAACTTAGAGAACTACTGTTATGCCCTCATCTTACAGACTGGTAAACTGAGGCTTAGGAAAAGGGGACTGGTTTAAGGTCACGGAGACCAGGCTAGAACACAGGGGTTCCAAGCCCAAAAGCGGGATGCTTTTTGCTATCGTGGCCACACAGAAGCGCTCTCCCTTCTTTTTTTTTTGAGACGGAGTCTCGCTCTGTCGCCCAGGCTGGAGTGCAGTGGCCGGATCTCAGCACACTGCAAGCTCCGCCTCCCGGGTTTACGCCATTCTCCTGCCTCAGCCTCCCGAGTAGCTGGGACTACAGGCGCCCGCCACCTCGCCCGGCTAGTTTTTTTTTTTGTATTTTTTAGTAGAGACGGGGTTTCACCGTGTTAGCCAGGATGGTCTCGATCTCCTGACCTCGTGATCCGCCCGTCTCGGCCTCCCAAAGTGCTGGGATTACAGGCTTGAGCCACCGCGCCCGGCCGCGCTCTCCCTTCTAAGGCTGTCTCTGTACCTTGCAGCTTTCCAGGATGGGCCTTAGAAAAACCCTGTAGGTGTCCCTGGAGATTCAGGCCGGCTCTTTCCCAGGCTGAGAATGAAAGATCTGTCCAGTTGAATGCAATTCCAGAATGTTTCTGTTTCCCAGATCTTGGGAGATGAGAATTACATCTACATGGAAGGAGGGTGGGTAATTTTTCTTACACGGTGGTTCAACAAACTGAGCCAGGCAGAAAGACAGGGAGTGCAGGAGAAGAGAGGAAAGGTGAGGGCAGGCAGGAACAGCTGGTTTCTGGAGAGCACTGAGCTATCTAAGTACTGTTTTTTTATTAAAAATAAGTGTGCTGGTGGCCGGGCGCAGTGGCTCATGCCTGTAATCCCAGCACTTTGGGAGGCCAAGGCAGGTGGATCACAAGGTCAGGAGATCGAAATCATCTTGACTAACACGGTAAAACCCTGTCTCTACTAAAAATAAAAAAAATTAGCTGGGCGTGGTGGCAGGCGCCCGTAGTCCCAGCTACTCGGGAGGCTGAGGCAGGAGAATGGCGTGAACCCGGGAGGCAGAGCTTGCAGTGAGCTGAGATTGCACCACTGCACTCCAGCCTGGGCGGCAGAGCGAGACTCCATCCAAAAAAAAGAAAAAGAAAAAACAAGTGTGCTGGTGTAGTGTGATGATTAACTATGTATCAACTTGACTGAGCCACAGAGTGACCAGATTTTTGGTCAAATATTAATCTGGCCATTTCTCTGAGGGTGTTTTTGGATGAGATTAGCATTTGAATCTGTGGCTTGGGTAAAGTAGATGCCCCCTAATGTGGGTGGACCTCATCTAATCAGGTAATGGCCTGAACAGCACAAAAGCCTGAGCAAGACAGAATTCCCACTCTGGGCCTCACAGTCATCGAGTGGGGATATCAGTGTCCCTGCCTTCAGACTCAAGCTGAAACATCGGCACTTCTGGGTCTAGAGCCTGCTGGCCTTCAGACTAAAACTAAACCATCACCTCTCCTGAGATTCCAGCCAAATGCACCTCTTAGGACTTTCACCTGAAGTGAAAGTGAAGCCAGGTCAACAGCTCCACAGCCCAATTTATAATCACCCGATGGGTTCCTCCTGCCCACTGCACAGATAAAACCAATCCACTAGGACTACGGTATTGCAGTAAATAAATAATTACGTTGACACGAGGCCAGCCACGCCACTGCACCACCGGAGAGATGGAGTTATTACTCAAATCAATTTCCTCCAAAATTCCCAGGCTAGGATTTCTCAAGTGTAGTTTGGCTGCCAGGAGGCTAGGGGAATGGGTGCTGCTGACTCGTTGGGGATGCAGTGACAGGGGTGTGGGAAACGGTCCTCATGCACTGAGTCTGCTTCTGGGTAGGGGCCACAGGACCAGTAGAGCCAAGAGTTAAGGGCCCTGGTAGGGTAATCCGGCCATCAGAAATGCAACAGCCTGAAAAGACATCTCCAAAGGCCAATCTTAGGTTGGACAGTCGTGAACTGGAGAAGCTGCAAACACTGTGACCTCTGGAAAAACCCCTGGTAATCAGTTACCTCTGACCCTTAGCAGAATTCAAGCCCCTCTACTCCCCCAACCTGGTGGCCTTTCATTAACTCTATGAAGTCAGTTTAGTTTGGGGGAAAGGCAATTATCATTTAGACTACAAACTAAGTTTCTCCCAAAGTTAGCTTGGCCCAAACTCAGGAATGACCAAGGACCGTTTGGAGGTTAAAGGCAAACTGTGGGTTGGTTAAATCAGTGTCAGGCCTCGGAACCCAAGCTAAGCCATCGTATCCCCTGTGAGCTGCATGTATACATCCAGATGGCCTGAAGCAAGTGAAGAATAACAAAAAAAAAGTGAAAGTGGCCGGTTCCTGTCTTAACTGATGACATTCCACCATTGTGATTTGTTTCTGCCCCACCTTAATTGAGCGATTAACCTTGTGAAATTCCTTCTCCTGGCTCAGAACCTCCCCCACTGAGCACCTTATGACCACGCGCCCCCCGCCCCTGCCCGTAAGAGGAAAACCCCCTTTGAGTGTAATTTTCCACTATCCACCCAAATCCTATAAAACGGCCCCCCCCCTATCTCCCTTCGCTGACTCTTTTCAGACTCAGCCCGCCTGCACCCAGGTGATTAAAAAGCTTTATTGCTCACACAAAACCTGTTTGGTGGTCTCTTCACACGGACAAGCATGAAATTTGGTGCCGTGACTCGGATTGGGGGACCTCCCTTGGGAGATCAATCCCCTGTCCTCTTGCTCTTTGCTCCATGAGAAAGATCCACCTATGACCTCAGGTCCTCAGACCACCCAGCCCAAGGAACATCTCACCAATTTTAAATGGGGTAAGCGGCCTCTTTTTACTCTCTTCTCCAACCTCTCTCACTATCCCTTAACCTGTTTCTCCTTTCAATTTGGCACCACACTTCAGTCTCTCCCTTCTCTTAATTTCAATTCCTTTCCTTTTCTGGTAGAGACAGAGGAGGTACATTTTATCTGTGAACCCAAAACTCCGGCGCCAGTCACGGACTCAGGATGATAGTCTTCCCTTGGTGTTTAATCACTGCGGAGATGCCTGCTTGATCCTTCACCCTTAGGGGCAAGCACCACTTTCCTGGGGGGCAAGCACCCCTCACCCCCTCTCTCCATGTCTCTACCCTCTCTTTTCTCTGGGCTTGCTTCCTTCACTATAGGTGACCTTCCACCCTCTATTCCTCCTCCTTCTCCCTTAGCCTGTGTTCTCAAGAACTTAAAACCTCTTCAACTCACACCTGACCTAAAACCTAAATGCCTTATTTTCTTCTGCAATGCCACTTAACCCCAATACAAACTCGACAGTGGTTCCAAATAGCCAGAAAACGGTACTTCTGATTTTTCCATCCTACAAGATCTAGATAATTCTTGTCGTAAAATGGGCAAACGGTCTGAGGTGCCTGACGTCCAGGCATTCTTTTACACATCAGTCACTCCCTAGTCTCTGTTCCCAATGCGATTCATCCCACCAGATTCTCCTTCTTTCCCTCCCGCCTGACCCTCAGTCCCAACCCCAAGCATCCCTGAGTCTTTTCTTTTTTTGTTGTTTTTTTTTTTGAGACGGAGTCTCGCTCTGTCGCCCAGGCTGGAGTGCAGTGGCCGGATCTCAGCTCACTGCAAGCTCTGCCTCCCGGGTTCACACCATTCTCCTGCCTCAGCCTCCCATGTAGCTGGGACTACAGGCGCCCGCCACCTCGCCCGGCTAGTTTTCTGTATTTTTTAGTAGAGACGGGGTTTCACCGTGTTAGCCAGGATGGTCTCGATCTCCTGACCTCGTGATCCGCCCGTCTCGGCCTCCCAAAGTGCTGGGATTACAGGCTTGAGCCACCACGCCCGGCCCCCTGAGTCTTTTCAATCTTCCTTTTCTACTGACCCATTTGACTTCTCCCCTCCTCCCTAGACTGCTCCTCAGGTCGCTCCCCACCAAACTCAATCAGGCTCCAATTCTTCCTCAGCCTCTGCTCCTCCACCCTATAATCCTTCTATCACATCCCCTCCTCACAACCGGTCGGGCTTACAGTTTCGTTCTGCGACTACCCCTCCCCCACCTGCCCAGCAATTTCCTCTTAAAAAGGTGGCTGGAGCTAAAGGCATAGTCAAGGTTAATGCTCCTTTTTCTTTATCCAATCTCCCTCAAATCAGTTAGCATTTAGGCTTTTTTTCATCAAATATGAAAACCCAGCCCAGTCCATGGCTTGTTTGGCAGCAACCCTGAGACACTTCACAGGCCTAGACCCTGAAAGATCAGAAGGCCGTCTTATTCTCAATATGCATTTTATTACCCAATCTGCTCCCGACACTAAATCTCCAAAAATTAGATTCCGGCCCTCAAACTCCACAACAGGGCTTAATTAACCTCGCCTTCAAGGTGTACAATAATAGAGAGGAGGCAGTTAGACAGCAACGCATTTCTGAGTTACAATTACTTGCCTCTGCTGTGAGACAAAACCCAGCCGCCCCTCCAGCACACAAGAAATTCAAAATGCCTAAGCTGCAGCAGTAAATCACTCCTACAGGACCTTCTCCATCAGGATCTTGCTTCAAGTGACAGAAATCTGGCCACTGGGCCAAGGAATGATCGCAGCCTGGGATTCCTCCTAAACCGTGTCCCATCTGTGCAGGACCCCACTGGAAATCAGACTGTCCAACTCGCCCGGCAGCCACTTCCAGAGCCCCTGGAACTCTGGGCCAAGGCTCTCCGATTCCTGCCCAGATCTCGGCTTAGCGACTGAAGACTGATGCTGCCCGATCGCCTCGGAAGCCTCCTGGACCATCACAGATGCTTTAAATTCTCAGCCATATGAAGACAGCCTAGCTGGACAATCAGTTCTTGTTAAGAATCTGACCCCTAGGTCAGGAGATCAAGACCATCTTGGCTAACACAGTGAAACCCCGTCTCTACTAAAAATTACAAAAAACTAGCCGGGCGAGGTGGCGGGTGCCTGTAGTCCCAGCTACTCAGGAGGCTGAGGCCGGAGAATGGCGTGAACCCGGGAGGCGGAGCTTGCAGTGAGCTGAGATCTGGCCACTGCATTCCAGCCTGGGCGACAGAGCGAGACTCCGTCTCAAAAAAAAAAAAAAAAAAAGAATCTGACCCCTCAAATTCTACAGTCTTGATGGACCAGACCCTACTTAGTCATCTATAGTACCCCAACTGCCGTCCGCCTGCAGGATCCTCCCCACTGGGTTCACCATTCCAGAATAAAGCTGTGTCCATCGGAGAGCCAGCCTAATCTCTCCTCTTCCTCCTGGAAGTTGCAAGTACTCTCCCCTACTTCCCTTAAACTCATTTGCATTTCTGAAGAACAGTAATAACCCTTATGAGCCTAATACATCCCTTCATTCTATTAGGTCTATTCATCCTTACCCTACTTTTTACAACAGGGCTTTATGCAGTCACCCCCACTACTTGGACTGAGCCCCAAAAACTTGTCATCCCTACTATCTTCTATCTAGTCATACTCCTATTCCCCGTTCTCAACTACTCATAAATGCCCTACTCTTGTTCACACTGCCGGTTTACACTGTTACTTCAAGCCATCACAGCTGATATCTCCTGGTGCTATCCCCAAACCACCACTCTTAACTCCCTCTTAGAGTGGATAGATGATCTTTGCTGGCAGGGCACCCTCCAATACTTTCACCCTGATGAAGTTCTATTCTTTACTTTTATACTCACTCTTATTCTCATTCCCATTCTTATGCCACCCTCTACCTCTCCCCAGCTATCTCTGCCACTCTGTCAATCTTACTCTCTCCTAGCTGTTTCTAATCCCTCTTTAGCAAACAATTGCTGGCTTTGTATTTCCCTTTCTTCCTGCGCCTTTCTTCCCTCCTGCCTTACATACAGACTGGGCAACATCTTCTGTCTCCCTATACCTCCGAACTTCCTTTAATAGCCCTCACCTTTACCCTCCTGAAGAACTTCTTTACTTTCTAGACAGGTCCAGCAAGACCTCCCCAGACATTTCACATCAGCAAGCTGCCGCCCTCCTCCACACTTACTTAAAAAAACTTTCTCCTTATATCAACTCTACTTCCCTCATATTTGGACCCCTCACAACACAAACTACTATTCCTGTGGCCGCTCCTTTATGTATCTCTTGGCAAAGACCCACTGGAATTCCCCTCGGTAACCTTCTCATGTTCCTTCACTCTTCATCTCCAAAGCCCAACTACATACATCACTGAAACAATTGGGGACTTCCAGCTCCATATTACAGATAAGCCCTCTATCAATACTGGCAAACTTAAAAACACTAGAAGTAATTATTGCTTAGGAAGACACTTACCCTGTATTTCACTCCATCCTCGGCTACCTTCCTCTTGCTCGTCAGACTCTCCTCCCAGGCCCTCTTCTTGTTTACTTATACCCAGACCCGTAAATAACAGTGAAAGGTTGCTTGTATGCACTCAACATTTTCTCATACACCATGAAAATCGAACCTCCCCCTCTATGCAGTTACCCCATCAGTCCCCATTACAACCTCTGATGGCTGCCGCCCTAGCTGGATCTCTAAGAGTCTGGGTATAAGACATCTCTTTCAGTACTAAGGGAGGAGACCACCCCTCATATTGTCTTATGCCCAATTCCTGCCTCCAAAGGAAGAAAAAGTAAAAACTAAAAGGCAGAAATGTAATCCACAGGCAGAGAGCCCGGCGCCACACCCTAGGCCTGGTAATTAAAGATCAACCCCTGACCTAATGGGTTATGTTATCAGATTACAGACACTGTATAGAAAAGCACTGGGAAAATCCCTATCCTGTTTTGTTCCGATCTAATTACTGGCGGGTGCATACAGCCCCCAGTCATGTACCCCCTGCTTGCTCAATCGGTCACAACTCTCTCAGGCGCACCCCCTTAGAGCTGTGAGCCCTTAAAAGAGACAGGAATTGCTCACTCGGAGAGCTCAACTCTTGAGACAGGAGTCTTGCCGATGCCCCCAGGTGAATAAACCCCTTCCCTCTTTAACTCGGTGTCTGAGAGAGTTTTGTGTGTGGCTTGTCCTGCCACATTTCTTGGTTCCCCGACCAGGAAGCGAGGTGATTGGCAGATGGTTGAGACAGCTCCTTAGGCAGCTTAAGCCTGCCCTGTGGAACATCCCTGCAGGGGACCCTGACCAGCCCGACGTGGATCCTGAGAGCGCTCCCGGGTAGGCATTTGCCCCAGTGGGACGCCTCGCTAGAGCAGTGTGTGGCAGGCCCCTGTGGAGGATCAATGCAGTGGCTGAACACCAGGAAGGAACTGGCACTGGGAGTCTGGACATCTAAAACTTGGTAAGACTAGTCTTTGAAACTTGCCCACTCCGTTTGAGTGGAAGCGTGGCCTGATCATCCACGGCATGCCTTTTGGTTTTGGTTTTGGTTTTGACTTGGTTTGAATTGCTTGACAGGATTGGTCTTGGGAACTTGCCTACTCCATTTGAGTGGAAGCGTGGCCTGATCACCCATGGTGTGCCTGTACCTGCACTTAGGTTTTTGTTTTTCACTTGACTTGGATTGCTTGATACTTTGGTTTTAGTTTTGACCTTGCTTGGATTTCTGGATACTCTGATTTTGGTTTTGATTTTGGTTTGGCGCAAACTGCAAAAATGTGTTGTGTGCCCTTTTTACCCGTTCTTTGTTTTGTGGTGTGCGTGTGGTGTGAGCGTGGTGTTTTGTCTCGAAGAAGCATAGGTCAGGCACAAATAAGTCCACTCTACTAGGAACTATGTTGAAAAATTTCAAAAAAGAATTTAGGCCGGGCGCGGTGGCTCAAGCCTGTAATCCCAGCACTTTGGGAGGCCGAGACGGGCGGATCACGAGGTCAGGAGATCGAGACCATCCTGGCTAACATGGTGAAACCCCGTCTCTACTAAAAAAATACAAAAATCTAGCCGGGCGAGGTGGTGGGCGCCTGTAGTCCCAGCTACTCGGGAGGCTGAGGCAGGAGAATGGCGTAAACCCGGGAGGCGGAGCTTGCAGTGAGCTGAGATCCGGCCACTGCACTCCAGCCCGGGCGACAGAGCGAGACTCCGTCTCAAAAAAAAAAAAAAAAAAAAAAAAAAAAAAAAGAATTTAAAGGAGACTATGGAGTACTATGACATTAGGAAAACGTAACACTTTGTGTAAGATAGACTGGCCAGCATTAGAGGTAGGTTGGCCATTAGAAGGAAGCCTGGATAGGTCCCTTGTTTCAAAGGTATAGCACAAGGTAACCTGTAAGCCAGGGAACCCAGACCAGTTCCTGTACATAGATACTTGGTTACAGCTGATTTAAGAGCCCCCATCCCCAACACACAGTCGTTGAGAGAACAGCAGCATAAACGGCTGGCAGAGGCAAGGAAAGACCAGCAGAGAGAGAGAAAGGAAAGAGACAGAGAGGAAAAGAGGCAAAGAGAGAGAGGAAGAGATAGACAGGAAGAGGCAGACAAAGAGGGAGTCAAGGAGAGAGAGAGAGAAGGAGAGAGGCAGAGAGAGAGAAGAGACAGAGGCAAAAGGAAAGTCAGAGACAGACAAAGTCAAAGAGAGAAAGAGAGAGATATATATAAGTAGTTAAGGAAAAAAAAAAGTGTACCCTATTCCTTTAAAAGCCAAGGTAAATTTAAAACCTATAATTGATAATTGAAGGTATTCTCCTTAACCCTATAACACTCCAATACCACTTTGTTGTCAGTGTAAACAAGGGCGAATCCCGAAAGCACTGAGGCCTTCCTAGCAAAAATCCATAACCCAGTAACCCGTGGATGGCCCAAATGCATTCAATCTGTAGCACAACTGCTTTGGTAACAACAACAACAAAAAAAAGTAAAAAAAAAATAACTTTTAGAGGAAAGCTCATTGTGAGCACACCTCACCAGTTCAGAAGTATCCTGGGGAGGGGAAGGAAAAGAAAGGGGGAGCGTAATTTATATAAAAAGAGTATTATATAGTAAATTCTTGTCCTCAAATAAATTAACTGGTTGTTTAAAGAAAGAAATATTTGTAATAAGTCAGAAAGTTGAGGCATGTCGAAGAACTGTCTGTGAAAATCATGGAAGAGAAAAATGTTATAAAAAGGAATTTATGCAAAAAATGTAGTATAATTTAAAAGTAACTAGGCCTCGGGCCGGGCGCGGTGGCTCAAGCCCGTAATCCCAGCACTTCGGGAGGCCGAGACGGGCGGATCACGAGGTCAGGAGATTGAGACCATCCTGGCTAATACGGTGAAACCCTGTCTCTACTTAAAAATACAAAAAACTAGCCGGGCGACGAGGCGGGCGCCTGTAGTCCCAGCTACTCGGGAGGCTGAGGCAGGAGAATGGCGTAAACCCGGGAGGCGGAGCTTGCAGTGAGCTGAGATCCGGCCACTGCACTCCAGCCTGGGTGGCAGAGCAAGACTCCGTCTCAAAAAAAAAAAAAAAAAAAAAAAAAAAAAAAAAAACCAGTTTATGTGCAAGGTATATAAGAAAAGTAAAATATACCTTTGGTAAAAGAATTATAAGGAGGCATAAGAATGTACATTTTTACCTACATTAAAAAGTTTTTAAAAAATTATTGTTTTGAAGGTTTAAGTAAGTTTTAAAATGTTAATTGTAAAGAAAATTCTGTGTGTAAACATATTAGCTAAAGTTAGAGCAGTATCATCCAGTTTTAATGTGAATTGGACATTAAAGTAAAAGCATAACAGGTTTTTCTTAAAGCACCAACCTGCTCTTTAGCAAAAATTATAAAAGGTTAAAAAGAGTCTATAAAATCTTACCTTATGGTCAAACATTAAAAATTAGATAAATATGTCTACAAGGTTTTTTTTTTTTTTTTTTCCCCCGAGACGGAGTCTCGCTCTGTTGCCCAGGCTGGAGTGCAGTGGCCGGATCTCAGCTCACTGCAAGCTCCGCCTCCCGGGTTCACACCATTCTCCTGCCTCAGCCTCCCGAGTAGCTGGGACTACAGGCGCCTGTCACCTCGCCCGGCTAGTTTTTTGTAGCTTTTAGTAGAGACGGGGTTTCACCGTGTTAGCCAGGGTGGTCTCGATCTCCTGACCTCGTGATCCTCCTGCCTCGGCCTCCCAAAGTGCTGGGATTACAGGCTTGAGCCACCGCGCCCGGCAGGTTTTATTAAAATTAGGTTTAATATTAATAACACACTAATATAAAGATAAAATTTAGCTTAGCTGGTATAAAAATCATATGAGAAGTATTGTTAAATGTAAAATGGTATTTGGCTTTCTTTGGTTTAAAAACTAACAAAAATAGGTGCTACAGGAAATTTCTCAGTGAAAAGGCACTAAGGACTATAAATTCCACTGCCAAGGTCCCCACATTTAAAACAAAAGGTCAATTTCTTAAAAATTATATACTTGGTTTATCTTTCACTTTCCTTTCCCTCAAAAACTAAAAGTCTTTTAGCACATGTACCACCCCTAGAATTTCCGGTAAACCAGCACCAGCCTGAAGATCACGTTCTCATCAAAGAGTAGAAAGAAGAAAAACTCGAGCCAGCCTGGGAAGGACCTACCTTGTGCTGCTAACCACCAAGACTGATGTTTGTACAGCAAAAAAGGATGGACTTATCACACCCGAGTCAAGAAAGTGCCACCCCTTCCAGAGTCATGGGCCATAGTCCCGGGGAAAACCCTACCGAATTAAAGCTAAGAAAAATTTAACTCTTTTCATCTATTCTATTACTCTTTCTTCTTTCCTCGTTCTATTGCTGACCATCTAGTTATTAACATAACCAAATCAATTTCACCTCAAACTATTGCATTTAATGCTTGCCTTATTATACCATGTGAGGACTTGCCAAGTCAAAGACAGCTTTCTCCTTCAGAAAAGTACTTCTGTTCCTCCTGAGTCTCCTCAGACTGGGCATTAGTAAACTAGGACCATTTAATCTGGGGAGATTTCGATAAAGACCCTAGTGCCAATGCAGGATTCCTGCCCCCCAATATAGAGCTTTCATGCCACAGTTGGTCCAGCGTTCTGTGGGCCACTAAAGAGCAAGGATGGACTGCCCCAACCAGTTTTTGTAATTTCCTAAAACCATACATTCATTTTACTAGAGGATCATAGAAGTTAAAGACTTAAAACAAATGTTAGCAATTAATACACGACACCAAGATGCAAATGCCTGGTTAAAATGGATCAAATATTCCATCTGTACGTTAAACAAAAGCAATTGTTATGCTTATGCACATGGCAGGCCAGAGCCCCAGATTGTCCCCTTTCCACTAAGGTGGTCCTCTAGTTGACCAGGTGTAGACTGCATAGTAGTTCTTTTCCAGGATTCTACAGCCTGGAGTAATAAGTCGTGCCAAGCTCTCTCTGCTATATCCCAAAGTCCGGCACCCTGCAGATCAGCCCCCAAGGGCCATCCAGCCTCCGTCTCCCAACACTAAGTTCACTTCATGTCTCTCACGACAGGGAGGAAACTTAGCGTTCCTTGGAGACCTGAAAGAATGCAGTGAGCTTAAGAATTTTCAAGAGCTTATCAATCAGTCAGCCCTTGTTCATCCCTGAGCAGATGTGTGGTGGTATTGTGGTGGACCTTTACTGGGCACTCTGCCGAATAACTGGAGTGGCACTTGTACTTTAGTCCAATTGGCTATCCGTTTCACCCTGGCATTTCATCAACCAGAAGGAAAAATAAATAAGACATTGTAAAGCAAGAGAAGCCCCTTATAGGTCTTTTGACTCTCATGTCTATTTAGACGCAATTAGAGTCCCACAAGGAATACCAGATCAATTTAAAGCTTGAAATCAAATAGCTGCAGGATTTGAGTCAATATTTTGGTAGGTGACAGTTAATAAAAATGTAAATTAGATAAACTACATCTATTACAACCAACAGCAACAAGCTTTTCATGAATTAAAAGAAAAACTCATGTCGGCCCCAGCCCTGAGGCTACCTGACCTGACAAAACTCTTTTTTTTTTTTTTTTTGAGATGGAGTCTCACTCTGTCGCTGGGGCTGGAGTGCAGTGGCCGGATCTCAGCTCACTGCAAGCTCCGCCTCCTGGGTTCCCGCCATTCTCCTGCCTCAGCCTCCCGAGTAGCTGGGACTACAGGCGCCCGCCACCTGGCCCGGCTAGTTTTTTGTATTTTTTAGTAGAGACGGGGTTTCACCGTGTTAGCCAGGATGGTCTCGATCTCCTGACCTCGTGATCCGCCCGTCTCGGCCTCCCAAAGTGCTGGGATTACAGGCTTGAGCCACCGTGCCCGGCCGACCTGACAAAACTCTTTACAGTCTATGTGTCAGAAAGAGAAAAAAATGGCAGTTGGAGTTTTAACCCAGGCTGTGGGGCCCTGGCCAAGGTCAGTAGCCTGTCTTTCAAAACAACTAGACAGGGTTTCCAAAGGCTGGCCCCCAGGTCTACAGGCCCTAGCAGCAACAGCCCTGTTATCACAAGAAGCAGATAAACTAACCCTTAAGCAAAACCTGAATATAAAGGCCCCCCATGCTGTGGTAACTTTAATGACTACCAAAGGACATCATTAGTTAACAAATGCTAGATTAACCAAGTACCAAAGCTTGCTATGTGAAAATCCCCACATAACCATTAAAGTTTGCAACACCCTAAACCCTACCACCTTGCTCCCGGTATCAGAGAGCCCAGTTGAACATAACTGTGTAGAGGTGTTGGACTCAGTTTATTCTAGCAGGCCCAACCTCCGAGACCATCCTTAAACATCAGTAGACTGTGAGCTGTACGTGGACGGGAGCAGCTTCGCCAACCCCTGCAAAGTGACTCTGAAGATGACGACAAGCCCTGCTCCAGTCACACCTGGAAGCTGACTGGTCCACACACTGCCGAAGCATGAGGAAACTCATCGCAGGACTCATTTTCCTTAAAATTTGGACTTTTACAGTAAGGACTTCAACTGACCTTCCTCAGACTGAGGACTGTTCCCAGTGTACACATCAAGTCACTGAGGTACGACAAAAGGTTGCTATGGTCCTATTATTTTGTGGTTATTATAAGTGTACTGGAACTCTAAAAAGAACTTGTTTGTATAATGTTATTCTATACAAGATATGTAGCCCAGGAAATGACCAACCTGATGTGTGTTATGACCCATCTGAGCCTCCCATGACCACAGTTTTTTTTTTTTTTTTTTGAGACGGAGTCTCGCTCTGTCGCCCGGGCTGGAGTGCAGTGGCCGGATCTCAGCTCACTGCAAGCTCCGCCTCCCGGGTTTACGCCATTTTCCTGCCTCAGCCTCCCGAGTAGCTGGGACTACAGGCGCCCGCCACTATGCCCGGCTAGTTTTTTTTTGCATTTTTTTAGTAGAGACGGAGTTTCACCGTGTTAGCCAGGATGGTCTCAATCTCCTGACCTCGTGATCCACCCGCCTCGGCCTCCCAAAGTGCTGGGATTACAGGCTTGAGCCACCGTGCCCAGCTACTACAGTTTTTAAAATAAGACTAAGGACTGGTAGGGGCTCATAAACAACAGGAGTAAAGTCTTAGCCAAAGCAGAAGAAAAAAAGGTGCCCAAACAAGTCACCTTAAAATTTGATGCCTGTGCTGTCATTAATAGTAATAAGTTAGGAATAAGGTGTGGTTCTCTTAATTGGAAAAGAGGCTATATGGCAGAAAATAAGTACATTTGTCATAAATTAGGACTGTATAGAAATAAATATAAATACTGGTCTTGTGTCATTTAGGCCACCTGGATTAAAAAAAAAATGAAAAGGATCAAGTCCACCTTCAGAAAGAAAAAAATGGCCCTTCCTGTACCAAAGGACAATATAACCCCTCAGAGCTAGTAATAACCAACCCCCTTGATCCTCGCTGGTAAAAAGAGGAGCGTGTGACCTTAGGAATCGACAGGGCAGGACTGGATCCTCAAGTAAATATCTTGGTTCGAGGAGAAGTTTACAAACACTCTCCTGAGCCAGTGTTTCAAACCTTCTATGATGAACTAAATGTGCCAGTACCAGAAATTCAAGGAAAAATAAGAAATTTGTTTTTGCAATTAGCTGAGCACGTAGCCCAGTCTCTCAATGTCACTTTATGTTATGTATGTGGAGGAACTGTAATGGGAGATCAATGGCCGTGGGAAACCCGAGAATTAGTACCTACAGACCCAGTTCCTGATGAATTCCCAGCTCAAAAGACTCACCCTGATAATTTCTGGGTCCTAAAACCTCAATTATTGGACAAATTGCATAGCTAGAGAAGGAAAAGAATTCACCCACCCTGTAGGATGACTTAGTTGTCTGAGACAGAAACTGTATAATAGTACCACAAAAACAGTCACTTAGTGGAGTTCAGATCACACACAGAGAAATTCATTTAGTAAATTTCCAAAGTTGCAAACCGTGTGGACCCACCCAGAGTCCCACCAGGACTGGTCAGCTCCCACTGGATTATACTGGATATGTAGGTGTAGAGTTTACGCCAAATTACCTGACCAGTAGGCAGGTAGTTGTGTTATTGGCATTATTAAACCATCTTTCTTCCTACTGCCCATAAAAACAGGCGAACTCCTGGGCTTCCCTGTCTATGCTTCCCGTGAAAAGAGAAGCATAGTTATAGGAAATTGGAAAAATGATAAATGGCCCCTGAGAGAATCATACAATATTATAGGCTGGCTACTTAGGCACAAGATGGCTCATGTGGATACTGGACCCCCATTTACATGATCAACCAAATCATACGGTTACAAGTTGTCTTAAAAATAACCACTAATAAAACCAGCAGAGCCTTGACTATTCTAGCCTGGCAAGAAACTCAGATGAGAAATACTATCTATCAAAATAGATTAGCTCTCAACTACTTGCTAGCACCTAAAGGAGAAGTCTGTAAGAAATTTAACCTTACTAATTGCTGCCTACACATAGATAATCAAGAGCAAGTAGTTGAAGACATAGTTAGAGATATGACAAAACTGGCACATGTGCCTCTGCAAGTGTGGTATAGATTTAATTCTGGGGCCATGTTTAGAAAATGTTTCCCAGCGCTAGGAGGATTTAAAACTCTTATAATAAGAGTTATAACAGTAATAGGAACCTGCTTACTGCTCCCTTGTTTGCTACCTGTACTTCTTCAAATGATAAAAAGCTTCATCGCTACCTTAGTTCACCAAAACGCTTCAGCACAAGTGTACTATATGAATCACTATCAATCTGTCTTGCAAGAAGACATAGGTAGTAAAAATAAGTGAGAACTCCCACTATTAAGAGTCTCAAAGGGGGGGAATAAGGGAGGAGACCACCCCTCATATTGTCTTATGCCCAATTTCTGCCTCCAAATAAAGAAAAAGTAAAAACTAAAAGGCAGAAATGAAATCCACAAGCAGACATCCCAGCACCACACCCTGGGCCTGGTAGTTAAAGACTGACCCTTGACCTAATCCGTTATGTTATCGATAGATTACAGACATTGTATAGAAAAGTACTGTGAAAATTCCTATCCTGTTTTGTTCCGATCTAATTACCGGTGCGTGCAGCCCCCAGTCACGTACCCCCTGCTTACTCAATCGATCATGACCCTCTCATGTGCACCCCTTTAGAGTTGTGACCCCTTAAAAGGGACAGGAATTGCTCACTCGGAAAACTCGGCTCTTGAGACAGGAGTCTTGCTAATGCCCCTGGCCGAATAAACCCCTTCCTTCTTTAACTTGGTGTGTGAGGAGTTTTGTCTATGGCTTGTCCTGCTACAGTACTCTGTCTCATCTTTTTACTTTGCATTTCCAGTTTGCCTTGCACAAGGTCTCTTCTTCCTCTGTGGCTCCTCCACCTACATGTGTCTACCTGCTAATTGGACAGGCATATGCACACTAGTTTTCCTTACTCCAAAATTCAATTTGCAAATGGGACCAAAGAGCTTCCTATTCCCCTCATGACACGGACATGACAAAAAAGAGTCATTCCACTAATTCCCTTGCTTGTCGGTTTAGGACTTTCTGCCTCCACTATTGCTCTTGGTACTGGAATAGCAGGCATTTCAACCCCTGTCACGACCTTCTGTAGCCTTTCTAATGACTTCTCTGCTAGCATGACAGACGTATCACAAACTTTATCATTCCTTTAGGCCCAAATTGACTCTTTAGCTGCAGTTGTCCTCCAAAACCACCAAGGCCTTGAGTTACTCACTGCTAAAAAAGGAGGACTCTGTATATTTTATTTTATTTTTTGAGATGGAGTCTCGCACTGTCCCCCAGGTCGGACTGCAGTGGCACCATTTCAGCTCACTGCAAGCTCCGCCTCCTGGGTTCACGCTATTTTCCTGCAGCAGTCTCCCAAGTAGCTGGGACTACAGGCGCCCACCACCACCACCGGCTAATTTTTTGTATTTTTAGTAGAGATGGGGTTTCACCGTGTTAGCCAGGATAGTCTCGATCTCCTGACTTTGTGATCTGCCCTCCTCGGCTCCCCAAAGTGCTGGGATTACAGGCATGAGCCACCGCGCCCGGCCAAGACACGTTTTCTGAACAGATCAAATTCGTCTGCAAGGGGGCTCTCCCTAAAAGCACAGGCCCGCAATGCCGTATTTCCTCCCTGGGCGGAGGAAAAGCCCGCGTCTTCAGGCTCTGAGTCCCGCCTCGTCACCATTCCGATTGACACTCACGTTGACCAATCAGCGCGCTGGCAGGAGCGTGGCGCTGCCCCTCTGAAGGTACATGCGCGCTGTACTGGCTCGGGAGATGGACTGCCGCCGTGTTTTGGGTCGGGTCTGGAGTGGCTGGCGGCGGGGCCTGGCTGTAAGCACAGCGCCCGAGGACGCAGGCTTTGGCATCGAAGCCCGGTGATTAAGTACCCCCTCCCTCATGCGGGACGGAGGCTAGGGCAGGGGGAAGGCACGTGGGGGATCTGGATCAGGTAGATGTTACCCGAAAACAGCCCCTGGGCCTCTCTCAGCCTGGTTGCCCTCGACAGTAGAATGGGACCGGTGGTACCTGAATTTTCGAGGTCAGCCCAGACATTGTGAGGCATTTGTCAGAGGCCGCAGGATTTGGGAAGAGGCGTCTGGAGATAGGAATGGGCGGCACCTCGGGACGGAATGACTCCCATTGCTTCTCCCTCGTTGTCCAGGCATCAGAGGCAACCCCGCGGTTCCCGCCTACGGTCGGGGCCCCTCGGGGACCAGCCCTTCCCGGGGCTGCTGCCAAAAAACCTCAGTCGGGAGGAGTTGGTTGATGCGCTGCGGGCAGCCGTGGTGGACCGGAAAGGTGAGGGGTGAGAGGCACGGCCGCACAGGGATCGGGAGGGGACTGCCGCGGAGTGCGGCTGGGCTCTCCATTGAAGCCACGGGATCAGCCCTGCTTCTGCCTCCCACCAGCAGCATGAGCTGGGACGAGCCACCTAATTTGCACCCCTCCCCGCTTTTAACCTTACTGCCATGATACAATAGGGTTAAGAGTGGGGAGAGGATGCAAATAACTACCAAGCCTTGCACATAGCCGGCGCTCAGTTAACGGGAGTTGCTATACTAGATTATTGTTTATTGGCCGCGGTGGCTCAAGCCTGTAATCCCAGCACTTTAGGAGGCTGACGCGGGCGGATCACCTGAGGTCAGGAGTTCGAGACTAGCCTGGCCAACGTGGTGAAACCCCGTCTCTACTAAAAATACAAAAATTAGCCAGGTGTGGTGGCGTCCGCCTGTAATCCCAGCTACTGGGGAGGCTGAGGCAGGAGAGTCACTTGAACCCGGATAGCGGAGGTTGCAGTGAGCCGAGGTCGTGCTACTGCGTTCCAGCCTGGGGCAACAGAGCAAGACTCAGTCTAAAAAAACGACAACAAATTATTGTTTATTGATAGACAAAACGCAGGCTTTGAGTCAGACATATCTAGGCTCTGTGATCAGCTTGCTGTGTAGCTTTAGGAAAATAACTGAATTTCTCTGAACCCCACTCTCCATTCAGTGATTTATTTCTTTTCTCAACTATTTCTTAAACATATGCTGTGTTCCAGGCACTGTTCTAGGCAGGCTATACAGTGCTGAAAAAGATAGATATGGTTTCCGCTCTCAAGGGAGAAATGGATTTCTCTCTAACGGGAGAAATGGATGTCAGAAAATAAATGAACAAGTTACTAGTGATAAGTGCTATGCATAAACTAAAACAGGATGTTCTGATGGTGAGGAACTGTAGGAAGAGGGCAGACATTGGATTGGAGATTCAGACTTCTCTGTGATGTGACATTTGAGCCAAGGTGATAGGGAGCCAGACCTGGGAAATTTGGGGACAGAGGAAACAGTAAGTGCCAAGGCTCTGAGGTGGCAGAGGAACAGAAAGCAGTTCAGTTTGGTGTGCGGTAGATAAGTCACGTCTGAGAGTCATGATGGGGCCATGTGCTAAGATGTGTGAGAAAGTGCCCTGGAAATTCTTAAGTGCTGCATAAAGGGTTACTGTTGCTTTTGCTGATGTTCATGTGATGTATGTTTCAGGACCTCTAGTGACGTTGAACAAGCCACAGGGTCTACCAGTGACAGGTACAGGCTGGGTATGTGGGAAGGGAATGCAGCAGAAGGGGGTTTGTATCTGGGGAGGGAAAAGTGAAGGCGTGAAGCTTTGGCCTCTTGTAATTTTTCTTTCTTACTTTCCAGGAAAATCAGGAGAACTGACGTTGTTGTCAGTGCTGCCAGAGCTGAGCCAGTCCCTGGGGCTCGGGGAGCAGGAGCTTCAGGTTGTCCGAGCATCTGGGAAGTAAGTGGTAGGGGTGACAGGAAGCTAGGAGTACAGGCATCCATCTATGGTGGGGAAACAGCTGCTTGGGGATATGCTGACACATTTTCCATAGGAAGGTTTGAGATCGTAGAGGTGGATACAAATACAGTGAAGAGGAGGAAGCCAATGACTCTGGGTTCAAATCCTCAAGTACAAATGGTGTGATACCAGGCAAAGCATGACACCTCCCTGACGCTGGGCACAGTGACTCACACCTGTAATCCCAGCACTTTAGGAGGCCAAGGCAGGAGGATCACTTGAGCCCAGGAGTTCGAGACCAGCCTGGGCAAAATAGACCCCATCTCTGGAAAAACAACAACAACAAAACCTTCCCTGAGGCTGGCCGTGGTAGCTTATGCCTGTAATTGCTAGGACTCTGGGAGGCCGAGGTGGGAGGATTGCTTGAGTCCAGCAGTTCAAGACCAGCCTAGGCAACATGGCAAACCCCTATCTTTACTTAAAAAAACAAAACAAAAGAAACACACACACACACACACATGCTGGGCATAGTAGCACATGCCTGTAGTCCCAGCTGCTCGGGTGGCTGAGATGGGAGAATCACTTGAGCTCAGAAGATGGCAGCTGTAAGAAGCTGAGATCCTGCCACTGTACTCCAGCCTAAACAACCTGAGTGAGACCCTGTCTCAAAAAAACAAAACAAAACAAAACCCTCCCTGAGCCTCAGTTCCCCTAATGGTAAAATAGAGAAAATAATACCTATGCTTAGTGTGCAGTCATTTCTCCATGACTGTACTCATGGCAGGCATTGCTAGTCGATCCATGATACTCTTTCCTCTAACTGCCATCAATTAAAGATGGTGCTTGAGATTAAATATTTCTGCAGTTCCACAAACTCATGAGCTTTTTTGTGGGGAACTTATTTAAGAGCTACTATGTACAGAATTTCTAGTAGAGTTCTGGCACATGGTAGACAATCCTTACGACATTTGGCTCTGAGCTCCCTGGGGGCTGGGGCAAAATGAGAAACACATTAAGCTACAAAGTCTTGATATCAAAGAAGGGGAAACCTTACTTCTTTCTCAGGAGGTGGTCTAGGTTATAGTCCTGGTGTTAGTGTTTGGCCTGAAGCAGGTCAGTGTTCCTTCCTAAGAGTCTCCTTTTTAGTGGGCGAGTTCAAGGGACTTTAACTTGTGTGATTTGTCTCCTTATTCCAGGGAAAGCTCTGGGCTTGTACTCCTCTCCAGCTGTCCCCAGACGGCTAGTCGCCTCCAGAAGTTCTTCATCCATTCACAGAGAGCCCAGAGGCCCACAGCTACCTACTGGTGAGAGGTGCTGGGAGGTTCCTAAGGTGGTGGGGAGGTCCCAGCAAGCCACTGTGTGACCTCCTGCTGCCCCTTCCTCAGTGCTGTCACTAATGGGATCCCAACTGCTTCAGAGGGGAAGATCCAGGCCGCCCTGAAACTGGAACACATTGATGGGGTCAATCTTGTGAGTCCCGGTCTGGGCAGGGAAGAGGAGGGATGCTTCTAGATATAGTACCCCTACAGAGAGGAGTCAGGGGTATGGATTTGGGAAGGCTGGCTCTCCTGTCCCCTAAAACAGGCAAGTGACCACTGCCTATACTGTGGCCCTGCCCAGAGTCTGTTGGGAGCAGGGAGGGTCTGGGTATAGCTCTCAGGCCTGAGTAAGGCTTGTTCACTCTTGACCGGCACCACAGACAGTTCCAGTGAAGGCCCCGTCCCGAAAGGACATCCTGGAAGGTGTCAAGAAGACTCTCAGTCACTTTCGTGTGGTAGCCACAGGCTCTGGCTGTGCCCTGGTCCAGCTGCAGCCACTGACAGGTAGGTCTGGCACCCCAGCCAGCCTTTAAAACTGCACTTGATTTGAGAGACTGAGGTGGGTGGATCACGAGGTCAGGAGTTCAAGACCAGTCTTGCAGGGATGGCGAAACCCTGTTTCAACTAAAAACTATAAAAATTAGCCAAGCATGGCCGGGTGCGGTGGCTCACGCCTGTAATCCCAGCACTTTGGGAGGCCAAGGTGGGCGGATCATGAGGTCAGGAGATCGAGAACATCCTGGCTAACGCGGTGAAACCCCGTCTCTACTAAAAATACAAAAAATTAGCCGGGTGTGGTGGCGGGCGCCTGTAGTCCCAGCTACTCGGGAGTTTGAGGCAGGAGAATGGCATGAACCCAGGAGGTGGAGTTTGCAGTGAGCTGATATCGCGCCACTGCACTCCAGCCTGGGTGACAGAGCGAGACTCTGTCTCAAAAAATAAAAAATAAAAAATTAGCCGGGCACAGTGGCAGGCACCTGTAATCCCAGCTACTCAGGAGGCTGAGGCAGGAGAATCGCTTGAACCCAGGAGGCAGGAGTTGCAGTGAGGCAAGATCACACCACTGTACTCCAGCCTGGACGACAGACTTCGTCTAAAAAAAAAAAAACTGCACTTGAGCCGGGCACAGTGGTTCACACCTGTAATCCCAGCACTTTGGGAGGCCAAGGCGGATGGGTCACTTGAGGTCAGGAGTTCAAAACCAGTCTGGCTAACATGGTGAAACCCTGTCTCTACTAAAAATACAAAAATTACCTGGGGTTGGTGGCATGCACCTGTAATCCTAGCTACTTGGGAGGCTGAGGTGGGATAATCGGTTGAACCTGGGAGACTGAGGTTGCAGTGAGCAAAGATTGCACCATTGCACTCCAGCCTGAGAGACAGAGTGAGACTCCGTCTCAAAAAAAAACAAACAAAAAACCCCAAAACTGCACTTGGCTCAAGGGGGCAAGGGGCTGGGGAGATGGTGGTATCAACAGCAGCCTGGGAAGCATTTGATGGCCCCCAGAGGTGTATGGGACCAGGCCCAGCTAGAGGAGGCAGCTTCAGGCTAGCACCCCAGCAGGAAAAAACAGTCCTTATGCCTGGTGGCTTCAGCAATTAAATCAGGGTTGCATCTCATCATGAGTGGATCCCACAACCAGGCAGATTGATAGCTGTGGTCGTCCTGACGTGTTGTGTGTCTCTCTCTGGATGCAGGGGCCATAGTACCGACCTCACTGAAACATATGATCTGAGAAAGGGGGTGGTGTTTCCCCAAAGGAAAGGGGGAGGGGTGAGACTGGGTGGGACAGAACGAGCAGCTGCCCACTGTCTCTCTGGGCTCTCCTGTTGCCCAGTGTTTTCCAGTCAACTACAGGTACACATGGTACTACAGCTCTGCCCTGTGCTTGGGGACCACACATACTCTGCCCGTGTGGGCACTGTCCTGGGCCAGCGATTTCTGCTGCCAGCTGAGAGCACCAAGCCCCAAAGACAGGTACTCCAGCCCACCTGCTTGCTGCTTTCTGAGGGGTGGAGGGAGAGGTGAGCATGGGCAGCATCTCAAGACCTTATCTTTGCAGCTTGGGACTACTGGGAGGCAGCCCTTTTGGCTCCCAAGGCTGTATCTGTACCCACATCTTGGTGTGTGGCCTTGGGCAAGTAATAGTCTCTTGGGCTTCATTCTGTCCGTGTGTTCAATAAGGGAGTTGATGTGGCTGATTTCTAAAACCCTCTTAAGTCTGCCATTCTTTGAGTCTGGTACAAAGGGTCAAAGGCATGCGTGTATTAGGACACCAGATGCCTCTACCTGCTCTAACAGAGTAAGCCCAGACTACCAGAGTCTTAACACACGAACTGTGCCCTCATGTTAAGGTCAAATAACGGGAGTGGACTCTGCTCCAAGCAGTAAGTATTCAGGGACCCAGGCTGTTGCTATCCAGCCAGATGAGGCAGACAGTGTAGGTTCAAGTGGGTAAGGTTTTTCTGGGCCAGGTGTGGGAGTGGCATACATACTGCCACCTACATTCACTTGGCTAGAGCTCACTCACGTCTCACCAAGCTGTGAGAGGGCTGGGAAATGGAGTTGAGGCGTGTGCCTAGGAGGAAACTGATTGGGTGACCCCCTAGCCAGTCTCTGCTGCAGGGTGAGTGCCTGTGTGAATGTGTACATCTGTGTATAAAGAAAAAGTGATTGGCTGGGCGCGGTGGCTCAAACCTGTAATCCCAGCACTTTGGGAGGCCGAGACGGGCGGATCACGAGGTCAGAAGATCGAGACCATCCTGGCTAACACGGTGAAACCCCGTCTCTACTAAAAAAATACAAAAAAAAAAGCTAGCTGGGTGAGGTGGCGGCGCCTGTAGTCCCAGCTACTCGGGAGGCTGAGGCAGGAGAATGGCGTAGACCCGGGAGGCGGAGCTTGCAGTGAGCTGAGATCCGGCCACTGCACTCCAGCCTGGGCGACAGAGCGAGACTCCGTCTCAAAAAAAAAAAAAAAAAAAAAAAAAGAAGAAGTGATTAACAGCAGCAGAACAGTGGGGAATAGAGGAAGCGCCCACCTTACTCCCATTTCCCTTAGAAGTGGGTACTCAGCTGCTTGGAAAATGTGGGGCTCAACATAACGTACCTCTCCGCTCCAGGCCCTGGATGAAGCCCTCCTCAGACGCCTCCACCTGACCCCCTCCCAGGCTGCCCAGCTGCCCTTGCACCTCCACCTACATCGGCTCCTCCTCCCAGGCACCAGGGCCAGGGATACCCCCATTGAGCTCCTGGCACCACTGCCCCCTTATTTCTCCAGGACCCTACAGTGCCTGGGGCTCCACTTACATTAGCCCTCCCTCTGTTCCTGACCCCCTCAAACACACTGGACAGTGAGGGTGGGGGCTCTGCAGTCGGACAAACCTAAGATCACATCCTGGACAGGCCACTTGCTTGCTGTGTGGCATTGAGCAAGTAAGTTTACCTCTCTGGACTTGTGATAATAAAAGTTCCTACCTCATGTTATGGTTTTGAGGATTTGCTAAGAAAGTAAATGTTTATTACAGATCTTGCTTTCTGCTGAGTTGACTATGTAGTCTTTTTATTTGGTGGTTTCCATCCTGATCCTGGCTGGGAGATGTTAGATTTTTGTGTGTTTGTGTGGTAAAATACATATAAAAGTTACCATCTTGGCCAGGGGCAGTGGATCACTTGAGCCAAGAGTTCAAGACCAGCTTGGGCAACATGGAGAAACCCTCTCTACTAAAAATAGAAAAATTAGCTGGTTGTGGTAGCACATGCCTGTAGTCCCAGCTACTTGGGAGGCTGAGGTGGGAGGATCACCTGAGCCAGGGATGCAGAAGTTGCAGTGAGCTGAGATCGCACCATGCCACTCCACTCCATCCTGGGCCACAGAGTAAGACCCTGTCTCAAAATAAAATTTACCATTTTAGCCATTTTAAGTGTACAGTTCTGTGGCATCAAGTATACTCACATTGTTGTGCAACCAGCACCACCATCTCCAGAACTTTTTTATCTTATAAAACTGAAACTTTGGCCAGGCACAGTGGCTCATGCCTGTAATCCCAGCACTTTGGGAGGCCAAGGTGGGTGGATCACAAGGTCAGGAGATCGAGACCATCCTGGCTAACACAGTGAAACCTCATCTCTACTAAAAATATAAAATTAGCGAGGCACACTGGCAGGTGCCTGTAATTGAAGCTACTAGGGAGGCTGAGGCACGAGAATCACTTGAACCCGGGAGGTGCAGTGACCACGAGATGGCACCACTGCACTCCAGCCTGGGTGATAGAGTGAGACTGCGTCTCAGGGCTGGGAGCTGTGGCTCATGCCTGTAATCCCAACACTTTGACAGGTGAATCACCTGAGGTTGGGAGTTCGAAACCAGCCTGGCCAACATGGTGAAACCCTGTCTCTACTAAAAATACAAAAATTAGCTGGATGTGGTGGCAGGTGCCTGTAATCCCAGCTACTTGGGAGGCTGAGGCAGGAGAGTCACTTGAACCCAGGAGGCAGAGGTTGCAGTGAGCTGAGATCACATGACTTCACTCCAACCTGGGCGACAGAATAGACTCCGTCTCAAAAAAAAAAAAAAAACCTTTCTCCCCATTAAACACTAATCCCCATCCCCCCAGCCCCTGTTAGCCACATTCTGCTTCTGCCTCTATGAAGCTATTCTAGGAAGCTCATCAGTGGAGATGTTAGATCTTTTTCTTTAAAAAATTGTGAAATATAGCAAACATCAAAGCGTACCTAAAACATGTCTATGATTTTTTTTTTTCCTGATATAGTGTCTCTCTCTGTCACCCAGGCTGGAGTGCAGTGGTGCAATCTTGGCTCACTGCAAGCTCTGCCTCCTGGTTTCACGCCATTCTCCTGCCTCAGCCTCCCGAGTGGCTGGGACTACAGGCGCCCGCCACCACTCCTGGCTAATTTTTTTTATTTTTAGTAGAGACGAGGTTTCACTGTGTTAGCCAGGATGGTCTCGATCTCCTGACCTTGTGATCCACCCACCTTGGCCTCCCAAAGTGCTGGGATTACAGGCATGAGCCACTGTGCCTGGCCATTTCTATGATTTAAAATAATACCATCACGGGGTGTGGTGGCTCGTGCCTGTAATCCCAGCACTTTGGGAGGCCAAGATGGGAGGATCACTTGAGCCCAGCAATTCAAGACCAGCTTGGGCAACATGGTAAAATCCTGTCTCGGCCGGGCGCAGTGGGTCACGCCTGTAATCCTAGCACTTTGGGAGGCTGAGGCGGGCAGATCACCTGAGGTCAAGAGTTTGAGACCAGCCTGGCCAACAAGGTGAAACCCTGTCTCTAGTAAAAATACAAAAATTAGCCAGGCGTGGTGGCCTGCACCTGTAATCCCAGCTACTTGGGAGGCTGAGGCAGAAGAAATGCTTGAGATCGTGCCATTACACTCCAGCCTGGGTGACAAGAGCGAGACTTCATTTCAAAATAAAAAAATAAAGAAAGAAACCCTGTCTCTACAAAAAATTAGACGTGGTGGTGCACACCTGTAGTCCCAGCTATCCAGGAGGCTGAGGTGGGAGGATCACCTGAGCCCAGGAGGTTGAAGCTGCAGTGAGCCGTGATCTGCACTCAGCCTAGGCAACAGAGTGAGACCTTGTCTCAAAAGAAAACAACAGGCCAGGCATGGTGGCTCACGCCTGTAATCCCAGCACTTTGGGAGGCTGAGGCAGGCAGATCACTGGAGGTCAGGAGTCTGAGACCAGCCTGGCCAACATGGCGAAACCCTGCCTCTACTAAAAATAAAAATGCCTGGCGTGGTGGTGGACACCTGTAATCCCAGCTCCTCAGGAGGCTGAGGTAGGAGAATTGCTTGAACCCAGGAGGTGGAGGTTGCAGTGAGCCAAGATCGCACCACCACACTCCAGCCTGGGCGACAAGAACGAAACTCCATCTCAAAGAAAAAGAAAACAACAACAAATACCATCATCCCCTCAGTGTCCACAGAGGATTGGTTCCAGGACCCCCTTCAGACACCAAAAATCTGATACCAAAACCTGTGGATACTCAAATCACTTATATGTAAAATGGCACAGTGTTTGCATATAGCCTATGTACATCCTCCTGTATAGTTTAAATCATTTCTATATTACTTATAACACTTAATGCAATGTAAATATATGACAGTTGTTATACTGTATTTTAATTTGTATTTTTGGTTGTATCATTTTTTATTTATTTTTTCATCTGTGGTTGGCTGGGTCCACAGATGTGGCACCTGTGAATAGGGAGGGACAATTGTAATTATAAAGTAGTACCCATATTACTCCCCTTGGGGCACGAAATACAAGCACCCACTCCTTTCTTGTAGAGCAGCAATGATCAACCCTGGCCCTGGATTAGAATCCCCCTCCCCCAATCCCTCAGGAAGCTTAAGTCCCCAATTCTGCACCCCCAAAGATTCTGGCTTAATTGGCCTGGGGTGGATACCCTGGCACTGATCTTTTAAAAAACTACTTGAAGGGGTTCTACTGTTCAGTCTAGGTCAGAAACGACTGCCCTGGTTTGGGAGAATTACTTTGTTTTCAAGTTGACTGCGTACATATGCATCCCTAACCAATGTATTTCATTTTGCCTGGTTTTGAAGTTTCTGGAACCACGCTGTATATACTCTTTCATGCTTTGCTCTTGCTCCTAATTGTAAAGTGCATCTGTGTTGTATGGTGTGTGGTTTGAATTCCATACTTGGAATAGACCAGTTTGCCCATTCTACTGTTAGTGGACAGTTAGGTCATTCAGCTGTTACCACAATGTTGCTGTGAATCTGCTTGTATGGATTTCCTGGTGCAGTTACACAAGGATTTCTGGATTAGAATGTCTGGCCTGGTGTGTTAGTTTGTTAGAGCTGCCACAACACATTAACACAGCCTGAGTGGCTTAAAATGTATTAATGTTCTCTTGGTTCAGGAGGCCAGAAGTCCCAGCACCACCTCACTCTTGAAGGCTTGGGGGTTAGAATCCTTTCCAGATTATCGGATGGCTCCAGGTGTCCCTTGGCTTGTGGCTGCATCACATCAATATCTGTTTCCATTTTCTTTCTTCTTCTTCTTCTTCTTCTTCTTCTTTTTTTTTTTTTTTTTTTTTGAGATGGAGTCTTGCTTTGTGGCCCAGGCTGGAGTGGAGTGCAGTGGTATGATCTCAGCTCACTGCAACCTCTGCCTCCCGGGTTTAAGTGATTCCCCTGCCTCAGCCTCCCTAGTAGCTGGGATTACAGACATGCGTCACTACGCCCAGCTAATTTTTGTATTTTTAGGAGAGACGGGGATTTCACCATGTTGGCCAGGCTGGTCTCGAACTCTGGACCTCAGGTGATCCACCTGTCTCAGCCTCCCAAAGTGCTGGGATTACAGGAGTGAGCCACCGTGCCGAGCCTTTTTTTTTTTTTTTTAAATTTTTATTTTTTGAGACAGTCTCGCTCTTGTCACCAGGCTGAAGTGCAAGCAGCATGATCTCGGCTCACTGCAACCTCTGCCTCCCAGGTTCAAACGATTCTCATGCCCTAACCTCCTAAGTAGCTGGGATTACAGGTGTACGCCACCAGGTCTGGCTAATTTTTGTATTTTTAATAGAGATGGGGTTTCACCATGTTGGCCAGGCTGGTCTTAAACTCCTGACCTCAAGAGATCCACCCACCTTGGCCTCCGAAAGTACTGGGATTACAGACCTGAGTCACCGTACCCGGCTTGCTTCCATCTTCACATGGCTTTCTCCTCATGTCTGTCTGCTCTTCTGGGTTTTTTGTTTTTGTTTTTTGAGATCAGGGTCTCATTCTGTCACCCAGGCTGATGTGCAGTTGTGCAAGCACAGCTTACTGCAGCCTCAAACTCCTGGGCTCAAGCCGTCCTCCTACCTGTGCTGAGTAGCCGGGACTACAAGCACACACACTGCACCCTGCTAATCCTTTTAAAAATTGTAGACTGGGCGCAGTGGCTCACACCTGTAATCCCAGCACTTTGGGAGGCCGAGGTGGGCGGATCACGAGGACAGGAGTTCGAGACTAGCCTGGCCAACATGGTGAAACCCCGTCTCTACTAAAAGTACAGAAATTAGTTGGGTGTGGTGGTGCGCGCCTATAGTTCCAGCTACTCAGGAGGCTGAGGCAGTGAACCTGGGAGGTGGAGGTTGCTGTGAGCCAAGATCGCACCATTGCACTCCAGCCTGGGCAACCAAACAAGACTCCATCTCAAAAAAAAAAAAAAAATTGTTGAGATGGTGGCTGGCCTCAGTGGCTTATACCTGTAATCCCAGCACTTCGGGAGGCTAAGATGGGTGGATCACTTGAGCCCAGGATTTCAAGACCAGCCTGGGCAACATGGCAAAACCCTGTCTCTAGAAAATATGCAAAAAAAAAAAAAAAAAAGCCAGGAGTCGTGGCACGCACCTGTAGTCCCAGCTACTTGGGAGGCTGAGGTGGGAGGATCATCTGAGCTCAGGAGGTGGATATTGTAGTAAGCCAAGATGTTGCCACTGCAACTCCAGCCTGGGTGACAAAGTGAAACCTTATCACAAACAAAACAAAACAAAACAAAACAAAACAAAACAAAACTGTGATGGGGTCTTGTTATGTTGACTAGGCTGGTCTTGAACTCCTGGCCTCAAGCAATCCACCTGTCTTGGCACCCCCCCATCCAATGTGCTGGGATTACAGACATGAGCCACTGCACCCAGCCTTCTTACTCTATTTATACACACACACACACACACACACACACACACACACACACACACACACACATATATATTTTTTTTTTTTGAGACAGAGTCTCGCTCTGTCACCCAGGCTGGAGTGCAGTGGTGCGATCTCCGCTCACTGCAAGCTCCGCCTCCCGGGTTCACACCATTCTCCTGCCTGAACCTCCTGAGTAGCTGGGACTACAGGCGCCCGCCACCACGCCTGGCTAATTTTTTTTTGTATTTTTAGTAGAGACAGGGTTTCACCGAGTTAGCCAGGATGGTCTTAATCTCCTGACCTTGTGATCCGCTCACCTCGGCCTCCCAAAGTGCTGGGATTACAGGCATGAGCCACTGTGCCCAGCCTCTATTATATTTTTTAAAGCAGGGTCTCAGTATGTTGCCCAGGCAGGCTGCCCTCCAACTCCTGGCCTCAAGCAATCCTCCCACCTCAGCCTCCTTATCGTTTTTTTTTTTTTTTTTTTTTTGAGACAGAGTCTCACTCTGTTGCCCAGGCTGGAGTGAAGTGGCATGATCTCAGCTCACCTCCAGGGTTCAAGCGATTCTCCTCCCTCAGCCTCCCGAGTAGCTGGGATTACAGGCACATGTCGCCATGCCCGGCTAGTTTTTGTATTTTTAGTAGAGACAGGGTTTCGCCATGTTGGCCAGGCTGGTCTCAAACTCCTGACCTTAGGTGATCCACCTACCTCAGCCCTCCTAAAATGCTAGAATTACAGGAGTGAGCCACTGGCCTTTATCCTTTCTTATGAAAGGATAAACTTGTCGTTGAATGTAGGCACCACACTGGTCATTGGGATTATGTCATTTAAGATCTTAAACTTATTTACATCTGCAAAGACTTTTTTTTTTTTGATAGAGGGTTTCACTCTGTTTCCCAGGCTCAGAGTGCAGTGGCATGATCACAGCTCACCACAGTTTTGATCTTCCCGGGCTCAGGTAATCCTCCCACCTAGGCCTCCCAAGTAGCTAGGACTATAGGTTCGTGCCACCACACCCAGCTAGTTTTCTGCAGAAAGGGTTTCACCATGTTGCCCAGACTGGTCTTGAACTTGTGGGCTCAAGTGATCACCTGCCTTGCCCTCTCAAAGTGCTGGAATAACAGGCATGAGCGACCATACCCAGCTACAAAGACTCTTTTCCTACATAAGGTCACATTCACAGGGTCCAGGTAGACATCTCTTTTCAGGGGACCACAGTTCCACCCACTACAACTAAGCAGTGCCACACTTTTTTTCAGGTAGGTGTGGCTTATTGGATATTTCATTTTTAGGTGACCTTGGCCCCTTGCTGAAGAAGGGATAGACCCACTCCCTCTGCAGAAGGGCTGAGGTTTAGGCAAGGTCAACTCTTTCCCCTGTCTCATGACATTAGCATTCCTATGCCCATTAGGTGTCATCTGCCAGCCCGGCTTGTTCTCTGGTGTTGGGGGGCTCTCCGTGGTCGGCAGTTCTGGCAATACGTCCCTGAGTCTACTCACTGCCACGTGATCTTGGGCAAGCCATGCCTCCTGTTTCAGACTCAGTTTCTTCATCTGTGAAGGCTCGTGCTCCCCACCTCTGGATCGGAGATGCTGGGGGAGTCCCTAAATAGGAAGCCCCATGTCTGTCCTTAGGTGGGAATTCTGGGCCTCGCTGCATGGTGGAGCTGCTGATGGCCTCAGACTCTTGCTGTGGACCCTGGGGTACACGGCCTCGCCCCACCCACTCTTGACCCTCCAACAGCAATGGAACCAAGCCCCAAATACTTCACTTGTTTCATTTTATTTGGTGTTGGATCCAGGACAAGGGCAGTGGGGAATCGAAGCAGGGGCTTCCCTAGCTTCATACCCCCAGGCCCCTGTGCCTCTGGAATGTACCAACAAGGGGCAGGGGCAGGGGTTTCAGGGGGCTTAACCTCTTCATGGGGCATGCCTCAGCCCTGGGTTTGTTGCAGTTTGGCCTTGAACTTGCCTTTGGCCTTGACCTTCCTACGGGTGCTAGGAATTGTTCCGACCTCAAAGGGCAGAGGCAACAAGGCACTTCCAGCTGGCGGCCTCGGAGGCACAAGAGAGCAGAAGCCTCGGTGTGAAAGGAGGGGAGAAGAGGGAGATGATCAGAAATCTGTTGAGGAAGGGGCTTCTGAGGGAGACAAGCTCTTCCCTTGGGGTGCCAGCCAGCCTGGGAGCTGCCGTCTGCCTGTGCCCTCCAGCCCTGACCCCATGCTCAGCACGGTCCACTGGGTATGAGCCACAGGTCGAGGCCCACCTTTCTTGGCTTCAGGATGCTGGGTGCCACCTTGAAATCAAGGTTAGGTGGGAGGGAAATGAAGACCTTGGCTGTGGGTAGAGTCATCAAGGCCTTGCCTGTGGTCGACAGGGCCTTAGTGCCCACCAGCTTGCTGTGCTGTCGTCTGAGGACCTGGCCCTGGTGTCGGAGTACATGGGGAGAAGGCAGCTGGGCCTTGTTGTGGAGGCTGGGGAAGTGGTGAGGGGCTGTGGGAGCAAGAGAAGCTGTGAGGGCCTGGGGGGCCCCAAGGTGGCCTAGCTGCCCTAAAAGGTGTGTGTGGAGAATGGGGGGATGTGGAGGGGGCGGGGTGAAGGCAGATGGAGCCCTCCGGGTTCCTCCTCCAGAGGCAGTGAGAAGAAAACAGGGTAGAGTCCAACAGACCTGGGTCTGCATCCCAGCTGTGCCCCTTCTGAGCTGTGCAACCTTGGGCAACTTCCTTAAACTTCCTGATACCTCGGCTAGAAAATGGGGATAATAGCACCTACCTTGCTAGGTTGGTGTAAGCACTAAAGGAGCTGGGCAGGTAGTGGCATGGGGCAAACTGTTAAGTGCTGGACACATGTTAGTTCTTTTCCCCAGAGGTGACTGCTTGAAGGCAAAGGCAGAATACTGCAGTGGGAAAAGCGTGGGCGCTGGAGAGAGCAACCTGGGCTTAAGTTCTGGCATCTTTGAAATAAGGTCATCTTTGAAATAAATCACTCTGCCTCACAGAGTGACTACTCTGGAGGAGACAATATCTATTTGGCCGGGTTTTCTTTGTTTTTTTGGTTTTTTTAAACAGAGTTTTGCTCTTGTTGCCCAGGCTGGAGTACAATGGTGCAATCTCAACTCACTGCAACCTCCGCTTCCCGGGTTCAAGAGATTTTCATGCCTCAGCCTCCCAAGTAGCTGGGATTATAGGCACCTGCCACCACACCCCGCTAATTTTTGTATTTTTTAGTAGAGTAGAGATGGGGTTTCACCATGTTGGCCAGGCTGGTCTCAAACTTCTAACCTCAAGTGATCTGCCCGCCTTGGCCTCCCAAAGTGCTTTTTTTGTTTGTTTGTTTTTAAGACAGCATCTCGCTCTGTCTCCCAGGCTGGAGTGCAGAGGTGCAATCATAACTCACTGCAGCCTTGACCTCCCGGGCTCAAGCCATCCTCATTAGCCTCGCGAGTAGCTGGGACCACAGGCTCGCGCCACTATGCCCAGCTAATTTGGCTGTGTATTTTTAAAGAATACTTTGTGAGTAGTGGCTTTTACTTGCTACTGGTGGCTCTTTGGTGGGGTGGCTGATCCAGGTGGTTAAGAGGGGCCTGGAGAGCAGGAATAAATCGCCTTGGGACACTTGGGTGTTTTGGGGGAATGGTCTTACCCAGGGCCTGGGGGTTCTTCGGACTCAACGGCAATCTGTTCAAGTGGTGGGGTTGCGTGTCCCCACTGGAAAAGGTCATGGTGAAAATGCAGCCTATCCTGGTGCTGGGGGCGTCCCACTCTGGGAGATTGGGGCAGACCAAGGCTGTGGCACTTTTCGCCTTGCCTTTCTTCCCCTTTCCAGGGGCTGAAGTGGTGGCAGTGGAGACTGGCTTCTCACTGTGCCCCAGGCTCCTGGCCCCAGCACCTTTCCTAGAAGCTGACCTGTGGGTAGGGGTCCCCGAGTCCTTGCCTTCCCCAGAGCCTCGCTGGGTCAGCAGAGGGACTGCTGGGCGGACCCCCATCCGCCGATGACACATCGCCATGGGCTTCTTGATGGTGGAGCCCTCTACCAGGAGCCGGATGCCCACATATTGGGGTACCTCCACAGCAGGCTGTGGGCAAGAAGAGGAGACAAGGCCCACTCAGTCAGTGGTAGTGGAATCCTTGGCCCAGCAGGACCCAGGGTAGAGATGGGTGGAATTACTTTCTGAGGCACCTGGTCAAGGAGACATTTCTGAGCTGAGAAATGGAAAGCCCACCTCTGAGTCAGTACCTAGAGTCACAGAGCTCCAGGAATTGCTAGCCCAGAGGAATGGGGGAATCCCAGCCATGTCCCACCAGCACCCCTCAGCCACATTTCCCTCCTAAGCTGCCCCCAGCCCCTGCTGGAATGTGTGTGGCTCCACTGCACAGACCACCACAGGTGGACAGCTTCCTGAGCTCAGCCAATCAGATTCTCTGCACCGGGAGTTTGAGTTACACCACCAGACAGGTAAGAGGCTTGGAGCCTGCCTAGAGCCTCATGTGAACCCAGGTTATGGGGGAGCAGAAATTAAGAACCTTAAAGAAGACAGTCTGTGGAGAGAATGAAGTAGTGAATACGCAGAGGAAGGCAGAGAGGAGGGTCCAAGGAGAGGGACTCCCTTACAACTCTCAGTTCCTATCAGGCCAAGCTGTATGTCCTGCCCTCAGCTGGGCTCCAGGAGAGCTCCCTGTGCCTTGCCAGCAACCTGGAGTCAATTGGAGGTATCTTCTGTGCCACTGAAGGATCCTGATCAGAATCTATCTAAACATCAGAATTACTTGGAGCTTGTTAAAAATACAGCTATCGGCCAGGCACAGTGGTCACACCTGTAATCCCAGCACTTTGGGAGGCTAAGGCCGGCAGATCACTTGAGGTCAAGAATTCGAGACCAGTCTGGCCAACATGGCAAAACCCTGTCTCTACTAAAAATACAAAAAAATTAGCAGGTCATGGTGGCAGGCACCTATAATCCCAGCTACTTGGGAGGCTGAGGCAGGAGAATTGCTTGAATGCAGGAGGTGGAGGTTGCAGTGAGCCGAGATTGTGCCATTGCACTCCAGCCTGGGTGATAAGAGTGAAACTCCATCTCAAAAAAAAAAAAAAAAAAATACAGCTATTGCCGGGTACGGTGGCTCATGCCTGTAATCCTAGCACTTTCGGAGGCCGAGGCAGGTGGATATCTGAGGTCAGGAGTTGGAGACCAGCCTGGGCAACATGGCAAAACCCCGTCTCTACTAAAAACACAAAAATTAGCCAGCCATGGTGGGCACCTGTAATCCCAGCTACTTGGGATCTAAGAAGGAGAATCACTTGAATCCGGGAGGCGGAGGTTGCAGTGAGCTGAGATAGCACCACTGCACTCCAGCCTGGGTGGCAGAGCAAGACTCTGTCTCAAAAAAAAAAAGAAAAATTAAAAAAAAATTTTTTTTAATCAAATAAAAATAATAGCTATCAGCACTCCCGAGTAGACCCAAATGATGAGGGAAAGCTCATCTTTAAAGAAGAATCTCAGCTAATAAATGCAGAAGGAACAACAGAATTAGACATTTGCCATTTTGCAACTCTAATAAAATAGGCAAAAACTGGTATCAAAACAATTAGATGAATGGATGACAGGAAAATGACAGTAATCTGGACAGAGCCAATATAACACCTAACAAAAAAATTAATTGCAAAAGGGAGATGTAGCTTATAATGGAGAGATCTGGTAACCACCACTGTAACCCACAGTCAAACTCAGCAGCACTAACTGTGAGACACTGTCATAGGATGTGCCTTGTGATGCCACATGAGGTACCCAACATCACCTCTGAAGTGCTCTTGGCAAAAATGTTTAACCTGAACCTCATCAAGCTGTCTGACCTAACTTCTAGTTCCTGAGACAATCAGCTAACAAAAGACCAAGGTAAATAACACCATAAGGAAACAATCAGATAAATCCAGAATGCGGGACAGTTCTACAAAACAACCAGCCTGGCCCCTCAAAAGATCAAATCTATGGTGTCAAAAGGCACTGGGGCTGGCCTAGATGAAACGAGACAAAAAACCAGTGCAAGGTGTGAACCTTCACTATGTGCTGGCCTAAAAACAAAAACAAGAACAAATCAGCAATAAAAGACATTTAGAAGGCTTGGCGTGGTGGCTCACGCCTGTAATCCTAGCACTTTGGGAGGCCGAGACCGGCGAATCACGAGGTCAGGAGATTGAGACCATTATGGCTAACACGGTGAAACCCTGTCTCTACTGAAATACAAAAAAGTAGCCAGGCATGGTGGCAGGCGCCTGTAGTCCCAGCTACTCATTGGGGTGGAGGCAGGAGAATCGCTTGAACCCGGGAGGCAGAGGATGCAGTGAGCCGAGATGGTGCCACTGCACTCCAGCCTGCGTGACAAAGTAAGACTCTGTCTCAAAAAAAAAAAAAAAAAGATGTTTGGGGGACATTTGAAAAATGCAGATGCGTAGTCACCTCCCCAAGCTAGACATCTTGGGTCAGTCTCTGGGGGTGGAGCCTCCTGACATCCATACCTTTAGAAGCTTTCACATGCTTCTGGCCTGGGCACTGGCACTGGGAGCACTGCACTACAATGGCACCTTTTCCCTCAGCTTGCTCATATTTTCCTGCCCATGTATTTCCCCATTTACATTTTTTGAAACCAAAACGCCAATATATTAATTTAATGATCGGGGCCGGGCGCGGTGGCACACGCCTGTAATCCCAGCACTTTGGGAGGCCAAGGTGGGCGGATCATGAGGTCAGGAGATCAAAACCATCCTGGCTAACATGGTGAAACCCCGTCTCTACTAAAAATACAAAAAATTAGCCGGGCATGCTGGTGGGCGCCTGTAGTCCCAGCTACTTGGGAGGCTGAGGCAGGAGAATGGCGGGAACCCGGGAGGCGGAGCGTGCAGTGAGCCGAGATCATGCCACCGCACTCCAGCCTGGGCAACAGAGCAAGACTCTGTCTCGAAAAAAAAAGAAATGATCAATAACTGTAATAAAGACGAGGTCACTTAGGTCATGTGATCGGTATGCTCTCTTCCTGTAACCAAACCTTGACGGAACCCGAATGCTAATCAGAAGCCACTTAAACTGCCACAAGAAATTCTATCCAGAGCTCAGAAAGCCTTGCAATCAATTTTCTGACTGATTTTTTAAAATGCTGTTCTATTTTACAAGTAGACTCCAATCTCTCTTTGAAGCAAGATGAGTGAAATAATTATAATACTACTAATAATAGTAGCTACCAGTAATTGCCTATTACTATACATTCAGGCACTTTACATGTTATATATGATGAAACTCCTAACCTTATTAGGTAATAACAACATTAGCTAAAACTTAGTAGCATTTAAGTTTGTGCCAGGCATGTGCCACATTAAGCATGTGCCAGGCACTATTCTAAAGTACTTTACTGGCTGGGCACGGTGGCTCCTGCCTGTAATCCCAGCACTTTGGGAGGCTGAGGTGGGCAGATCACCTGAGGTCAGGAGTTCGAGACCAGCCTGGCCAACATGGAGAAACCCTGTATCTACTAAAAATACAAAAATTAGCCAGGCGTTGTGGTGGGCACCTGTAATCCCAGCTACGTGGGAGGCTGAGGCAGGAGAATCGCTTGAACCCAGGAGGTGGAGGTTGCAGTGAGCCAAGATTGTGCCACTGCACTCCAGCCTGGGCAACAGAGCAAGACTCAGTCTCAAAAATAAATAAATGAAAATGAAGTACTTTACGTATCAACTCATTTAATTCTCACAACTCATAGTACCTAACTTTGTGAGTTAGGTACTATTTTTATTCTTACAGATGAGGAGACCTAGGGGTTAGGAACTTGTCCAAAGTCACACAGCTTGTTGTCACTGAACAGGAATTTGAACCCAAGGAGATTCCAGAATCTCTCTGCTCTTATGACTATGCTATATGCCTCTCTAGAAATATTATCCCCATACACTAATTCATTTTATTCTCCCATTCCCATGAGAAAGTTGGTAATAATATCCCCATTTCAAAGATCAGGAGACTGAGGCTCAAGGAGGTGAGGTCACCTTAGCAGGACTAGGACTTGAATCTGGGTCTTAAACTAGGTCTGACTGCAGAGCCCTATACTCCACTATGGGCTGCCTGGTAGAGGGTGCAGACTCTCTGGGGTCCTGCCTGGGCCCAACCTCCTCACCTGCTTATAGATGAGCTCAAAGGCTCCTGTGTCACAGTTGCGGTCCAGCCGCCGGTCAATGACCACGCGCAGGGTGTCAGCTTGCACGCCAGCACAGAGCCGGGCTGTGACTGCCGTGGAGGGCGCCATGGTGGGGCTGGCGTTGATCTCAATCAGCCAGGGCTGGAAGTCCTCCCCGAACACAAAGTCAGCACCATAGAGCTCAAAGCTGGCCTTCCGACACTGCACGGTGTCCTGGGAGGTCTGAAGTGCGTGGATTACAGCATCCTTCATGCCAGGCACGATGATGGTGGACCAAGCATTTGGGGCCCCCATCTCCTGCAGGTGGGCCTGGAACCTCTGGCTGGACCACATGTTGTCTGGGGGAAGCAGTGGATGCCGATGGCATGAGTTCTCCAGGTGCTTCTGGATGGAGTTGTTACACAGGTGCACTGAGCTGGGGCAGAGAGCAGAAAACTGAGGTCCAGGCCCTTGTGTCTCTCCCATCTAAGTTCAGGGAGGACAGGCAAGTCCTGGAACCAGCCCTGGGCCACCCTGTACTATTCAACTTGAGATGGGGCCCTACTGGGAAGGACAAAAAGGACAGAGGCCTGGGCCCCACCACATTCCTTTAGGGCCAGAACTACTCTTATCTCTCAGGGCTGCTCTGAGGGCGCTAATTATGGGGGCCACAGTACTAAGTGCTTTGTGCATAGTCTCAGTTAACCATCTCAGTGTTTGGAAGATAAGAGGGTGGGTAAGGGTATGGCTCCGTCATCGCCAGGACGTGTTCAAGTGCCATCTCCACACTAGTTGTGAGACCTTAGGCAAGTCATCTAACCTGCGTGCTCTTCACATCTGCAAAATGAGGGTAGTAACAGTACCCACTTCACTGTTTTTTATTTTTTTCTTCAGACCTGGTGAACAGGAAGTATTCACTAGGCTCTTTTTTTGTTTTTGTTTTTGTTTTTTTTTTGAGACGGAGTCTTGCTCTGTGCCCCAGGCTGGAGGGCAGTGGCGCGATCTCGGCTCACTGCAAGCTCCGCCTCCTGGGTTCATGCCATTCTCCTGCCTCAGCCTCCCGAGTAGCTGGGACTATAGGCACCCGCCACCACGCCTGGCTAATTTTCTTGTATTTTTAGTAGAGACGGGGTTTCACCGTGTTAGCCAGGATGGTCTCCATCTCCTGACCTCGTGATCCACCCGCCTCGGCCTCCCAAAGTGCTGGGATTACAGGCTTGAGCCACCACGCCCGGCCTCACTGGGTTCTTATGAAGAATAAGATAATGGATACAAAGTGCTTAGCACTATCACATATGAAGCACTCAATAATTGATAGCTACGAATTTCATACTACTGCCTCCATTCTTCAGACGTGGAAACCAAGGAAAGGTTTTCACATGACCAGAGTCAAACAACTTGGAAGCTGCAGAGACAGAATTTGAATTCAGGCTTCAACAAGGCTTTCTCTCACCCCAGAAGTTAACACGACATCTTGGTTTTCAAAACGTCTGACCTCCTTTCCCCTGCTCTACATTTGCTTCCCTTCTTCCCCCAACGACAAATATAATCTTTTTTTTTTTTTTTTTTTTTTTTTTTGAGACAGAGTCTTGCTCTGTTGCCCAGGTTGGAGTGCAGTCGCACGATCTCAGTTCACTGTAACCTCCACCTCCCAGGTTCAAGCAATTCTCCTGTCTCAGCCTCCTGAGTAGCTGGGACTACAGGCACCCACCAACATGCCCAGCTAATTTTTATATTTTTAGTAGAGACGGGGTTTCACCATATTGGTCAGGCTGGTCTTGAACTCCTGACCTCAGGTGATCTGCCTGCCTCAGCCTCCCAAAGTGCTGGGATTACAGGCGTGAGCCACTGCGCCTGGCCCAAATAATCTTTGAACCTGTTAGATAATTTAACTTGTGTTCATTGCTTGTCTGTTTCTCCCTGCTAGAATGTAAGCCCTTGAGAGCTGGGATCTTGTTTTGTTCACTGCTATACCCCAAGTGCCCAGAACAGTGCATGGCATAAGGTACACACTCGGTCAAATCTGTTGGAGGGGCGAGGCACGGTGTAATCCCAGCACTTTAGGAAGCCAAGGTGGGACGATCGCTTGAGCCCAGGAGTTTGAGACCAGCCTAGGCAACATAGTGAGACCCCATGTCTACATAAAAGAATTCAAAAATCAGCTGTGGTACATGCCTGTGGTCTCAGATACTTGGGAGGCTGAGGAGGAAGGATTGCTTGAGCACAGGAAGTCAAGGCTACAATGAGCCGTGACCATGCCACTGCACTCCAGCCTAGGAAACAGAGTGAGACCGCCCCCTGTCAAAAAAAATAAAAATAAAAAATCTGTTGGATGCAAGGACAGCTGGCTGGATGAGAACCCGCCTGCCTGCAGTCTGTGTGTGGAGCCTAGCGCTGCTGCGCGAGTCCCCTGCACTGTAATTGCCTGTTTGCTTGCCAGTTCCCCAACTAGGCAGGGAGCTTGTGGGAGGCGAACAGAGGGGCTCACTTGTCCAGGTTCTTCAGGGAGAAGGGCTGTGTGGAAAAGCGGATATAGCTGTTGCGGTAGAACCACACGGTAAGTGGGTTCCAGTCAGTTACCAGGAACCACTGTCTCAGGTCAAATTTGGTGCCAAAGATGAGCAGGGGCCGCTCAATATACTTCTGCACCACCCATTTGCCGTCCTTCATCACCATGGGGTTGCCATTCACCAGCTTCAGCATCTCCTCCAGGTGGTCCATGCATATGATGCCTACGGGGGAAGAGGGCAGTCAGGGATTGAAAGGTCAGGCGTGGGCTGGGAGAAGGGCCAGCTTGTCATGAGCTCTCATCCCCTCGGAGCTGATAGGGCTGCGTGGGTAAGGCTGTCTCCCTCAACCAGAACTCAATTCCCTTTGGGAAAGCCAGGAATTTGCTAAGGATTTAAAATTTTTCCTAATTAACCAGTTTTGTTTGATTAAACAGGAATGTATACATGGATACAAATTTAAAGTGCTGGGCTTTTTTTTTTGAGACAGTCCTGTCACCCAGGCTGGAGTGCAGTGGCACGAGCCCGGCTCACTGCAACCTCCGCCTCCTGGGTTCAAGCGATTTTCCTGCCTCAGTCTCCTGAGTAGCTGGGATTGCAGGTGCCTGCCACCACGTGTGGCCAATTTTTGTATTTTTAGTAGAGACAGGGTTTCACCATGTTGGCCAGGCTGGTCTCCAACTCCTGACCTCCAGTGATCCACTTGCCTCGCCTCCCAGAGTGCTGGGATTACAAGCGTGAGCCACCGCGCCCGGCCAGTGTTGGGCTTTTTAAAAGTATGTGCACCTATTACTTTCCTACCAATAATAGACTATAAAACAAAACAAAAATTAGTACAAAAGGGCATACAATAAACATTACATCTCCTTGTCCAGAGGCAGCCAACTGCTGCTTCCAGGTCCTTATGGATATCCTTGCGGATCATGTGAGAGCCTACACATGCCTTAGTTTCCCAGGATTGTCTAAATTAAAGCATGTTAAGGATTTGGAATAGTGCTTTAGATGCATGACTGCATTTAATCCTCACCTCACAGGAGGTATTATCATCCTCATTTCACATATGAGGGAACTGGGGTTCAGGGAGGTGATAAAACCTGCTCAAGGTCACGAAGAATATTAGTAGCAGAGCTAGGACTCAAACCCATTCAATCTGGCTTCAATAGACCTACACTACTAACTTCCTTAGCATTTACTGGGAGATGGGAGGTGCCAAGGCAGGAAGCAGGAGCTGACCCCCACCTCGTCCGCGGGACTTGGCTCCTGGCTTCACAATCCAGATGTTGCGATCCCCTTCCATGTCTATCTGGGGTACCACGGCCCGCAGCTGCTGCAGGATGTCCTCACAGCGCTGGACCTGAGTGTCGAGGTGCCTGAGTTCTGCCCCTTCGCTGTGGGGAAATGATGGAACTTGGGCAGGGCTGGACCTGGGACATGTGGGTGGAGAGGGCAAGGGGAGATATATTCCACCACCCCCCACTACCACCCCCCACTCTCTTCCAGGCAGCCTCGGTCATGCCCTCCCTGCAGATATCCATAGGTCCCTTCCAAGCCTCCGGCCCCACCTTCAAGCCACCCCTGAAATCCTAACCTCCCCAGACTACACGAAAGGGAAAGGTTGATAAAATTCCATTAACTGCAAACCACCCCCTACTCCAACACTCCACCTGTGCCACTCCCATTCCTATTACATTAAAACTGTCTTTGACAGAATTTCATCTTTCCAGTTCCTAATGATAAAGCACCACTATGTGCCAGGCACTGTGACAAGGGCTTTCCATATATTTTCACTAATCCCCTCAAGGCCCTGCCAGGGAAGTATTACTGGTACCCCACCCCCTTACCCCCCGACTTTTTTTTTTTTTTTTTTTTGTGGAGACAGGGTCTTGGTCTGTCACCCAGGCTGAAGTGCAGTGGTGAAACCATGGCTCACTGCAGCCAGGAACTCCTAGGTCCAAGTTTCAGCCTCCCAAGTAGTTGGAATTATAGCCATACGCCACCACACCCAAGCTAATTTTTATTTTTGGCAGAGATGGGTCTTATTATGTTACCCAGGCTGGTCTTGAATTCCTGGCCTCAGGCGATCCTCCTGCTCAGCCTCCCAAAGTGCTGGGATTGCAGGCATGAGACACCACACCCAGCACTAGTCCCATTTCAGAGAAATGTAAACTGGGCCAGGCACGGTGGCTCATGCCTGTAATCCCAGCACTTTGGGAGGCAGAGGCAGGCGGACCACCTGAAGTCAGGAGTTCGAGAACAGGCTGGCCAACATGGCAAAACCCTGTCTCTACTAAAAATACAAAAATTAGCCAGGCATGGTGGCAGGTGCCTGTAATCCCAGCTACTTGAGAGACAGGACAATCACTTGAACCAGGGAGGCAGAGGTTACAGTGAGCCAAGATCCCGCCACTGCACTCCAGCCTGGGTGGGTGACAGAGCAAGACTCGGTCTCAAAAAAATAAAATAAAATAAAATAAAAAGTAAACTGGGCCGGGCACAGTGGCTCATGCTTGTAATCCCAGCGCTTTGGGAGACCGAGGTGGGCAGATCACAAGGTCAAGAGATCGAGACCATCCTGGCCAACATGGTGAAACTCTGTCTCTCCTAAAAATACAAAAATTAGCCGGGCGTGGTGGTGGGCACCTGTAATCCCAGCTACTCGTTAGGCGGAGGCAGGAGAATCGCTTCAACCCAGGAGGCAGAGGTTGCAATGAGCCGAGATCATACCATTGCACTCCAGCCTGGGCAACAGAGCGAGACTCCATCTCAAAAAAAAAGTAAACTGAAGCTTTGAGAGTTAAGGGACTTACCCAAGGCCATACACCGAAAGCTGAGTGGTACAGCCGGGATTCAAACTCGGTCCTGTCTGATTCCTCCATGCATAGGTGCTTTTGGGGGTTCATTCCTCTCTTAATCTGCGCCTAATATTGGCTGATACAATGTTAGCCTAATTCCTTTCAAGCACATCTATATCACACCTCTTCTTGCTTTTCTCCCCATCATTTACCCCCACCTGACACATCTGCTTATTTGGTTATTGTCTGAATCCCCTAACTAGAATGTAAACTCCGTAAGAGCAGGAACATTTTTTGTAGTTGTTCTCTGCTGTAATCCCCATCCCCAAGCACCACAACTGGCACTCAGCAGGTACTCCCTAAAAGTTTGCTCAATGAATGAACAGTTGGCTCAGCAAGTACTTTGGTAGGAGCCTGCCTCAGCAACTGGGCTGCACAGACAGGGTTTCATGGACAAAGAGTGACCCTGTTCTCTAAAGGACAGAAAATGTCCTGAACTAAACCAAGTCACAAAATACACCAGATAGCTACCTCATCCAGAGTCTCCCATTTCTTTCCTTCTGAATGAATAGGACAGGAGCCTCCTATTCAGGGTAAGCTAACTCTGTAACACCTTAGCATCTTGAATGTTTCCAGTCATGGAGAACTTTCTCTTTTTTAAGGAGGAGGCAGCCTTAAAAAAGGGCAGTGCCAGGAACACTTTGGGGCAGTGCCAGGAACAAGGACAGCAGATGTAGGGTGCTAGGCAAGGTCTCCCAGCAGTACTCACACCTATGTCCTGACAAACTTTTCTGTGGTCCATAGCATGAAGTATCTGTTCAGTAATCTGTGATGTGGCCCAGGAAAGTATCACACAGGAGTGTAATTTGAAAAAGTATATTTGACATGACAATACGATTTTATAGTTAGTGAAAAGAAAAAAAAACAAACAGTATTTTAATGAAAAGTCAACCTTGATGAAAACCTGGCTGGCTTAGTTCTTAAAATCCAGGATTAAAACAAACCAACAAAAAACTGGGTGGTTGTTTTTTTTTTTCCGAGACAAGAGTCTCGCTCTGTTCCCCAGGCTGGAGTGCAATGGCGCGATCTCAGCTCACTGCAGGCTTCACCTGCCGGGTTCATGCCATTCTCCTGCCTCAGCCTCCCGAGTAGTTGGGACTACAGGTGCCCACCACCACACCTGGATAATTTTTTTGTATTTTTAGTAGAGACGGGGTTTCACCGTGTTAGCCAGGATGGTCTCGATCTCATGATCTGGGTAATCTGCCCGCCTCAGCCTCCCAAAGTGCTGGGATTACAGGTGTGAGCCACCACACCTGGCCACTAATTTTTGTTTTTTTTTTTTTGTTTTTTTTTTTTTTGAGACGGAGTCTTGCTCTGCCGCCCAGGCTGGAGTGCAGTGGCCGGATCTCAGCTCACTGCAAGCTCCGCCTCCCGGGTTCACGCCATTCTCCTGTCTCAGCCTCCCGAGTAGCTGGGACTACAGGCGCCCGCCTCGTCGCCCGGCTAGTTTTTTGTATTTTTAGTAGAGACGGGGTTTCACCGTGTTAGCCAGGATGGTCTCGATCTCCTGACCTCATGATCCGCCCGTCTCGGCCTCCCAAAGTGCTGGGATTACAGGCTTGAGCCACCGCGCCCGGCCTAATTTTTGTATTTTTACAAAAGATGGGGTTTCACCATATTGGCCAGGCTGGTCTTGAACTCCTGACCTCATGATCCACCAGCCTTGGCCTCCCAAAGTGCTGGGATTACAGGCATGAGCCACTGCCCCGAGTGGATTTGTTTTTTTAAAAAAGTTGAGAAGCATTAACAGTAAATATTGAATGAATTAGGCCGACCAAACAAAAAAAAAATTTTTTGTTTGTAGGCCCATCAAACAAAAATTTGCCAGGCCTGGTGGCACACACCTGTAGTCCCAGCTACTCAGGAGGCTGAGGTGGGAAAAATCACTTGAGCCTGGGAGGCAGAGGTTGCAGTGAGCCAAGATTGCACCACTGCACTCCAGCCTGGGTGACAAAGTAAGACCCTGTCTCAAAAAACTAAAGTAAACTAAAATACTGAAGGAATGAATGAATGCTGGTCATTTGTACTGAACACTGTGTACGTGTGTTATATGATGCAATATTTTATGTAATCCCGACTTTAGAGAGATTCCTATACCCCTCTAGAACTTGCCCCCACACACCAGAAATAAAAAGGACTCGTGCTTCATGACTAATGTTCGAAGTCTTGAAAATTCTTTTTTTTTTTTTTTTTTTTGTTTGAGACGGAGTCTCACTCTGTCACCCAGGCTGGAGTGCAGTGGCACGATCTCGGCTCACTGCAACCTCTGCCTCCCGGATTCAAGCAATTCTCCTGTCTCAGCCTTGGCCTCCCAAAGTGCTAGGATTACAGGCATGAGCCACCGCCCCAAGTGGATTTGTTTTTTTAACAAAGTTGAGAAGCATTAACAGTAAATATTGAACAAATTAGGCTGAGTGCAGTGGCTCACACACTACTCAGTGGCTCCTGAGTAGCTGGGATTACAGGCATGTGCCACCATGCCAGTTAATTTTCCTATGTTTAGTAGAGATGGGGTTTCACCATATTGGCCAGGCTGGTCTCCAACTCCTGACCTCAAGTGATCTGCCCGTCTCCGCCTCCCAAAGTGCTGGGATTACAGGCGTGAGCCACCACGCCTGGCCGCCTTGATAATTCTTAATTTAAGATGGGTAGCTTTACATTTTCCAGTAGCTAAAGAGAAAGTATTGGGCCACCTAAGTTATTTCCTGACATTTAGAACAGATGCAATGAATTACTTGCTAATGACGTGGGTCTGCTGCTCATGTCATTCATTAGTTCTTCGGTTTCCCCTATTGAGTAATTAAATCTGTCCATTTGTTTCTGTTCTTCAGTTTCCCCTATTGAGCAATTAAATCTATCAATTTCTTTCTGTTACCACCACCCCAGCTGAGATTCCTAGCACTCCCACCTGGCTTCCTGCAGGTCTCAAACCTTAAGCTGTGTCCCGGTTGAGAACAGGGGCTACGCTTCATTTCTGGTACCTGGCACAATGCTTGGCACGTTGGAGTTGCTCAAGAAATGCTTACTGTGTGTTCTGCCTTCAGGGCTGTTCTCCCTCCAGTTGCTCCTGCATGCTTCTCCTGAATGGAATCTCCCTAAAGCAGCACCAGCCCCACCTTGATCCTCCCTTCCCCCGCCTGAGAACTTTCTTCCAAAGTGTGTTTGGAAAACACTGCCCCAGGCCAGGTGCGGTGGCTCATGCCTGTAATCCCAGCACTTTGGGAGGCCGAGGAGGGCGAATCACAAGGTCAGGAGATCGAGACCATCCTGGCTAACATGGTGAAACCCCGTCTCTACTAAAAATATAAAAAATTAGCCAGGCGTGGTGGTGGGCGCCTGTAGTCCCAGCTACTGGGGAGGCTGAGGCAGGAGAATGGCGTGAACCCGGGAGGCGGAGCTTGCAGTGAGCCGAGATCGTGCCACTGCACTCCAGCCTGGGCGAAAGAGCGAGACTCCATCTCAAAAAAGAAAAAAAAAAAAAAAAGAAAACACTGCCCCTCAGGATGCTTGGTGGGAGGCAGGGCAGGGTGGGAGCCTACAGAGAGAGTACAGGATACACTCTCTGTAGGCTTACACCACCCATAGGTTCTGAAAAGTACTGCCCCAGGGAAGCCTCTTTAATTAACTGCTTAATCCAGTGTTTTCCAAATGTGATGGACCACAAAAGCCCTTTTTCCATAAAATCTACTTACTTCCTGGAGAATTAACATCCATACAACACACACTTTGGGCAATGTGCTGTCCATTTGGTGGCACAGGCCATGCTCTTAGAGACTATGCTATGCCAAGAACCAAGAAGAGTGGCCCAGACCCTATCATGGAGGCAGTGGGAGTCCTTGAGGGTTCCCAAGCAGAAGAAGGGCAGGGTAAATGAGCGGGAGGCTTGGGGAAGGGGTGGGGGCTGCCCGAGACAGAAAGGGCCTGTCTGTAAGCACCTGCCCACAGCCCAAAGTCCCAGCTGCAGGGGACTCACTGGACCACTTGGTAGTAGCGCTGGAGGAAGAGGGACCAGCCCTCGGGGGTGAGGTACAGTGGGGCCTCCAGGTCCTTGTCGATGTCCATGTGGGCCAGGTTGCTAAGGTACTCCTCGCACGCACACAGAGCTTCATCCACAAACTCTGGGGACACCGACACTGGGTTTTTCTCCTGTTTCTTGCGCTGCTTGTCTCCTGCACATAGGGAGGGGCCTGTCACGATCCCATATCAAGGCAGGTAACCTGACACATGCCACAGCCCCCATTGTCCTAAGGCCTGTCACTTACATGAGGCCCAGCACGTACCTAGATAGATCCCTTACTGCCCTGGGATGTGTCACTTAGCTGAGGCTTTGCTCTAAATTCACTGCAACTCTAGCACTTGCCCCTGGCTCCCACTGTCCCAGGACCTGTCACTCACTTAAGACTCTGCCCTAAATGTCCCCAAGACCTCTGATAGCACCTATAGCCTCTCTGCCCCTGGGACCTCTAACACACCTGAGGCTCTGCCTAAAATGCACCTGGGAGCCTTGGCCTATGTGAACCCAGTTATACATGAATACCCTCCCCCAAGTCTGACACAGCTTCTTAAGTCCACGCAACAGAAATCCAGACCCACTCCCAGAATCCTGATACAGAGCTACAATCATTAGCCCACAGAAGCACTAACCTGTGTGTGCACTGTGACTGCACAAGGCCCTGACACACCTGAAAGTGATTACAGAAACTGACCCTTCAGAAGACCTCCATGCACATCCACAGACCTGACTCACCCGGCACATCGCAATGCACTGAAGACCCTGATATACAACTGAGGCCCTCAGACCCCTGCAGCCTGACCTATACCATAAAAGCTTAAGCACGGGGTCTCTAGCCACACCCAAGGTCCTTTTGCCCCTTATCCTGGCACACAACCAAGCCTTCCCTGTACGTGACACATGCAAGAGACAGCAATGGGGAGGTCTCCCTCTGGAAGAGGCAGGGATTTTCCTCCTTCCTGGAGAGCTGCCTCTACTTCCCTGAATCCCTCACTGATGGGTCCCTGGATTACAGGACTAGGAGCCTGGAGGCACGAGCTAAATCCAGAAAGGGAAAGGGCAGGCAGTGGTTGGGCTGGCATGCAATGATAGTGAGGGTTCCTCTTTGTCCCCCTCCATTCCAAGCTCTTCCTTATGTTCAGGCCTAAGCTGTTCTCAGGCCATGTGTAAAGCCCGGTTTCACTGCTTCCTCCTCCTCAGAGACCTGAGCTCCTCACAGGCAGGGACGGACCATGTCTTCTTAGTCTGCCCTCTCCAGGGTGCTTGGCCACATGCCAGGCCCATGGGAGGGCGGAATGAGGAGTGGATCAACTAACAAATGGATGGGAAGACAAGTGTCTAGGTACCTGGGACAGAAAAATGGATGAGTGGATGGACTGGAGGACAAATAGGTAGTAGATAGGAGAATGGAATAGCAGGTAGGTAGATGGGTAGATGGATCTGTGGAAGGATAGGTAGGCAGGGAGTGGATAGATGGATGGGGAGTATGGAGCTGACGTCAGGTAGATGAATGAAGAGATTAACAATGGGTGACAGGTGGGAGGATGGAAGCATGAATGGAAGTGTGGGTGGGTGAATCGGTAGATCAGAGAGTAGGTGAATAAGTGGGTACATAGGTGAATGGATGAGTGGATGGATGGATGGATGGATGGATGGATAGATAGATGGGTAGATGTGAATCATACACAGATGTGTAAATGAACCAGTAGGTGGGTGGATGAATAGATAGGTAGAAGGGCAGATAGGGGGAAGGGCAGCTGGGTGGAGGATAAATGGGTGGGAGAGTGGAGGTAATCACAGTACTTACCTGAGGCCTCTTCCTCTACTGCCTGGATAGGGTATGACTTCCACTCAGACTTCACCACCAGCTTGAGAACGTTGCGGGCAGCTGTCAGCCAGAAGTCCTCTGCTCCCAGGCCAGGGGATACCCTGCTCAGCCCCTAGGCTTGAGGCCTGTTCTGGTTCCAGAACCTGATCATGACTTGCCCCATTTTGGATCCAGAACCTGATCATGACTTGCCCCATTTTGGATCCAGAACCTGACTCTACCTTTTCGGACTCTAGAGCCTGAGTTTAGAACTTGCTCCTGTTTCAGGCCATGTACGGTGGCTTTTGCCTGTAATCTCAGCACTTTGGGAGGCCGAGGTGGGTGGATCACGAGGTCAGGAGATCGAGACCATCCTGGCTAACACAGTGAAACCCCGTCTCTACTAAAAATACAAAAAATTAGCTGGGTGTGGTGGTGGGCGCCTGTAATCCCAGCTACTAGGAAGGTTGAGGCAGAAGAATGGCATGAACCTGGAAGGCGGAGCTTGCAGTGAGCCAAGATTGAGCCACTGCACTCCAATCTGGGTGACAGAGTGAGACTCCGTCTCAAAAAAAAAAAAAAAAAGGACTTGCTCCTGTTTCAGTTGTGGAACCAGACCCCAAATCTGACCTGACTTGGATCATATTCTGCCTTCAGAATCTGGCTTGGACCCATTGTCTGATTTATTTCTTCTGTTCATCACCTACTTGTGATACTTACTCTATCCTGAGAACCAGACTGTGTCGTATTTCAGATTTTGAATGTAATTTAAACCTAGCATAGAATCTGGATCCAAATTCTAACCTGAATTTAGAACATATTGTGGAATTGGAACCTAGTCTGCCTTAGAAACCCAAAGCCTGCAGCCTTTTTTGGAACCCAATTCAACAAGTGGAACTTGATATAAGCCTGGAATCTGTTCTGGATTCCAAACTCAAGGGACTGACCAACTTTTAGAACCTGCTCTAGAATATAAGCCAAGCTACCTGAGCTTTTCTGGAGGTCAGAGTTGACCAAGCTAAGAGGCTCATTAATGGAGGGCACATTAGGGAAGGATAAGGATTGAGGGTGGAAAAGGAAATCTGCTGGGGCAGATGAGGACATGAAGAGAGGCCTGTCGCTCTCCAACATGAGCCAGAGCTTCAGCCCTGCTCCGTCAGCCTGAGGTCCAGGCATGGGACTGGGGGTCTCCTTACCTATGAAGGCTTTTTTGTCATCCTCAGCCCCCAGGCGGTAGCAGCGTGGGAAGAAGGAGTTGGCATCAACCTCATCAAACCACGGCAAATTCCGGAGATTGAGACATAGACCCACCTACGGAGTTAGTGCTGAGAGGGCAGGGCAGGACTGCCCATACTCAGCACACACCCAGACAGCTCGAAAGACCCTAAATGGATATGCTCTCAGAGCCTTGGCCCCACTTGCAAGGTCTGAGTTGCTCACATCTATCACCATATATTTGCCTGGGCAGTGTCCTTTGCCAAGAATACCTGACGTCCCTCCTGTCCACCCTTTCACTTTTTTTTTTTTTTTTTTTTTTTTTTTTGAGACGGAGTCTCACTCTGTCACCCAGGCTGGAGTGCAGTGGCCGGATCTCAGCTCACTGCAAGCTCTGCCTCCCGGGTTCACGCCATTCTCCTGCCTCAGCCTCCTGAGTAGCTGGGACTACAGGCACCCAACACCACGCCCGGCTAATTTTTTGTATTTTTTTAGTAGAGACGGGGTTTCACCGTGTTAGCCAGGATGGTCTCCATCTCCTGACCTCGTGATCCGCCCGTCTTGGCCTCCCAAAGTGCTGGGATTACAGGCTTGAGCCACCGCACCCGGCCAACTCTTTCACATTCTTAAAGAGCTGCCAAGGCCAAGCACAGTAGTTTACACCTGTAATCCCAGCACTCTGGGAGGCTGAAGTAGGAGGACTGCTTGAGGCCAAGAGCAGCCTGGGCAACATAGCAAGATCTCACCTCTTAAAAATAGAACAAAACAAGAGCTGCTTCTTCTAGAATCCTTCCTAACCCACACCAATAATATAATGGCAGGTCATTATTATAAAGCCCTTCATCCTTGCCACAACCCCAGAAGATAGTCCTTACTGGTATTCTCACTGAAAGATGAGAAAACTGAGGCTCAGAGAGGTGAAGTCACTTGCTAAGAAACCCAGGTAAGTCTGGGCATGATGGCTATGCCTGTAATCCCAGCACTTTGGGAAGCTGAAGTGGATCACCTGAGGTCATGAGTTCAAGACCAGCTTGGCCAACAGGATGAAACGCCGTTTCTACTAAAAAATACAAAAATTAGCCAGGTGTGGTGACACATACCTGTAGTCCCAGCTACTCAGGAGGCGAGGCAGAAGAATTGCTTGAACCTGGGAGGCAGAGATTGCAGTGGGCAGAGATTGCACCACTGCATTCCAGCCTGGGAGACGGAGTGAGACTCCACTCAAAAAAAAAAGAAACCCAGGTAAGACAGAATGGGTTCAATAGCCAGATATCTTCTGCTTAGGAGGTTAAGAGTCTGCTTGCTCACTATCATTGGGTTTGGTGATTGTTCTACCTCCAGACCCATTTGAATGCTGGAGCCCATTTTAGTCACTATATCTACACATGCCAGATACGGTACAGGGGCTGGATTTGAACCAGCCAGATGCTGGTCAGACTCCAAATCTTCTGAATTATATACTTCCCCTTGCCCTGAGAATTTCCTCAGGGAGAGCAGGGAGGAGGGCTGCCAGCCCAAGGGCGGGGAGTTGGAGGCTGCCCTGCCTGCTCCTCTAGGGAGCCCACCTTTGTGGTAAAGGAGCCAGCCCGCGCGTAGTGGTTTATCATCTGATCCTTGGAGAGGAAGCGACAGTCGAGCACATCTCGCCGGGTGGTCCAGATGAAGTAGGGGGTCTCATTCTGAACCATGCGGGACTGGGGAGACAGGGAGGAGACAGAAACACAGAGGCCAGTGTGGGTAGCAGGGCCTAAGGCAGCCTCTCCCTGCCCTGCTGAGCAGGGTGGGTGAACAGGAAGGAGAGGATGCTTCCAAGGTGGACTCTAGCCCACACATCATCTTTGTGTAAGTCAAGATTTCTCTTCCTCCAGGGCACAGGTGGGCAGAGGCCAAGCCAGTCTTTCAGGCTCCTTTTGGCCTTAGGGATGCCAAAGACTCCCTTCTGCCTCCCTTTGTCACTGCTTAAGGTGTCATATGAGGCTTGTCATTCTCAGCCCCCAGGCGGTGGCAGCGTGAGAAGAAGGAGTTGGCATTAGCCTCATCAAACCACGGCAAATTCCAAAGACTGAGACATAGACCCAACTATGGAGTTAGCCGCTGAGGGGGCAGGGCCCCTAAGGGTGTCCCCAAGCAGTGACAAAGCTGCACAACTGAATGTCACACTTTGTTCTGGCCCATGGTCATCAGTGACTTGCCCAGGGGCAGGACAGTGACTCCAACCTGATGGGCACACAGCCTGTGACAAAGGCTCTCTCATGGACCCCACCTCTCGCCATCCTTCCTACAATTCTGAGAGGTGGGATAATTATTCATAACCAATGTCAGCACATGCTGGGCCCTGCTCTAAGCACTTTCCATGCCAATTCATTCAAGGTTCACCACAGTTCTACGTGGTAGGTGCTAAGGTAATCTCTATTTTTCAGATGAGGAAACTGAGGCATAGGAAGACAAGCGACTTGCCCAAGGGCTCATGAGACTGACCCATATGAAGCTGCCAATATTCAGCCATTCCTGACATAGAGAAATGGCTTTTTTTTTTTTTTTTTTTTGAGATGGAGTCTGATTCTGTCACCCAGGCTGGAGTGCAGTGGCATGATTTTGGCTCACTGCAACCTCCGTCTCCTGGGTTCAAGTGATTCTTCTGCCTCAGCTTCTCTAGTAGCTGGAATTACAGGTGTGTGCCACCAGACCCAGATAATTTTTTTCTTTTTTTTAATATTTTTAGTAGAGACGGGGGTTTCACTATGCTCCCCAGGCTGGTCTCGAACTCCTGACCTCAAATAAGCCACTCACCTTGGCCTCCCAAAGTGTTGTGATTACAGGCATGACCCACTACGCCTGGCCAGAAATGGCAATTTTATATAGTTGACCTCAGTAAGTGGCACTACCAAGATGCAAACCCAAGTACCCTCACCTCAACATGCATGTCCTCCACATCATCACACCCGACTCTTTCAGCTTTTTTTTTTTTTTCAGATGAAGTTATCGCTTGTTCTGTCACCCAGACTGAAGTGCAGTGGTGCGATTTCAGCTCACTACAACCTCCATCTCCTAAGTTCAAGCAATTCTCATGCCTCACCCTCCCGAGTAGCTGGGATTACAGGTGCCCGCCACCACGCCTCGCTAATTTTTGTATTTTTATTTTATTTTTGAGACAGAGTCTTGCTCTGTCGCCCAGGCTGGAGTGCAGTGGTGTGATCTCAGCTCACTGCAACCTTCGCTACCCAGATTCAAGCAATTCTCCTGCCTCAGCCGCCCAAGTAGCTGTGATTACAGGCATACACCACTACACTCAGGTAATTTTTATATTTTTTTAATAGGGACAGGATTTCACCATGGTGGCCAGGTTGGTCTTGAACTCCTGACCTCAGGTGATCCGTCAGCCTCGGCCTCCCAAAGTGCTGGGATTACAGGCGTGAGCTACTGTGCCCGGCCTTTATTTTATTTTTTATTTTTATTTTTTGAGACAGAGTCTTACTCTGTTGCCCAGGCTGGGATGCAGTGGTGTGATCTCAGTTCACTGCAACCTCTACCTCCTGGGTTCAAGCGATTCTGCTGCCTCAGTTTCCTGAGTAGTTGGGATTACAGGCGCCTGCCACCACACCCGGCTAATTTTTTTTTTTTTTTCCAGTAGAGATGGGTTTTCACCACGTTGGCCAGGCTGGTCTCAAACTCCTAACCTCAAGGGATCCGCCCTCCTCAGCCTCCCAAAGTACTAGGATTACAGGCATAAGCCACCCCACTCCGCCTCTTCCAGAGCTTTTTAAGCCCTTCCTTCCTACCTTCACTTACCAAAAGCAGAGGGAGAAAGTGAACTATGGGGTTTTTATTTGAAGGGGGAGTTACCATGCATGGAGGCTGTGCTGGCATCTGGTATGACCTAGCAGAGCTCTGAATCATAGGCCAGATGGGACACAGGCCTGATGTGTCCCTCCCCACTCTGCGGCCCTATCCAGCCTTTATTCACTTATTTCTTTTTTAGAGATAGAGTCTTGCTTTGTTGCTCAGGCTGGAGTGCAGTGGTGCGATCATAGCTCACTGCAGCCTGTAATTCCCGGGTTCAAGCGATCCTCCCACCTTAGCCTCCCAAGTAGATGGGACTACAGGAACATGCCACCACACCCGGATAATGTTTTTCTACCTTTTTTTGTAAAGACTGAGTCTTACTATGTTGCCCAGGCTAGTCTTGAACTCCTAGCCTCAAGTGATCCTCCCACCTTGGCCTCCTGAGTAGCTGGGACCACAGGCGTGAGCCACCATGCCCAGCTCTATCCAGCCTTTAAAGAAGCAGTTTTTACTACAGATAGGGAAACTGTGGCTCAGAGAAAGAAAGGACTAGTCTGAGGTCACCCAGCTGGACACCAATGCTCTCCCACTAAGCAGGCAGCCCCTGCTTCATCTTGTCTCCCAGGGCCCTCACCATCAGAGCGTGTGTTCCATCTAGGTCATCAAATTTCAGTAAATCATCCAAGTCGAACAGCTGTGGTGGCTGGAACTCCTCATCCTCATCTTCATCCTCTGTGGATGCAGAGCCCAGAGCTGATGAGTTTCCTCTCCCTGCCCCATAGTCCATAAGGCCTCAACCCTGGGACAGTGGGACTCAGGAGGGACAGCTGTGGAAAGGGAGGGAACCACTCACCATCCTCAGTGGTGTCACTGTCACCCATCGCTGAGCTATCCAGATCCTTTTGGGGTGGCAGCAGGGTGGGGCCTGAGCGATGGACCATCTTCTTCTCCACCCAGCCCCTCCGGCGCAAGAGACACCGGATCACTGGGTAGCAGCCTTGGATTGTAAAGATCTTCTTCTGCTGCAAGGTGAGAGATGGATACTTCTTCAATAAGTATTGCATAAGTGCCAGACATAGGGGATATAAAGGTGAACCAGATAGTATGGACACTGCCATCAGGAAATTTTTATATTCCAGTAGGAGAAATAAACAGACTATACATAAGTAGAGAAATAAATATGCATGGTAATAATAATAGCAATGGCTACTATTTATTGAGGACCTACTACGTGCTGAGCACTTACATGCATTACTAACAATACTATGCGTTTTTGTTTTGTTTTGTTTGAGATAGGGTCTCACTCTGTTGCCCAGGCTGGAGTGTAGTGGCACAATTTCGGCTCACTGCACCCTCTTCCTCCTGGGTTCAAGTGGTTCTCCTGCCTCAGCCTCCTTGAGTACCTGCGATTACAGGTGTGCACCACCATGCCCAGATTTTTTTTTTTTTTTTTTTTTTTTTTTTTTTTTTTTTTTTTTTTTTTTGAGACGGAGTCTTCCTCTGTCACCCAGGCTGGAATAGCATGATCTTGGCTCACTGCAACCTCCACCTCCCGGGTTCAAGTGATTCTCCTGCCGCAGCCTCCCCAGTAGCTGGGAGTACAGGTGTGTGTCACTACACCCAGCTAATTTTTGTACTTTTAGTAGAGACGAGGTTTCACCATATTTGCCACACTGGTCTCAAACTCCTGACTTTAGGTGATCCACCCACCTTGGCCTCCCAAAGTGCTGGAATTACAGGCATCAGCCACCGCATCTGGCGCCCCAGATAATTTTTATATTTTTTGGTAGAGACTGGTTTTCACTGTGTTGGCCAGGCTGGTCTTGAACTCCTGGCCTCAAGTGATCCTCCTGCCTTAGCCTCCCAAAATGCTAGGATTACAGGTGTCAGCCACCTTGCCCGGCCAATACTATGCATTTTTATTAGATACTGTTATCTCCATTTTACTGGCTATGAAACAGAGGCATAGAGAAGTTGAGCAGGGTGCCTGAGGCCCCACAGTGGTTAAGCAAAAGAGCAGGGATTTACATCCTGGCAGTTTGGCTCCAGAAACTGCATACTTAATGGGATCCAGAGAAACTATTTAGAAATACATGGTGAGGGAAGGTTGAAAGGAAGCCATGAATTTACAGAGCTGGGAAATGGCGATTCAGGCAGAGGGGAAAGCATGTGCAAAGGCCTTGAGGCTGGAGAGAGGTCAGAACGAACTGAAGGGCCAGGTGCGGTGGCTCAAGCCTGTAATCCCAGCACTTTGGGAGGCCGAGACAGGCGGATCACGAGGTCAGAAGATCGAGGCCATCCTGGCTAACACGGTGAAACCCCGTCTCTACTAAAAAATACAAAAAGAAAAAAACTAGCCGGGCGAGGTGGCGGGCACCTGTAGTCCCAGCTACTCGGGAGACTGAGGCAGGAGAATGGCGTGAACCCGGGAGGCGGAGCTTGCAGTGAGCCGAGATCCGGCCACTGCACTCCAGCCTGGGTGACAGCGCGAGACTCCGTCTCAAAAAAAAAAAAAAAAAAAAAAAGAAGGAACTGAAGGGAGACCAGAGTGAGTAGAGCATGGAAAATGATGGGGAAAGCCCCAGAGGAGGTAGGCAGTGGCTAGACTGTGGAAGGCCTGCAGGCCTTGGAACGGACTTGGATTTCATACTAAGAGTGTCGTGAGCAAAAAAGGTAGGGAGTCTTTCCAGGCTTGACTTGCTGCTGTATGGCAAAAAGATGAGGGGACAGGATGGAGGCAGACCAATTAGGAGGCTGTCATGGTTTGCCTAGGAGAGAAATCACAATTACTATAATGAAGGTGGTTATATCACAGACTGGAGAAGGTGCTAGAGTTGAGAATCGTTTTGGAGGTGGAGATGACAAGTGGTTTTGCTGATGGGATTAGACCTGTGGGTGAAGAAACAGAAAGATGAGATTTCTGGCATGAGGAACTGAGAGATGGGAAAGACCAGAGACTGGGAGGACAACAGGTTTGGGCAGGAAGATCAAAGTCTGGTTTGGGACATGAATTTGAAATGCTTGTTAAGTTTTCTGGGTGTAGATGATAGGTAGGGGGCTGGATCTACGGGATGTGGAGTTCGAGGCTGGGCTGGAAGGGGCACAGAGGGGGTGCAGCACACTGACTGGACTCAGCCAAGGACACAGCCAAAGGAGACAGACCTGGGGAAGGGGTCAGGGGGCCCCAACCTTCAAAGGCCACTGAAAAGCGGCAGCCAAAGAGGGAGAAAGGAAAACGAGGAGCGTGCAGTCAGACAGCCAAGGGGAAGAGTGTGTGGGGCAGCGGTGTACAAAGATACAGGTGCCCAACCGAGATCAAAACAGAAAGGCACTGCTGGGTTTGGCTCCCTGGAACTCACCAGGCACCTTGATTAGAGTGGGACATCACAGGGAACCAGAGTGGAGGGAGCCCAGAAGTTTGGTGCTGAAGGGGTAAATGGGGAGGTAGTTGAAGATGGGTGTGGTGGTTGAGGGTTTTTGCTGTTGTTTTTTCTTTTGCTTTTGTTTTTTAAGGATATAAGAAAATAGCGCAGGGAGACAGGTTGAGCCGCTCCCAGGGCCCTTTCTAAGTGCCCCCGCCCCTCCTCTGACCTTGACAGCTCTCTCCACATAGATTTTGGCGTTTCTGAGCCGGTTCATGTGAGACGCCTTGGAGGATCCTCGCCAGAGGACCGGGAAACCTGCAGAAAGATGCGGAGTAGGGGCGGGGTAGACTGGGCCTGGGCCTAGGGTCCCGGCCTAGGATCTTTTCTGGCCGCCGATAGCCACGCCTCTTCTCTGCCTCCCGCCTTCATCCGGATGTCCACCCTTGGCCGCTCTTCTCCCGACCCCCATTCCCTCCCTCCACCCCAGCATCTTGTCGTCCTCGCAGCCGCTGTAGGCCAGAGCGAACGGGCTGCACGGGGCCTCACCATTCTGCGGAGAGGGGTCATCCAGGACCGGGGTGTGCGGGGGGCCGAGGGGGCAGGGATCCGCGGCGCCCTGGGCGTGGGTGCCTGGGACCAGCGTCTTGAAGGCGCGGCCAAGGCGGCGCGCAGGGACGGGGCTGCCCGCCTGGCATCTACCGCCTGCGTGACCCTCCTCGGGCTGGGCGGAGGCAGGGCCGGGCCATGGCAGCCTCCAGGGTGGACGGAACTCGGAGCGGTGGGCCGAAGGGAAACTGGTGCGTGGCTCGAGCGGCTGCGGCTTTCGCAGCCAGTTGCACACCGGGCCGCCCCCCTGGCGGTACCAGGAGGCCGAGCCCCGGCGCCCGGGCCCCAGCTCCCCAGCGCTCAGGAGCAGCGGTGCGTCGGGGCCCTGCATGCGCCCCTCGCCGCGCTCGCCCTCCCAGCGCCCCTGATCCCGCCTCCCCTCCGCGTCGCCGCCTCCTCTCCCGGGAAGGTCCTGCCTAGGCTCGAGCCTTGTCCTCCGTTCCAAGCCCCGCCCCGTTTGCTATTGCCTTGGAAACCATTCCCTGGGCACCATCAGACCGCTCGGGGTTGGTTGGAGGCTGCAGTGGGCCCCGGGGCAGTCAAGCGAGGGCTTCCTCAGGACCTGGGGCCTCACCCAGACCCTTGATGAGCGGGGCACTGAAGGCGGAAGAGAGCACTGAGCCCCAGTTTGTGTCGCGGTTCCTTATCCAGTACTTCCTGGTGCCACCGGCCCTGGGGTTTGAGCGATTCTACAGTATTTATAGGTGCTAACAAATGTCTCCTGACCTCATGGAGCTTACAGCCCAGTGAGGGGAATAAAAAGTAACAAAGGAAGGGAATAGTTACAGGTATAATAAGGGCAATGAACAAGCAGAGGTGAAACCAGGAAGAGGGCGCATTTTAGATAAAGTGGAGTTAGAGGATGTCCTCTGAAGAGGTGATACATTTAAGCTGAAGATGTAAATGCGAGGAGTCAGGAGTCACCAGGGAAAGGGGAGCAACAGCACTTCAGGGAACAAACAGTCCCAGCAACAGCCCTGAAAAGGGTTAAGAACCCTTGTGCGAACTACAAGACAGCCAGAGTGGCTGGAGCCTGGTGAGGCCAGATCAGACCTGCCGGGCCTGGCAGATGGGCCTAGGGTAAGGTCCTTAGCGAGGGCAGCATATGGGGGTAACACAAAAGTGCAGAGCACACCCTCCCCAGGAACTTGGAAATGGAAAAACAGATCATCATTTGAGTCAACTGTGAAAGAAATGTAATAAATCAGAACAGTTATGCCTGGCCCCCAGGCTGACTGTAAGCAACCTTTTTGGAAGCACTGGCAAAGTATTATCCTCAAAAGTCACAGGGGAGATAAGGTTCCAAGATGTTAAACAATTTGCCTCAAATCACACAGCAGAGGCAGCATTGCAACCCTGGTCTGACTCCAAAGCCTGTCTCTTAAACACCTGTATGTTATCACGCAGGTTGCCCGTTAGTCACAGAAGGACCACATGGGGACAGTTTGAGAGGCCAACTTTAGCAGTGCCCATGCAGGCAGAGTTGAAGAGAGTACCCTGGTCAGAGCCCAGCTTTGTTAGTCACTGGGTAGATGTGCTCTTAAGAGTGAAGGTGGATCCCCCACCTTCCTGTCCAGCTGACCCCAACCCCCCTTTAGCTGATGGCTGGACTTCCCAAAAGGCACATCCCCAGGAGAGGTGATTTAGGGAATTTGGACCCTGGGAGAGAGATACGTGACAAATGAGGGTTGTGGCTGGCTCACCCAGGCAATGCTGTCCTGTGAGGGTTGTTGAGTGACCAGCTGCTATACCCTATTAGTCACCCAGTTTCACTGTGACCACCTTTAACATTCACTGCAAAGCTAGAACATAACCATGTGCCCTGGAGGAGGGAACATCTAATTCAGAGGGGTAGTGAGGTAGGTCACAGAGGAAATGTCATAAAGGGGATGATAACACTTGGGTAGGCTGAGGCGGGAGGATCACCCAAGGCAGCCCAGGCAACATAGCGAGAACTAAAAAAAACTAAAAACAAAAACAAAAAAATCAGCTGGGCGTAGTGGCACAGGCCTGTGGTCCCAGCTACTCAGGAAGCTGAGGTGGGAGAATCACTTGAGCCTGGGGAAGCTGAGGCTGCAGTGAGCCACGATTGCACCACTGCACTCCAGCCTGGGTGACAAAGTGAGACCGTCTCAAAAATGAAAAAAAAAAAAAAAAAAAAAAGGTGGCGGGGGAGAGGGGCAATAGCTGTTCCAGTTGCCCTCACCCCCTCCTCCCTTTAACATCACCTTGTCCACCCCATCAAGAGAGACCCCTCTGGCCATCTGTAGGAATCCCTTTTCAAAGCTCAGCTCAAAGGTTAACCCTTCTTGAAGCTTACCCTGACACTCTCTCCTATATTTACCCCTTGGCCCCCTGACTTCCAATATTAAATATAAAACACTTCAGTGAACCTTTTACATACCTAGCCCTTTTCCTGGACCTCCAAGTCTCTTCAAGGCAAGGATAACATCATGAACACTGGAAATTATTCAACAGCCCAGCCACTGGGCTGGTGAACAACTACGGTTCAGTTAGTACCTGTGTGGCAGGGACCGTGTCAGATTATTCATATTCATTATCTCTACTGAGACACAAAATAGAAACAACTTGACCAAATTTTTCAAGAAGAATCAGGATTCAAACACAAGGGTTTTTTGTTTTTTTTTTACTTCAAGGTGTTACTAAGGTGTAGTACTATCCAATGGAACTTTCTGCAATGATAGGAATCTCTATGTATGTGTTGCATATGCTCTATGTCTATATATGCTGGTTTTTTTTTTTTTTGAGACGGAGTCTCGCTCCGTCGCCCAGGCTGGAGTGCAGTGGCCAGATCTCAGCTCACTGCAAGCTCCGCCTCCTGGGTTTACACCATTCTCCTGCCTCAGCCTCCTGAGTAGCTGGGACTACAGGGGCCCGCCACCTCGCCCGGCTAGTTTTTTGTATTTTTTAGTAGAGACGGGGTTTCACCATGTTAGCCAGGATGGTCTCGATCTCCTGACCTCGTGATCTGCCCGTCTCGGCCTCCCAAAGTGCTGGGATTACAGGCTTGAGCCACCGCGCCCGGCCTATACATGCTGTTATACATGGTAATCACTGGTAGCTGTTAAGTTGCCAGTGGGACTGGGGAACTGGATTTTAAACTTTAATTGTAATAATTAAAATTTAAATAGCCACTTGTGGATGGTGATTACTGTTTTGGCACAGGCAAAAGTCTACTCTCTTGCTCACTGGCTAGATTTGGGGCAAGTTTTTACATCTCACGTTTGGAATCTGTTTCCTTATCCACCAAATGGGAGCACTGTTTCTCTGAGGTTACTTTTTAGCCCAAGTAAGTTCATTATGTGAAAAGCACCAAAGCTCTGTATAGGCAGAGAGAGCAGTTTCAGAAATGAATGGTGCCTGGACTACAATGAATGGAGTCTCTGGGTTGGGGCCCCTGATAGGAATAATGGTGGGACCAATCATGAGATTGCACCCAGTGGGGAGCTCCAGGCACAATTACCAGCCATCTGGTCTCAGGGAAAAGAAGCCCCACCTCCCCTCCTTTCATACACACAGACAGCAAAGACCTCATGCAGCCCCAAAGGAGCAAAAAGAGACTTTAATTAGGGGAGGGAGGATCCACCAGAATCAGAAAAGGGACAGCTAGCGTGGGAGCAGACGAGCCAGAACAGGCAGGAGGAGGGCCCAGCTGGGAAGCTCTAGAGGACTCACCTCGCAACCTCTGGCACAGGCACTGGTACTGACGGACAAGGCGAAACAGCGGCCCCTCTCAACTGGGAGGGTACCCAGTGGCCCCTGTAGTCAGGGGTTGCCTGGCTTTTGGGCCCCAGGTCCTAGGCATGACTGGTGGTCACCAATTTGGCCCTTGTCCCCAACCAGTGCTGGGGGGCCATCTTCAGGCAGAACTCAGGAAGCTGGCAGAGGGTTCCCACCACTTATATTGGGGCCAAGGAGGCTTAGGAATAAAAGGGTAAGGGAGAGAAACTGGAGTCTGAAACCTCCCTCCCTCCCCACCTGGGGTGGCATAGGAGAGAAAAAATAAAGTCGCCTTCTGGCTCCAGGCCCGCCCAGACCCACAGCAACCAATAAGGTACAATCACTGGGACCAGTCACAGTCACTGGAGATGGAGGATTTAAAAAAAAAAAAAAAAAAAAAAAGACAAAAAGGTTACAGTATCCTACAAGCACAGAGTTTAAGTTTCAAGACGTTAAAAAAAATCTGTCCCGGCCCAGGGCACTGAACATCAGAAGCCAGCCTCACCAGGCATGTGTGGCCTTGGGGCAGGTCCACTGCTGCTTTCTTGCCCAGCTAGCAAGCACACCACCCACCTCCCGCATCAAATGCCCACCCCAACCCAGCTCCCTGCTGCCGCCGCTGCTGCTCTGGGGAGTGACTCCAGGACGCCTTCGTGGAGACATGAGTAGTCTGAGGGGGAAGGCCACGAGATCCAGCCAGATGGTTTAAAACTGTCAAGAGAACCAAGAGGCAGTGCATGGTGGTTATTATTGCATCCTGGTAGGGCTGCTCTAAGGAGCTGTGTGAACCTGAGCTGCCACTGTGCTCGTATCTCTGAGGGACAGAGTTGGGTCCCAGGACACCTTGTGGTCATGCTCTAATTCAGCCAGCTTTCAGAAGTGACCTATGGGCACTGGCCCTAAGCCTAACACTAGATGAGGCAGAAAAATTAACAGTCATGGAGCTTCTCCACAGCTCCCCTGTGCCCTGGCATGGAGGCTGCTAGAAAGCCCTGTCAGCGTCCTGCCTGGTGAACTAAGGTTGCTTTCTTTAGGCATGGGGGCTCTCATGCAAGGGGCTTGGGGACTCAGAGGGCCAAGTGGAGAAGGACCCAGGTTCTGGTACTTTTGTGTCAAGCTCTGGATGATCCTCCAACCAAGACAGGCTCTTGAAATGTTTTCTGCCCTCAAGGGTCCCCCATGCTGCCTAGAATAGCCCTGGACATTTTAGAGACCAAAGGTTGTGAACCAATGGTCCATGCCTGAAAGCAGCCCAAAGATGAGCACTGTATGGCCCACATGGTGTTTAAAAGAATATGAATTAGTTGGCGGGGCACGGTGGCTCACGCCTGTAATCCTAGCACTTTGGAAGGCCCAAGTGGGTGGATCACGAGGTCAGGATATTGAGACCATCCTGGCTCACATGGTGAAACCCCGTCTCTACTAAAAGTACCAAAAAAATCAGCTGGGCATGGTGGCGGGCGCCTGTAGTCCCAGCTACTCGAGAGGCTGAGGCAGGAGAATGGCATGAACCCAGGAGGCGGAGCTTGCAGTGAGCCAGACTCCAGCCTGGGCGACAGAGAGAGACTCCATTTAAAAAAAAAAAAAAAAAAAAAAAAAAAAATGGGGGGTCAATGGCCTGGAGGTGTGTGGGAGCCAGCCCCTGCAGATGAGGCATGTGCTTAGCAGCTCCTCATCCTGCCCACTCCACAGCTACCCAACCTTTGGATGCACCTGAATTTGTGACCCCGACAAAGGTTATGGTACTATCTTAGACCTCTGAGTCCGAAAACCCAGCTCCACATTCTGGTTCCTCCTCTTACTGGCTGAGGGACCTTGGACAGGTGCTTTTGCTTCTAGAGACCCAGTTTATTAATTTCTAAAATGGCGATAATAGCTGACTCAAAGATTGTTTTGAGTAATAAACAGGACATGTGAACATACTTTTTTAGGTGTCTAATTCTGTATGATGTAATTATCATAAGTAAGTAAATGATTGTTGAATGAGTGAGCCAAATATTCAATTGGAACAAGAGCTATTTTCCCCTTCCAGTTCAATCGAGAGGGTTCCTAGTATCCTGGTCATAAAACTTCAGTGCTACAATACATGGAAAGCTTACTATGTACCAGGTGCTATGTTTTACACACATGGTCTTACTTAACGCTCAACCACTCTGAAAGATAAGTATTAATTACCAGACCTTCATTTCACAGCTGAGGAAACTGAGGCTTAGTTGAAAGTTCAGTGACATGCCTGAGTAGGCAGTGGAGCCTGGATTCACACACAGGTGGTCTGCCTCCACAGCTGAGTGAGCTGAACAACCATGCTGACCTGTGCACACACTACGGCTATTCTGTATACTGGCCACCCTCGGTATAATTAAATCCCAAGGGAAGCGGGTATAATTTCCATTTTTAGGAATCTGAGCTCCTTCTGGACTGGGTGTGTACTTATTAGTGGGAGTACACACTAAGTCTACCATCTAGAGATCACAGCCACTCTGGGTGGAACATAGCAACAAACCGAAGATTATTTGGAAAAAGGAGAAAAAAAAGGAAGGCATGTTCTGAATATCTAAACAACTAAGAACTATGTCATCAGTTCATCAATGTAAACAATTCTACCTCTTCAGATGACTACATCCTTTCAATTAGAAAGGCATAAACAATGTAAGAGGAATCTGGAGGACTTATACCATGCAAGTGATAGAAAACAGGTTGAAGGAATCATGACTAAGCCTGAGAAACATGCTGAAGGGAAGTACTGAAGTCTATTTGAGAAGTGGAATTATAACATGATTAACTGTCCTATATTCCTAGAAAATTCACTTGCAGACTTCACTTGCCTCGCTTGGGGTATGAATGAGATAGAGGTAAGGCCTTTGTGAACATCTTGAGATGTAGAAATGAGTGTCCAAGTTCCTATGAGGGACTAGGAGACATCCCAGACACCCAAATATAGAAAACGCCTTGTAGCTCTCAGAGATGAACTTGGGGTCCTCTAGCTCCAAAGCACCTGACTGACCTGCTGTGCCCAGGGGTCCTAGAGAGCTCAGAAGATATAAACACACTGCTTGGACCCCTTTTCCACCAGATGCTAAGTTCTCAACATGACCCTCAGATCCTTTGGCCTTGGAAGGAAAGCTGAAAGGTCCCTACTCACATTCTTAAGGAACTCCTCAGCCACGATGCGGGCACGGGCATTGACTGACAGCTTCATCTCACTGATCTCCTTGTCAATCTCCTCCATGAAGTGGATCACAAAGTCCACCAACTTGTGTTTGTACATCTGCTCTGTGTGGAAGTTGGTGATCAGAAAGCTGATATCATACCCCTAGGGAAGAAGACAGTAGGGAGGAGGAAGAGAAGGAACAGGAGAGAATTAGCATCCCAGGGGAACTGAGCTGGTCACGTCCTCCACTCATCCACATGGTTCCCACTGGCTATGATCTTCTCCCAAGCTACACACCCTTCCAGTCAGCAGCCCAGCTGCTCTGGGGGAGGGTGTCTAGGTTGGATCCAAGCAACTGAACCCAGTTGAGAATTCTGTGTGTATCAGACATCTCTGGAAGACTATCTGTGGCACAAAGAACTCTGCATTGAGAATGAGTCGGCCGGGCGCGGTGGCTCAAGCCTGTAATCCCAGCACTTTGGGAGGCCGAGACGGGCAGATCACGAGGTCAGGAGATCGAGACCATCCTGGCTAACACAGTGAAACCCCGTCTCTACTAAAAAATACAGAAAAAAAAACTAGCCGGGCGACATGACAGGCGTCTGCAGTCCCAGCTACTCGGGAGGCTGAGGCAGGAGAATGGCGTAAATCCAGGAGGCAGAGCTTGCAGTGAGCTGAGACCAGCCTGGCCAACACAACGAAACCCTGTCTGTACTAAAACTACAAAATTAGCCAGGTGTGGTAGCGCATGCCTCCAGCCTGGGCGGCAGAGCGAGACTCCGTCTCAAAAAAAAAAAAAAAAAAAAAAAAGAGAATGAGTCAAGGGAAGTCTTGTTAAAGAAGAATCTAATCAAACAACAGGGAACATTTAGTTCAGAGAAGAGATGACGTGGAAGATGGGTGGGATTAAGGTCTTTTTCTGCTGGAGGGCTGTGGGAGGAAGAGCAATTTTATTTATTCTGGGTGGCCCCAGAAATTAGATCTAGGACCAGGAGAGAAAATTTGGCTCAGGATGAGGAAGAACTTGGCCAACACGCCTAACGTGTCTGATGATGGCACATGCTGCTGTGTGGTAGTTGCTCAGTCACTGGGGATATTTTAAGTTGAACTAGCAAGGAGTCTGTGGAGAGGATTCAAGTAAAAATTCAGGCAACAACTGACCCAATGTTAACTGTGGCTTTAAGAGACTGATTTGGTGGGCCAGGCGTGGTGGTTTATGCCTGTAATCCCAGCACCTTGGGAGACCGAGGTGGGTGGATCACAAGGTCAGGAGATCAAGACCATCCTGGCTAACACGGTGAAACCCTGTCTCTACTAAAAATACAAAAAATTAGCCAGGTGTGGTGGCAGGCGCCCGTAGTCCCAGCTACTGGGGAGGCTGAGGCAGGAGAATGGCATGAACCAAGGAGGCGGAGCTTGCAGTAAGTCAAGATCGCACCACTGCATTCCAGCCTGCACAACACAGCGAGACTCCGTCTCAAAAAAAAAAAAAAAGAAAAAAAAAAGGAAACGAAGGTTGGGCGCGGTGGCTCACGCCTGTAAACCTAGCTGAGGCAGGTGGATCATGAGGTCAGGAGATCAAGATCATCCTGGCTAACCCGGTGAAACCCCATCTCTATTAAAAATACAAAAAAATAAGCCGGGCATGGTGGCAGGCACCTGTAGTCCCAGCTACTCAGGAGGCTGAGGCAGGAGGATGGCATGAACCTGGGAGGTGGAGTTTGCAGTGAGCTGAGATTGCGCCACTGCACTCCAGCCTGGGCGACGGAGCAAGACTCCATCTCAAAAAAAAAAAGAGAGACTATGATTCACTTTGGGAGGCCGAAGCAGGTGGATCACCTGAGGTCAGGAGTTCGAGACCAGCCTGGCCAACACAATGAAACCCTGTCTCTACTAAAACTACAAAATTAGCCAGGTGTGGTAGCGCATGCCTGTAATCCCAGCTACTCAGGAGGTTGAGGCAGGAGAATCGCTTGACCTGGGAGGTGGAGGCTGCAGTGAGTGAGATTGTGCCACTGCACTCCAGCCTGGGCAACAAGAGCAAAACTCCATCTCAAAAAAAAAAAAAAAAGAGAGAGAGAGAGAGACTATGATTCAGTTGGCAGAGCTTAGAAAGGATTTCTAGGCCGGGTGCGGTGGCTCAAGCCTGTAATCCCAGCACTTTGGGAGGCCAAGACGGGCGGATCATGAGGTCAGGAGATCGAGACCATCCTGGCTAACATGGTGAAACCCCGTCTCTACTAAAAAATACAAAAAACTAGCCGGGTGAGGTAGCGGGCGCCTGTAGTCCCAGCCACTCTGGAGGCTGAGGCAGGAGAATGGCGGGAACCCGGGAGGCGGAGCTTGCAGTGAGCTGAGATCCGGCCACTGCACTCCAGCCCGGGCGACAGAGCGAGACTCTGTCTCAAAAAAAAAAAAAAAAAAAGAAAGGATTTCTAATTCACTGAGCTCTTTCTGATGCTAGACTATAGGGTCTGGGAATAAGCAATATGTCTTACCTTTTTTGCTTTTTTTTTTTTTGAGACGGAGTCTTGCTCTGTTGCCCAGGCTGCAGTGCAGTGGCACGATCTCGGCTCACTGCAACCTCTGCCTCCTAGGTTTAAGCAGTTGTCTGCCTCAGCCTCCTGAGTAGCTGGGATTACAGATGCCTACCACAACGCCCAGCTAATTTTTGTATTTTTAGTAGAGACGAGGTTTCACCACGTTGGCCAGGCTGGTCTTGAACCCCTGACCTCGTGATCCACCCACCTCAGCCTCCCAAAGTCCTAGGATTACAGGCGTGAGTCACCACACCCGGCCCTTTTTCGCCTTTTCTATGGCTGAGGTAGACCCAATTTTTCCTAAATTTCTAATCCTCTTTGCTCCCACTCTGAGATGAAGGCCAAATCTCAATTCAGGGAGTGGGTGCCAAACAGCTGGAGGAGCACTGATCCTGGTTCTAGAAACAATCCCAGGCCATTCTGTAACAGGGTCCTGGGTATTGCAAACTCATGGGTCACAGGGTCTCACCTCCACAGGCTTCCTTCGAAGGATAAAGAAGTTCTCTGCTCGCATCATCATGAAGCGCATAAACTTGTGGCATAAAATCTTCTCGATCTCATCGGCCTGCGGAGTGCAAGAGAGAAACGTTTCTCTAAAGCTGACACCCAAGGCCAAAAACACCTTGTAGCCTGGTCTTCTGACTCCAATTTCTCCAAGGCTCCCAGGAGACAGTGAGGTTTGGTACTCGGAAGGATCATTGAAGTGGGGGACCTGGCTGCCAGCTGAAATAAGGGTCTACCTTGGGCCATCTGTTAATGAGGACCCATTCAGAGAGATAATTCTCATAGTCTTCTATCGCTTCTTTCAGAGTCTACAGCTGTACTCCAAGCTGACCTTCCCATTCTCATTTCACTAGTGTTACATTTCCCAGGATGTTTTGTAGCACCACCTGGGCTATCAGAAATAACCTTAGGTGGTCTCTGCTTTAATAACACTGAACATTAAACAATCCCTGAAGTTTCTCCCTTCTGAACTCTCAACGTTTCCTTTTTTTTTTTTTTTTTTTGAGACAGAGTCTTGCTCTGTCGCCCAGACTGGAGTGCAGTGGCGCGATCTAGGCTCACTGCAAGCTCCGCCTCCCGGGTTCAAGCCATTCCCCCGCCTCAGCCTCCCCAGTAGCTAGGACTACAGGTGCCCACCACCACGGCCGGCTACTTTTTTTTTTTTTTTTGAGACAGAGTCTCACTCTGTCGCCCAGGCTGGAATGCAGTGGCGCGATCTCGGCTCACTGTAATCTCCGCCCCCCGGGTTCAAGCAATTCTCCTGCCTCAGCCTCCCATGTAGTTGGGACTACAGGCGCATGCCACCACGCCTGGCTAATTTTTGTATTTTTAATAGAGACAGGGTTTTACCATGTTGGCCAGGCTGGTCTTGAACTCCTGACATCAAGTGATCCACCCACCTTGGTCTCTCAAAGTGCTGGGATTACAGGCATGAGCCACGGTGCCTGGCCCCGAACTCTCAACATTTCTAAAGGAAAATTATTGCTGCTGGTTGCTAGTGTGCCCTTAACACCTCCCAACACTTGTTAACCTCCCATTTTAACAAGGAAAGCAGGCCCCAGGGTTAGAACTTTCTGTAGAAAACATTATGTAGTCTGTATTTAACAATGTTGTTTTGTTTTCATCCTGTTGAAAGTTTAGAGTTGCCTTCTACTGGCCAGGCATGGTGGCTCACGCCTGTAATCTCAGTACTTTGGGAGGCTGAGGTGGGCCGATTACCTGCGGTCCGGAGATGGAGACCATTCTGGCAAACATGGTGAAACCCCGTCTCTACTAAAAATACAAAAATTAACTGGACATGGTGGCGGGCGCCTGTAATCCCAGCTACTCGGGAGGCTGAGACAGGAGAACCGCTTGAACCTGGGAGGCAGAGGTTGCAGTGAGCCGAGATCATGCCACTGCACTTCAGCCTTGGTGACAAGAGTTAAGAATCCGTCTCAAAAAAAAAAAAAGGAAGCAGAGGCTAGGTTTCCTGCACTCTGAATCTAGAATCTGGCACACTGATCTCTCATATGGTGACCCCTGGACTGAACGAGAGCTCCTTACGCTGGGCCTCCTCCATGGTGAACTCACCTGTTTCACAGCGATGCTGACTCGGACAGAGTTGATGGAGCCCTCAATCAGAACCTTTTCCTTCTCATTCCTGCTGATGGTCACAGGTTGTAACAGGAGCTCTTTGCTACTCCTGAAAACACAATGTGACAGAGTCCTCTGTACTACAGAGGGACAGAATAGTCAGAGTGACCCCATGGCAGGTCCTGGAATCACTATGAGACCACAGAGTCCAAGGAATAGAAGACTCACAAGCAGGGGTGCTCCAAGATGGGGGCCAGTGAGTGTGTTCTTCAGCAGAAAGAGCACAGGCTCTGAAGTCAGGGCGAAAAGGTTTTGAAATCCAGCCTCCTCTGTTACTTTCCTTGGGCAAGTTACCCTGTTGGAATCTCAATTTTCTCATCTGTAAAATGACTCTGATTCCTAATTCACTGGTGAGGACTGAGAGAGATCAAAAAGGGTCAAATGTCTAATAGCGTGCCTGGTACAGAGTAGGAGCTTTACAAAAAACAGCTATTTTAGTAACGACAAGTTGAACATCCCCAATCTGCAAATCCGAAATCCAAAATCTGAAACTGGCTGGGCGTGGTGGCTCATGCCTGTAATCCCAGCACTTTGGGAGGCTGAGGCAGGTGGATCACTTGAGGTCAGGAGTTCGAGACCAGCAAGGCCAACATGGTGATATCACATTTCTACTAAAAATATAAAAATTAGCTGGGCATGGTGGCGCATTCCTGTAATTCCAGATACTCAGGAGGCTGAGGCATGAGAATTGCTCGAACTCAGGAGGTGGCAGTTGCAGTGAGCCAAGATCACACCACTGTACTCCAGCCTGGGCAACAGAATGAGACTCTGTCTCAAAAAAAAAAAAAAAAAAAAAAAAAAAATTCTGAGAGTTTCTGAGTGCTGACAAGATGCTCAAAGGAGATGCTCACTAGAGCATTTTGGATTTGGGATTAGGGACGCTCAACTGGTTAAGTATCTGCAAATATTCCACAATCTGAAATACTTCTGGTCCCAAGCATTTTGGATAAGAGATACTCAACCTATACGGGCAAACCAATATACCATCTAGGAATGTAGAGAGAACACCGGTCTTGAAGGTAAGGAAAGGCTAAAATTGAACACAGTTTGGCTTCCTTTAATTATCAATCCAGAAATGATTCATTTGCCTCTGAGACCCCTATAAGTTCAGGTTCCAAGGTAATGCCTCTGAATACCTACAGATCTGTAATAGTAATTAATTGTGGTGTGGTGTCTCTAAACTGTTAATCATTTTCAAAGGCCCACTGGAAATCATGTACGTTAAGCAGTATAACAGGGCATATCCTAACATCAGTTATTTTTAAAATTCAAAATTGAATCACACCATTTAAGGTGATAGCCCAGATTATCTCAGTTATGTACGCACCAGATTGAATTTTATTTACTTTTTTTTGAGACGAAGTCTTGCTCTGTTGCCAGGCTGGAGTGCAGTGGCACGATCTCAGCTCGCTGCAAACTCTGCCTCCCGGGTTCGAGCAATTCTCCTGCCTCAGCCTCCTGAGTAGCTGGGACTACAGGCGTGCACCACCATGCCCAGCTAATTTTTGTATTTTTAGTAGAGACAGGGTTTCACCATGTTGGCCAGGATGCTCTCCATCTTTTGACTTCGTGATTTGCCTGCCTCAGCCTCCCAAAGTGCTGGGATTATAGGCATAAGCCACCGTGCCCAGCCTCTTTTACTTATTTTTTGAGACAGGGTCTCACCCAGGCTGGAGTGCACTGTCACGATGTTGGCTCACTGCAACCTCTACCTCCCAGGCTCAAGAGATCCTCCCACCTCAGCCTCCCAAGAAGCTGGGCCTACAGGCATGTGGCACCAAGCCCAACTATTTTTGCATATTTTTTTGGTAGAGATGGAGTCTTGCCATGTTGTCCAGGCTGGTCTTGAACTCCTAGGCTCAAGCGATCTGCCCACTTCAGCCTCAAGTGCTCAGATTACAGGGGTGAGCCATTGCACCAGGCAATGGCTTGCACCAGCCATTGCATCAGATTAAATTTTAAAGGGGAAAAAGATATTTATGAAATGGAAACTAGATAAGAGAAAATCATTCAAAATGTGGAGTATTTGGATTAGGGTGTCAGAGTGTCTAGACTGGTAGGTACAAAAAAATCCCTGATCATCACATTAGAAAAGTATGGAGATGGAATCTCAGATAACTAAATCATCTGACTATTCCTTAAACTACCAGTGTTTTCAACAATGCCACAGGAAAGACTTCATCAACAGCCCCGCTCTGGGAAGTCATACCTTGTGTCAAGCAATCTTGTCTTTTCCCCTGGGTTCTGTCCTGCCAACCCACTGACCCTATTTTCTTAACTCCAAATTGGGAATCACCATTCAGCTGGCAGCAAGACAAAATGTCAACTGCAGCTGTCCTGACTACTCTGGGACATAAGTTCACGGCACCTTCTAGACAGGAGCCATCTCTGCGTGCCGCACCCCTCATCCCCACCTTGACTTGTCCTTTCCTACCTGACTTCCACTTCCGGCTTGTTGTGTCGTTCCACAACCTGAGAGGAGAAGTTCTCCAGGCAGAGGGCAGCCTGCAATGTGGCCCGCACGGCACTCAGGTAGGGGCGGAGAGTGGCAGTCTATAGGAAATAACACAAAGGGAAGGGAAGATCAAAATCTGTCACGCCAAACCCACTGATCCCCTATTCCAGCTCCCATGAAGCCAGGTAGCACTGAGGGTGCAAGGCTCTTAAGACACCACTGTGAACAGAACAGACTAGGCCTTCGAGACGCCTTTCAACGTGCAGAGTTGTGGTTTTCAACAGGAGGCAATTTTGCCTGCCAGGGTACATTTGGCAATGTCGAGACATTTCCTTTCTTTCCTTTTTAACCTGGGGTCACACCAGAGGAATGCTGAGACATTTTCAACTGTCATGACTTGGCGGGGAGGGGAACTGCAGGCACTGAGTGGACAGATATCCAATAAACATACTACAATGCACTACAAAGAATTATCAAGTCTCAAATATCAAAAGTGCTGAGGCTGAGAAAGTGATCTAGAGACATACCAGTGAATGCATGATTGTCTTCAATCTGTCTATTAGGCCAACAAATGTATAGGTGTACTGTTTGCCAGGCACTGAGCTAACTGGGAATTCAAAGATGATTAACACTGTCTCTATCCTCAAACAGCTCAACTGGACAGCAGATATACAGAAAATAACTATGATATAAAGATAAAATGTGAAATATTTAGATTTACAAGTAATCTATATTTGCAGAAGAAACTGGTTTTGAAAGTGAAATGGGATTAGGAGGATTTTATAACGAGAAAAAGTAGAATAAGGACATTCTTTTTTTTTTTTTTTTGAGACAGACTTGCTCTGTCACCCAGGCTGGACTGCAGTGGCACGATCTCGGCTCACTGCAAGCTCTGCCTCCTGGGTTCATGCCATTCTCCTGCCTCAGCCTCCCAAGTAGCTGGGACTACAGGCGCCCACCACCACGCCTGGCTAATTTTCGTATTTTTAGTAGAGAGAGGGTTTCACGTGTTAGACAGGGTGGTCCTGATCTCCTGACCTTGTGATCCACCCGCCTCAGCCTCCCAAAGTGCTGGGATTAGAAGTGTGAGCCCCACACTCGGCCAGAATAAGGACATTCTTAGTAGAGGGATTAGCTTCTAGATGCACTGGTCAGTCCTTATATCAGCCAAATTCTTTCCCATCTCAGGGCTTTACACATGCTTGACCATCTATTTGTAGGCTTTTTTCCTTTCTTTGCCTACGTCATCCTCCAGATCTCAGCTTAATTAAGGAAGGCCACTTAGGCCTTCACTTCCCCCTACAAAGCATTTATTACAATTTACAATAAAATGTCTTTCATGTCTTTTTAATTTTTATTTATTTATTTATTTTGAGACAGAGTCTCGCTTCTGTCGCCCAGCCTGGAGTGCAGTGACGCGATCTCTGCTCACTGCAATCTCTGCCTCCCGGGTTGAAGCCTTTCTCCTGCCTCAGCCTCCCGAGTAGCTGGGATTACAGGTGCACACCACCATGCCCGGCTAATTTTTGTATATTTAGTAGAGATGGGGTTTCACCATGTTAGTCATGGTTGTCTTGAAATCCTGACCTCAGGCAATCCGCCCACTTCAGCCTCCCAAAGTGTTGGGATTACAGGCGTGAGCCCATGTGCCTGGCCTTTATTTTATTTTATTTTATTTTATTTTTGAGACAGAGTCTCACTCTGTTGCCCAGGCTGGAGTGCAGTGGTGCAATCTTGGCTCACTGCAACCTCCACCTCCCGGGTTCAAGTGATTCACCTGCCTCAGTCACGCGAACAGCTGAGATTACAAACGTGCACCACCATGCCTGGCTAACTTTTGTATTTTTAGTAGAGACGGGGTTTTGCCATGTTGGCCAGGCTGGTTTCAAACTCCTGTTCTCAAGTGATCCGCCCATCTTGGCCTCCTAAAATGCTGGGATTACAGGCGTGAACCACTGCACCTGGCCTCCTTCATGCCTTTGTAAAGTGATTTTTCCTTTACTAGGCTGTAAACCTCATGGTCAACAGACCATATTTATTTTATTCACAGCTATATAGCCTCCAACCTAGCTCAGTATGTAACATGTAGAGTGTCTTACTCATTTCCTGCAGAATAAATGAGCAAAAGAAATAATTAAGGTTAGAGTAACACAAAAGGACAGCAAGAGTTCCAGAGTAATAATGAGTACAATGTCTCTGTATACGAGAAGCATTTTAGATTCACTAAATGAGGCTGCAGTGGTAGACTGAGGTAAGATGGGGAATCTTGAATGCCAGGCTACCAAGTTTAGCTTTTCTCTTAAGGGGGTAAGGAACTACTGGGGCTTTTTGAGGAGGAAGTTCCTGACTGTAGCTGCATGGTGGCTCTGTGAAGAATGATATGGGAGGGAAGTGAGACATACAGCAGACTGTGTCACAAGCAAAGAGTATCAAAAGTGTTGGACTGACATTAGATGGAGTGGATAATGGAACTGAAAAACAACTTCCCAGGGGCTTATGCCTGTAATCCCACCACTTTGGGAGGCCGAGGTGGGTGGATCACCTGAGGTCAGGAGTTCAAGACCAGCCTGTCTAACATGGCAAAACCCCGTCTCTACTAAAAATACAAAAAAATTAGCCACAGTGGGTGCCTGTTAATCTCAGCTACTTGGGAGGCTGAGGCAGGAGAATTGCTTGAACCCAGGAGACTGAGGTTGCAGTGAGCTGAGATCTGGCCACTGCACTCCAGCCTGGGCAACAGGAAGAGAACGTGTCTTTAAAAAAAAAGAAAAATAAAAACAACTTCCAACGAACTGTGGTCCAGCCAATTAAATACTACTTAGCAATAAAAAAGAGTAACTATTGATACACACAATATGGTTGACTCTCACATGTACTATGGTAAGAAGCCACACTTAAAAGCCTGCATACTAAAGCATTCCATTTACATGACAATCTGAAAAAGGCAAAACTATAGGGGTTAAAAACATCAGTGGTTGTCGGGGGTGGGAAGGAGGAAAGGTGTGATTACAAAAGGACTCGAGGGAATTTTTTGGGGTGACGGAAATATTCTGTATTTTGGTTGTAGTAGTGGTTACACAACTTGACTTTTTTTTTTTTTAAGACACAGGATCTTGCTATATTGTCCAGGCTACAGTGCAGTGGCTATTCACAGGCGTGATCACAGTGTACTACAGCCTCGAATTTCTGAGCTCAAGTGATCCTCCTGCCTAAGCCTCCTGAGCGGATGGTACTACAGGCGCATGCCACCATACCCAGCAAGTTTTTGTCAACACTGTTTTTTTTTGAGATGGAGTCTTGCTGTCGTTGCAGCGACAGGCTGGAGTGCAGTGGCATGATCGCGGCTCACTGCAAGCTCCGCCTCCTGGGTTCCCGCCGTTCTCCTGCCCCTGCCTCCGCCTCCCGAGAAGGTGGGACTACAGGCGTCCACCACCACCCTCCCGGCTAATTTTCTGCATTTTTAGTAGAGAAGGGGTTTCACCGTGTTAGCCAGGATGGTCTAGATCGCCTGACCTCGTGATCCGCCCACCTCGGCCTCCCAAAGTGCTGGGATTACAAGCGCGAGCCACCGCGCCCGCCCTTTGGCAACAGTTATAGACAGTAAACCTAAAAAAGGTGACTGGCTCCGTGACGCCTGTCCTTTCATGAATAAAACAGACGTAGTCTCATGCAATACCTCAATGAACTTAAATTTTTAAAAATCAAGAGGCATGTGCTCCGTTAGGAAAAAAAAAAAATCCAGATTTCTAGCAGAGATATGAGGTCACAAAGTTTGCCAGGATAGGGAACCCAGGAGGAAGAGCAAATTTAGAATGGAAGATGAGTTTTGAACTAGAGGTGTAATTTCAAGGTCTCTTCAAGATATCCAGGCAAACCTTGAAAGAGAGCTGAGAAGCCAGATTAGGAGTCATCAGAGTGAAGAAAGTCAGTGAAGCCAGCAGACTAGATCGGTATCACCAGGGAAGGTGTGAGGATGAGGGAGGTGGTCATCCAAAGTCACAACTCCCAAGAATACCCACATGTATGAAAAAGGGAGGACTTTCAGGAAGGGAGGGATGAGCAGTATCACAGCTAACAAACACTAGGTCTGACACAGTTCAGTTCTGACCAGGAGGGGCCTGAATGGAAGCAACACGAGAGATCCTCCAGTGGGGTGGAAGCAGGGCTGGAGCTATCAATAGTGGGATAAGGAAGTGTGGCCGCCTGCCTTAAGCAACAGTAGGATCAGGAAGGCAGAAGAGGACAAAGGGCGTATTTAGTGAAGCTCTACTGTGGATAGGCAGATGCTCTACTGTGGATAGGTGGAAGCTCTACTGTGGATAGGGCCTCAGCGGCCCTTCGACGGGCTAAGAGTCCGACTACGTACCCTCGAAACGCTCCAAAGAGCCTAGGAAGCCCGACTTCCGGCTTCCTCCAGGGCTCAGGAAAAGCCCCTACCTGCTTGGAAGGCTGATCATGAAGCCGCAAGGCCCGCTTCAAACCAGGGAGTACTCCTACTCGCCCCTTCCTCACCTCGGCCCCCGCCCTCTTTCTCCCACCCTCATGGTGTCCCCACAACCCCCCGGCATCCCTCGGCCCCGCGCCCCTGCGGCAAAGCCACATCTCCCACCGACCCACTGCCCTGAGGCTGAACAGCTGGGGGGGGGGGGGTCCCTGGCCGGGGGCCCGGCTCTCTCACCATCGCGGGCGCTGGCTGGGCCGGAAAGCGGAAGTACGGAAGTGGCCAGCCCCGCGATGCCTGCCCTTTCGCGAGAAGCGCAGCCGCTGTCTCCGCCCGGACTTCCGGACGGTACCATCTATGCTCTGAGCGGGATAGGGAGCCCTTGCGAACGCCTGGGCCTTCCGGAAGTTTTCCACCTAGGGCTGTCTCGGTATCTTTAAACTGTTGCACTCGAGTCACTACTTAAGCTCCTCCAGGAATGGGAGGAGCTCCCCTTTGTTCCTTCAGGCCTTCTTGTTGCCTTTGCCACAGCCTCCCCCCAGGTATGCAATGGTACAGCCCAGCTTCAGATTGGGCACCAAATTAGGACAAGCTGAAGCGGAGGAGCCCTTCGTTTCTTCCGGTTCTGTGCCCCCATCCTTTCTCTCGCCCCTCCTACCCGCAGCTCCTGAGGCTCAGCGGCGCTAACTGCAGCGCCGAGATCTCCGCCGCCAAGCCCCGCCTCCCGCCCTGGGCTGTGCCCTGGGGCTCGCCTGAGGCCGACCACCCGCACCCCACCTCTAGCGGGCCTGCTCGAGGCCCACCTTCTCCCCACCCCCGGCAAACTTCAGTAGGCTCGCCCTCGCTGACTCCCCGCCCCCGCGTCAACTGCAAGGGGCCCGCCCATAGCCAGTTCCGGGGCGGTTGCTCCCATCGACCGGAACTCCCCGCCCCCTCCCGCGGCCCTGGGGCCGTAGGAGGCCGCAGTGAGGAGGTAGAGGGGGCGGGGGTCGCGCTAGGGTGTCCCTAGAGAACGAGGACTCTGAAGGCGGGACATTTGGGCGACCCCCGGGCAGGGCCAGCCATTAAACAGTCCCATTTCTGTGCCAGACACTGAACTGGGCTCTTGACGGGCATCATCTCTTAATCCTCAGAACATCTCAGGGAGGTAGGTACTGTTGTTATCCCCATTTTTCAGATTCAGACTTTTAATGGAGAAACAGACCGAGATTTCTTTTGTTCCCATTTTACAGATGGAAAAACAGAGACTCAAAAAGGTTAAATAACATGTTCAGGGGCACCTAAGTAGAGAATGGTAAAGCCCGGACTTGAACTCGGGTCTGTCTGGCTTACCAGCCCACGTTCTAAACCACTATTAGTGACTAGAGAAGGGAGAAAGGTGGAGTAGGATAAGAAAAGAGGCCAAGAGTCCCAGAGAACATGGTAAGAATGGGGTGCTTGGAACTCAAAGTCTTAGCAGAACCCAAGAGAAATGGAAGGAAAGAGCATCAGAAAGGCAAGGCAATGCATAGTAATATAGCATGGTGATCGGGGTGCAGACTCAATATAGCGGGGTTCAAATTGCATCTTGGAAGCATAGGCACATACCCACCCTTACAGAGTCTCAATTTCTTTCTCTGTAAAAACGAGATCACAACAGTCCTTGTTCATGGTGCTGAGTGAGAAATTAAGTGAGATAAGCTGATAAAGTGCTTTGCGCCTAGCTTGGTACACAGTTAAGTGCCCTGTGAGTAGGAACTGTGCCATCAATTTTGTCAGTAAGGGACTGAAGCCTGGCTTGCTTGAGGCTGTCCCTGGAGGTAAGAAGCCCTTGGGCTTTTCTCAAACCACTTTGTCTGCCATCAATGGCCCTGTCCTCTCCAGCCCCACAGGATCCCCATATCCTGGGCCATGAGTGAGTTGAAAGACTGCCCCTTGCAGTTCCATGACTTCAAGTCTGTGGATCACCTGAAGGTCTGTCCCCGCTACACGGCAGTGCTGGCGCGCTCCGAGGATGATGGCATCGGCATCGAGGAGCTGGACACCCTGCAGCTGGAGCTTGAGACCCTGCTGTCTTCTGCCAGCCGGCGCCTGCGTGTGCTTGAGGCCGAAACCCAGGTGATACCCCAGAGAGGGGCCATCACCAGAGATGGACTGCAACAAGTTATGGGATGGGTCATTGAGTTAGCTCCATATGCTGAGACCTGGGATACAGGGGTTTGTGGGGAGAGGGAGAGAGACCCAAACTGGGTTTGCATGACACAAAAAATAACAAGAATATGCATGATCCCCTTAAATTGCAAGATTTCTAATTCAGTACACTTCTATTGGCATCCCCCCCACCCATCCCTCATTATGTTCTGGGTTCTACACTAGTCATTAGAGAAAGGTAATTAGGACAGTTTTGGCTGTCAAGGAGCTTGCCAACTAGGAAAGGGAGAAAGTCAGGTGCATACCAGGTGATGTGATGTTGTGGTTAGGAGTCCTAGGGAACTGGAATGGGGAGACCTGGATTTGAATCCTGGCATAAGCACTTGCTAGCATTGCTGTTTCCTAGCTATATGACTTTGAGAAAGTTTTCTCATATCTCTGAGTATCGGTTTCCCTATCTGCAAAGTGGGGTGAATAATAGGACCTACCTTAGTGCTTTTGTGAGGATTAAGAGAGAATTTTTGCAAAAACAACCCAATGCCAGACACTAAGTAAGCACTTCAGGTGTTACTTATTTACTACTCTGATTACTTTATTCACTGCATAAAGATGCCTTGAGCCTTGTGTGCCAGGCGCTATGCTGTATCCTGCAAAATAGAGATGGTTAAGGTGGGCTTTTTGGTCTTCAGTAGCTTATGGTCTAGTTGAAGAGACAAGGTGCGATGGTCATTCCAGTGTGACCAAACAGCATGACTGGGTGCACAATGGAGGTGTGAAGTGCCAGAGACTTGTAGAGGAAGGAGGTGCCAACTGGACCTAAAAGGATGAATGGCATTAACTTGTCCCTGGGAATCCATGGAAGCTCCTTGAGGAAGGCTATGACTCAAGTTGTATTTTAGCATCTAAGAACCTGGGTAACTGATTCAGAGAAGGCATCTCAGTGGTGGTGACATTGAAGTGAAGGTTTGCTGGGAGGACTCTTCTGTTAAACAGTATGTGACTGGCATGGGTGATAAAGAAGTGAATCAAGAGTACAGATGAACAAGTGAATGAGATGATAAGTATATGAATAAAGTCCTAAGAGGCCAGGTACAGAAAATGAGCTGAATTTTGAAGGATGAGTAAGAGTTTACTAGGTAAAAAGAGGATAGGGAAAGACCCAGGAGACTCCTTAGATTCTAGATCCTAATTTATTCAGTAGAGGAAAGAGATATTCTGTGTTTTCCCTTCTCCCCCTCAGTGACAGTTTCTGTAAATTTCAGATCCTCACCGATTGGCAGGATAAGAAAGGTGACCGGAGATTCCTGAAGCTGGGTCGAGACCATGAACTTGGAGCTCCTCCGAAACATGGAAAGCCCAAGAAGCAGAAACTGGAAGGGAAGGCAGGACATGGGCCGGGCCCTGGCCCAGGACGGCCCAAATCCAAAAACCTTCAGCCCAAGATCCAGGAATATGAATTCACTGATGACCCTATTGACGTGCCACGGATCCCCAAAAATGATGCTCCCAACAGGTTCTGGGCTAGAGAACATAGAAGGGGGCCTCGAGGTTCTGGTGGTGGAAGCGCTGGTGGGGCAGGGGCACCCACTGAGGATCTGCTTCTCCCTGCAGGTTCTGGGCTTCAGTGGAGCCCTACTGTGCTGACATCACCAGCGAGGAGGTCCGCACACTTGAGGAGCTACTGAAGCCCCCAGAAGATGAGGCTGAGCATTACAAGGTAGAAACTCTGGGCCTTGATAGACATGATGCAGAACAAGAGAGTTCAGAGGTGGCTGAGAATTAAAGCTACTAAAGCCATGCGTCATCTTCCTTCCCCTACCCTGTCCAGCCTCCTATCTGCTCCATCAGTGTATCCAGACACCCAGGTCCAAACTCAGCTTTCTGTGTGCGCTGCCTCTCCTCTACCCGAGCCAGATGTCACCACGCCCTCAAGCTTAAGTGAAGTGTGCCCGTGTTCCTTTATCTCTGTCCCTTTGCTTTGGTCCAAGCCTTCATCAGCTTCTATACAAACAGCCCCTTAACTCTGTTCCTGCTTTGAGGCCTGTGGAGGAACCTTTCTTCTTTAAGATGTAAAGCTTGGGCCAGGTGCAGTGGCTCATGCCTGCAATCCTAGCACTTTGGGAGGCCAGGGCAGGCAGATGGCCTGAGCTCAGAAATTCGAGACCAGCCTGGGCAACATGGTGAAACCCCATCTGTACTAAAATACAAAACATTAGCCAGGCATGGCGGTGTGCACCTGTAGTCCCAGCTACTTGGGAGGCTGAGTCAGGAGACTTTCTTGGACCCAGGAGGTGGAAGTTGCAGTGAACTGAGATCACGCCACTGCACTCCAGCCTAGGCAACAGAGCAAGACTCCGTCTTTAAAAATAAATAAATAAATAAAAAAGAAAGTCAGCTCACACCTGTAATCCCAATACTTTGGGAGGCTGTGGCAGGCAGATCACCTGAGGTCAAGAATTCAAGACCAGCCTGACCAGCATGGTGAAATGCTGTGTCTACTAAAAATACAAAAATTAGCTGGGCATGGTAGCGTGCATCTATAATCCCAGCTACTCGGGAGACTGAACCAGGAAAACCACCTGAATCGGGGAGTCATAGGTTGCAGTGAACCAAGATCGTGCCACTGTATTCTAGCCTGGGTGACAGAACGAGATTCCACTTCAAAAAAAAAAAAATTAAGAAGATATAAAACTCTATGTTTTAGGCCGGGCGCGGTGGCTCAAGCCTGTAATCCCAGCACTTTGGGAGGCCGAGACGGGCGGATCACGAGGTCAGGAGATCAAGACCATCCTGGCTAACATGGTGAAACCCCGTCTCTACTAAAAATACAAAAAACTAGCCGGGCGACCTGGCGGGCGCCTGTAGTCCCAGCTACTTGGGAGGCTGAGGCAGGAGAATGGCGTGAACCCGGGAGGCGGAGCTTGCAGTGAGCTGAGATCCGGCCACTGCACTCCAGCCTGGGCGACAGAGCAAGACTCTGTCTCAAAAAAAAAAAAAAAAAAAAAAAAAAACTCTATGTTTTAATGATGAAAATAAATAAAACATGCTCCATTAAAGAATATTTAGAAAATACAGAAAAATGTTGAGGGAGAATACTCCCATAGGTCAGCTGTCATCAGATGTGCTCATGACATGGCGCTGCATCTAGGCCTCTCTTCATCCCGTTATCTACAGGATCAAGTCCACGCATCCCAGTCCTTGATGGCACAGCTCCAGTGCCCCTCTCCATTTTCCTCAGCCATACCCTTCTTCATTGCTGTATTGACCAGTCCCACCAAGTACCTTGCCGTCATTCCAGGACACCACAGCCTCCTTGCTGGTCTCTGGGCCCCTCTGGCAAGCTCTTCTCTCCCTCTTCTCTCCTTGATAGACTTGACTCACCCTCCAAGGCCCTGATCTCATGTTACCTCCACCAAAGCACCCTTTCAGATTCCCCAGCAGAAAGTTAGTCTCTCCTTTGTGCTGCCACAACACTCTGATCTATCTCTTTCACTTCACTTACCTGACTTTTTAAAAATTTATTTGAAAAAGAGTTCATACAGACAGCAGTTAATTCAAGCCATATAAAAGGTAATTCCCTCTAACTCCTGACCTGAAGGCTCCTGATTCTCTCGAGAGGCAATTGATGTGACCTGAGACAATCCGTGTATGTAGAGTATTCTGCACCTTCTATCTTGGGAATTGTTTCAGATTGGCTTCTGTGTGTGTGTCTTAGTCCTTTTTGGACCTGTCTCCCTTATTAGAATGTAAAGCAGAGGTTTTATCTTCTTTATACTTTCTTACCTATATCTGCCACTGGGCCTGGCCTTGGACTAGGGACTTGAGAGAGAGATAAGACAGGTAAGTGAATGAATGAATGATTGAAGCATGGCTGGCCAGTGCTTACCCACTCAGGGTTGGGTGCCATCTTTTCCACAGATCCCACCCCTGGGGAAGCACTACTCCCAGCGTTGGGCCCAGGAGGACCTGCTAGAGGAGCAGAAGGATGGGGCCCGGGCAGCAGCCGTGGCTGACAAGAAGAAAGGCCTCATGGGGCCACTGACTGAACTAGACACTAAAGGTAGGCCTCTCACCTCCCTGCCAACCCCAGGTCAGGACTTGAGTTCCAGAACTTCACCCCACCTGCCCTCCTTTCCTATGCCCACTTAGATGTGGATGCCCTGCTGAAGAAGTCTGAGGCCCAGCATGAACAGCCGGAAGATGGATGCCCCTTTGGTGCCCTGACGCAGCGCCTCCTGCAGGCCCTGGTGGAGGTGAGCACCCTAACCCAAAACAGGAACCACATTTACTTTGTGTTTTAATGTGTTATATTTATTTTTTATTGGAATATATCATACATTTATTAGGTTGGTACAAAAATAATTAGGTTGCTGCAAAAGTAAAAACTTGGACTAATATATAGCAAAAGATTGGGAATAATACATAACTTTTGCACCAACCTAACAGAAAAGTGCACAGATCATAAATGTACAATTTTCACAAATGAGCTTGTATTAGCAGCCTGGAGATTACAAAATGAAACACTACTATATCCTAGAAGCCCCTCTCGTGCCCCTGTTTTTCTCCAACTTCCCCCAAAGATAGCCTCTACTCCACAATTAACTTTTGCTAAGCATCTGTTGGAGGGGCTTTATACACATCCTCCCACTGGAGGCTAGGACAGTGGTTAACCCTGTGTTACAGATAAGAAGATTAGCGGCTCAGAAAAGGGAATTGTTCACTTGAGGTCTCACACAGCAGGATTCAAACCCCTACTTCGGGGTCCCTGTCTTTATACCTGCTGGTTGACCTTAGACACACCCTCATACTCTTTCACCTCATTGAGACTCAGTTTTCTTTTCTGGCTCAAACACAATAGTTTCTCTCATGTAACAGTCTGGGTACGTGTTCCAGGTTATCTAAGGTAGGGGAAGGGGCAGGTCTCTACCTCATATCATCAGACAGGAACCCCAGCTGACGGTGGCCTTGCAGTCTGCACAAGGTCACTGTGGGCATAATTGTCACTCCAGTCCCACAGAATAAAAGCAAGGAGGAGTGTGTGAAGGAAACTTTTTGGGCCATGCCTAGCTGTGGCTCTTATTTCCCCTGGAGAGAATCTGTCACATGACCATACCTGCCTGCAAGGGAGCCTGGGAAATGTAGTGCAGCTGGACAGGCATTGCCTAGCTGCCATGGAGGAAAGGAGAGTGGCGTTCGGACAGCTAGCACCTCTGCCACAGCAGGCCTAGCACAGTGCCTGGTGCGTTGCAGGCACTTCACCAACCTTAGCTGTTCATTACCATCATTGAGTGTTAATCATTTCTCTTCTGTGTTCCTTTTTCATCATATCAGTACAAAAATGGATTTCTAGAATAATCAAAGCAGTTTGGGATCAGTATGGGAAGGCTTCCCAGAGTAGGTGGGATAGGAAAGATAAAAGGATATTTCTGGTGTTTGAAGACTGTCAGTGTAGGTCAGAAAGGAGCAGGAAAGTAGAACAGCTCTTTTTCCTTCCACCCATTTCTGTGGTCTTCTAGGAAAATATTATTTCCCCTATGGAGGATTCTCCTATTCCTGACATGTCTGGGAAAGAATCAGGGGCTGACGGGGCAAGCACCTCCCCTCGCAATCAGAATAAGCCCTTCAGGTGAGTGGTGTCCTATCCACAACCCACAGTCTGGCGCCCACTTCTGTTGGCTTCTCTCTCAACCTGGGGAGTTCCTCATCAATAAGAGGCTGGGGACAGTTAGGTGAAGCCCAATAGCAGTCTCAAGTGTGAGTGCTGGCCCAGTGTGTCTGCATGCACAGACTGAGTGCAGGGTTGTTCAGCACAGAACTGTTCATACCATAAATAAACCAAATGTCTCGCTGAAGGGGAGTGGTTGGCTAAATTGGCATAACTCCATATGATGAAATAACTTGCAACTATTAATCAGATAGCTGCAAGTACAGAGAAATACAGGTAAATGATGTGAAAAGATGTAAATTATAGAGTGCCAAGTGGGGAAAATGTTAGTTGTAGCCCAGTATAGATACATATTTTTATAATCTTATTTTTACTTAAAATGTATTTCTTTTTTTTTTTTTTTTTTTTTTTTTGAGACAGAGTCTCACGCTTGTCATTTAGGTTGGAGTGCAATGGCGCAATCTTGGCTCACTGCAATCTCCGCCTCCCAGATTCAAGCGATTCTCCTGCCTCAGCCTCCAAGTAGCCGGGATTACAGGTGCCTGCCAACATGCCAGGCTAATTTTTGTATTTTTAGTAGAGATGGGGTTTCACCATGTTGGCCAAGCTGCTCTTGAACGCCTGACCTCAGGTGATCCTCCCACCTCGGCCTTCCAAAGTGCTGGGATTACAGGCATGAGCCACCATGTCTGGCCTACTTAAAATATATTTTAAAATATATTTAAATACGTGCACATAGGGGAAAAACCTGGACTAATATGTAGTAAAAGATTGGGAATAATATATAACAAAATCTGGAATATATATAATAACATATAACAAAATAATAGTGATTCTCTCTGGGTTGTTGGCATAACAGGCTTTTCCATATTTTTTGGATAGTGGATACATACGTTGCTTGTGTTTAAAAACCAGACCAGATGTGTCTGTCCTTCCCTTTGTATCTGGATAGACACAGAGGGGGTGCCCAAAGGGAAAGGCAGGTTTTCACTGAGCTTGGGAAGCCCTGGGAACCTCCAAGGTGGGCCCTCCTCCAAGCTGGCTCTTGAGTCTGACAAGGGCCTGCCTCCCCCTGCAGTGTGCCGCATACTAAGTCCCTGGAGAGCCGCATCAAGGAGGAGCTAATTGCCCAGGGCCTTTTGGAGTCTGAGGACCGCCCGGCAGAGGACTCCGAGGATGAGGTCCTTGCTGAGCTGCGCAAACGGCAGGCGGAGCTGAAGGCACTTAGTGCCCACAACCGCACCAAGAAGCACGACCTGCTGAGGTGAGTGTGAACAGGATGCACAGTCCCGCGGGTGGCCTTGGAGGCTGTGGCCACAGCTGGTCACCTTCCAGGGGTTTTACAACAAGCTTTCCAAGCCTGGCTGGCCTCTAAATCGCCTGGAGAGCCTCGAAACAGCAGTGGCCAGTCCACCGGGTATGTGTCAAACAAATTCTAATTCCACAGAGTGGGGCTCAGGCACCTGTGACTGATTGATCGATTGATTTGATTTGATTTGGTTTGGTTTTTTAATTGTGGTAAAGGCATAATGTAAAATGTATCCCCATGGGAGGCTGAGGCAGGAGAAACACTTGAACCTGGGAGGCAGAGGTTGCAGTGAGCCAAGACAACCATTGCACTCCAGCCTGGGCAACAAGAGTGAAACTGCGTCTCAGAAAAAAAGAAAAGAAAAAAAAATTTACCCTTCTTAACCATTTTTTTTTTTTTTTTTTTTTTTTTTTTTTTTTGAGACGGAGTCTCGCTCTGTCGCCCAGGCTGGAGTGCAGTGGCCGGATCTCAGCTCACTGCAAGCTCCGCCTCCCGGGTTTACGCCATTCTCCTGCCTCAGCCTCCCAAGTAGCTGGGACTACAGGCGCCCGCCAACTTGCCCGGCTAGTTTTTTGTATTTTTTAGTAGAGACGGGGTTTCGCCGTGTTAGCTAGGTTGGTCTCGATCTCCTGACCTCGCGATCCACCCGTCTCAGCCTCCCAAAGTGCTGGGATTACAGGCTTGAGCCACCGCGCCCGGCCCCTTCTTAACCATTTTTAAGTGTGCAGTTTAGTAGTGTTACCCATATGCACATTGTTGTGTGATTTATTTTTGATTTTATTTTTTATTTATTTTTAAATAAATAAATATTTATTATTTATTTAATAAATAAATTTATTTATTTTTTCATGCTGATTTTCTTTTTATCCCCAAAGTTTTTTATTAAAAATTTCATACACACAGAAAATCTGGAAGAATCATACAATAAACATCAGTATATTCTCCACCTAGACTAATTAACTGTTAACATTTTGTTGGAGATCTGTGATTTTTATTTGCTTATCACAAGAAATTGACCAGTGTTTTAGGACATGTTCTTTTGGGAATCCATCACAGTGCCTACCATTCATTTGAGGTCAACTCCCATCCATCTTGTTCTGCATTGATCACAAAAGGGTATAGGTGACATCTGGAGGAAGACTGTGGAATAGCTACCCTTTAGTTAAAGAGATAGGGAAGCAACCCAAACAAGTCTCTGCTTCTCACAGGCAAGTGCTGTGTCTTAACTTCATAGAGCCCTGACAGGACAGGGCACACACATCCATTTGGCCTTTTTTTTTGTTGAGACAATGTCTCAGTCTGTTGCCCAGGCAGTGGGTGCAGTGGCATGATCTCGGCTCACTGCAACCTCCGCCTCCCAGGTTCAGGCAATTCTCCTGCCTCAGCCTCCTGAGTAGCTGGGATTACAGGCACGTGCCACCACCATGCCCAGCTAATCATTTGGCCATTCTTATTGTCTCTTAAGACATTGTGCTAGGGACCAGCAAGAGAGGCACAGCAAGAGACTTGCAGATTACTAGCGGATGATCAGTAAAGACAGGTGCCATTAAAAGGAGAGGTAGTTGCTGACAAGCTGCCAGGGTATTTAAGGATAATGGTGACTAATGTATGCTGAGTGCCTACTGTGTGTCAGAGGCTTTATGTTACACTCTCTCAAGTGTCTTGATAACAACCCAGGAGGGAGGTGCTGTTTTCCTTGTTTACCAGGTGAGGAAATAAAGGCCCAGTGTAAACAGCCAAGCTGAGACTTGAGCCCATGGCTGAATCAAAGCCTCTTTCTGTAATAGTTCATGTTTTCTCTGAAAGGTGAGAAGAAAACACAGATGGAAGGGGCACTGAGGGAAGCAGAGGGAGAGAGGAAGAGAGAGAAAAGCAGGCATGTGCAGTTACAGAAGTAATGGGCCTTAGCTGGGCCTGGTGGCTCATGCCTATAATCCTAGCACTTTGGGAAGCTGAGGTGGGAGGCTTGTTTGAGCTCAGGAGTTCGAGACTAGCCTGGGCAACGTAGTGAGACCCCCATCTCTACTAAAAATTTAAAATCAGCCAGGCATGGTGGCACATGCCTATAGTGCTACTCAGGAGGCTGACATGGGAGGATCACTTGCTCCTGGGAGGTGGAGGCTGCAGTGAGCTTGATCAGGCCACTGTATTCCAGCCGGGGTGACAGAGTGAGACCTGTCTCAAAAAAAAAAAAAAAAAAGTAATGGGCAATGAAGAAATGACTTGCGGCCCTCAGGAAACCGGAGCACAGCCCTTACCCTGCTGCAGAGCAGTTGCAAGGCCTTAAGCACCCCCTGACCTGAGCAGCAGCTTCCTCTTCTGGAAAACGGGCAGGCTGGACTCAATCACTAAGTGACTTTCCAGCTCCACCATCAGTGAAATGTATAAATCAGATCCTATTCAGAGAGATTGATTTGGTGTTTCACCCACTGCCTGTCAGCCTCAGGCTGCCTAGACCTTAGGGGGCTCTGGAATGTAGATGCTGAAGTAAGCAGGCCTTCTGCTGGCACTGGAACACCTGTTAAAGAACAGTATTTAAAAATAAGAGTTTAGCCCCAGCCTGCTCCAGATCTCCCACTTACTCACTGTGGAATCCTGGGATCATCTTTGAGCCTCATTTTCCTCACGGGTAACATAGGAATAATAGTACATACTTTGCAGGGTTTTTAGGAGGATTAACTGAAAGAGAGAGTGGGTGTGCGTGCGTGTGTGTGTGTGTGTGTGTGTATATATATATATATTTTTTTAAGAGACAGGGTCTTGCTCTGTTGAGGAGGCTGGTCTCAAACTCCTGGCCTCAAGCGATCTTCCTGCCTCTACCTCCCAAAGCGCTGGGATTACAGGCCCGAGCTACTTCACCCAGCCTACTGTATATATTTTTAAGATTTTTTTTTTTTTTAATTTATTTATTTTTATTTTTTTTGAGACGGAGTCTCGCTCTGTCGCCCAGGCTGGAGTGCAGTGGCCGGTTCTCAGCTCACTGCAAGCTCCGCCTCCCGGGTTTAAGCCATTCTCCTGCCTCAGCCTCCCGAGTAGCTGGGACTACAGGCGCCCACCACCTCGCCCGGCTAGTTTTTTGTATTTTTTTTTTTTTTTTTAGTAGAGACGGGGTTTCACCGTGTTAGCCAGGAGGGTCTCGATCTCCTGACCTCGTGATCCGCCCGTCTTGGCCTCCCAAAGTGCTGGGATTACAGGCTTGAGCCACCGCGCCCGGCCAGACTTTTTTTTTTTAAAGACACAGTCATGCTATGTTGCCCAGACTGGAGTGCAGTGGCATGATCATAGTTCACTGTGACCTTGAACTCCTGGCCTCAAGCAACCCTCAGCCCCCTTGGAGTTGGGACTACAGGTGTGTACCACCACACCCAGCTAATTTTTTAATTTTTTTTTGTAAAGACATCTCGGGCCGGGCGCGGTGGCTCAAGCCTGTAATCCCAGCACTTTGGGAGGCCGAGACGGGCGGATCACGAGGTCAGGAGATCGAGACCATCCTGGCTAACACGGTGAAACCCCGTCTCTACTAAAAATACAAAAACTAGCCGGGCGAAGTGGCGGGCGCCGTGCTACTCGGGAGGCTGAGGCAGGAGAATGGCGTAAACTCGGGAGGCGGAGCTTGCAGTGAGCTGAGATCTGGCCACTGCACTCCAGTCCGGGCGACAGAGCGAGACTCCGCCTCAAAAAAAAAAAAAAAAAAAAAAAAAAAAAAAAAAAAAAAAAAAAAAAAAAAGTAAAGACATCTCACTAGGCCGGGCGCGATGGCTCAAGCCTGTAATCCCAGCACTTTGGGAGGCCGAGATGGGCGGATCACGAGGTCAGGATATCGAGACCATCCTGGCTAACACGGTGAAACCCCGTCTCTATTAAAAAAAAAAAATACAAAAAACTAGCCGGGCGAGGTGGTGGGCGCCTGTAGTCCCAGCTACTCGGGAGGCTGAGGCAGGAGAATGGCGTAAACCCGGGAGGCGGAGAGGTGGAGCTTGCAGTGAGCTGAGATCCGGCCACTGCACTCCAGCCTGGGCGACAGAGCGAGACTCCGTCTCCAAAAAAAAAAAAAAAGACATCTCACTATGTTCCTCAGACTGGTCTCGAACTCCTGGGCTCAAGTGATCCTCCTGCCTTGGGCTCCCAAAGTGCTGGGACTGCAGATGTGAACCACGATGTGCAGCCAAGACTTTATTCTTTTAGAGCAGTTTTAAGTTCACAACAAAATTGAGAGAAAGGTACAGAGAATTCCCGTATACCCCCTGTCCCCACATGTGCACAGCCTCCCCCATGATCAACATGAGTTAATATTTTTTTCAGGAGCTTAAAATAGTGCCATATAAGTACAGGTCAGTAACTGCTTTTTGGTCACGACTGTATGACAAAATCCACAAGCATGCCAGCCTGGGCTGGTGGGTAGGCTTAGTCTTGAAGGGGGGGCGGGGGCGCTCTCTGGAGGTGGGCTGACCGTGGTACCTGGCTGGCTGGTCCCCACAGGCTGGCAAAGGAGGAGGTGAGCCGGCAGGAGCTGAGGCAGCGGGTGCGCATGGCTGACAACGAGGTCATGGACGCCTTTCGCAAGATCATGGCTGCCCGGCAGAAGAAGCGGACTCCCACCAAGAAAGAAAAGGACCAGGCCTGGAAGACTCTGAAGGAGCGCGAGAGCATCCTGAAGCTGCTGGATGGGTAGCCTTCACCCCTGCCTCAGGCTGATTATCTGGCCTCGGGGAGGGGAAGGGAGGCCCACTTCCTTCTTTGCGCACAGGAAGCATTGGCCTGTGGCTGTCCCTCAAATGGTGACAGTCTCTAGAGGACCGTGGCCCTTCCCCTGAGGTCTTTTGGCCTAGCTCTGTACAGCCAGGACACAGGAAGCCCTGCTGGGCTGGCCTGAGGCCTAGTCTCTGCTTGGTCCCGAAGATGGGGCTGGAGGGGACTTCGTTTCCTGGTCTTCCTCTTCCCCATTTACCATCCCCCACTCCCTAACCCCCTACCCTTGTTTCCCCTTCAAGGACTTCTCCCTTGTGGTTTTGTAAAGTGCAAACTTAAGAATAAAGTGACTGCTGTGGTTTTTCAAAAAAAGCATCCAGTCTTTGAATGTCTGTAACGGTGGGGTAAAGGAACCAGTGTGGGTGGTAAGGTTTGTAGGGGGTATGCTTGGTGGCTCTCAGCCCGTGGCCACTAACCCATGGCATTCAGTCAGGGAGAACTGAGTACCTCTTTCTGAGTACCTCTTTCTGAGGATACTTGTGGCTGCAGGTAAGAATGCCCTCCAGCTCAAAGTGGATTCATAATAAGGAAATGTGTTGGTTGCAGGCTTGGCAGTCCTGGGACAGGGTGGCCTTCATGGTTAGCCAATCTAGCAATTCTTCAGGGTCATCAAGGGTCCAGGTTCCTTAGGGGTCGCTACACTGCCCTCCACAGTGTCAACCTCTGCCTAAGGTGAGGCCTTCTCTGGCTGTAGTGTGGCAGTGGAGCAGTTGAGGCCAGATGCTTCCTCATTTACATCCAACACAGCAGGGAGCGGGAGCCAGTGGGCTTCCATGGCCCACCTACAGGAGCAAGAAGCCTTTTCCCAGATACCATCATGTTTCAGTGGCCCAAACTCAGTCTCACATGCCCATTCCTCAGTCACTGTGGCAAGGGAGACTGTAATGGGTTTATGCCAGTCAGAGTGGAGTTTGCTACTCCATCAAGGTGGTGGGGAGAGAGTAAAACCCAACAAGATCTGAGTAGGAAGCGGGGAAGTGAATGCTGGATAGGCCACCACCAACAACCCTTCCACACCTGGGGCAGGAAGCTTGGCCTGAGGGACACAGATGAATTAATATGCTTTGGTACCTGCCTCAAGTTGTTCCAAGACTGGTCTCAAAGAATCAGCGAACAATTTGCAATTTACTGTGGGAAGGTTGAGGTCCATGCAGGGGAGAAGGGAGGGTAAGGTTCCCTAAGGAAGTGACCTATGAACTGAGCCATAAAGAAGGAGGGCGAACATGGCCGACATTCTCGTACACCCAGCACCTCTCTGTTGGAGAAATGTCCCTTCCCCATCACACATGGCTCTTATCTGACTGCCAAACTAGGGTGGACACATGACCCCAGCTTGGCCAGTGAAGGAGTGGCCTGCCCCTCCACACCTGTGGGTGTTTCTGGTTAGGTGGAACAAGAGACTTGAGAAAAGAAATGAGACACAGAGACAAAGTATAGAGAAAGAAAAAGTGGGCCCAGGGGACCGGCGCTCAGCATACAGAAGACCCACGCCAGCACGGTCTCTGAGTTCCCTTTGTATTTATTGATAATGATCTTTACCATCTTAGAAAAAAGGGAAGTAGCAGGATAATAGGATCACTGTAGGGAGAAAGTCAGCAGTAAGACATATGAGTAACGATCTCTGTGACATAAGTTTAAGGAAAAGTGCTGTGCCTTGATATGCATGTGCAAACATCTTCATAAACCCTTTTAGTGCATAGAGAGCAGCATTGCACTAGCAAGTCCCACCTTTCGCCCTAAGGCGGTTTTCTCCTTTCTCAGTAAACAGAACATACAATCGGGTTTTACACCGAGATGTTCCATTGCCCAGGGACGGGCAGGAGACAGATGCTTTTCTTTATCTCAACTGCCAAGAGGCTTCTTTCCTCTTACACTAGTCCTCCTCAGCACAGACCCTTCACGGGTGTCAGGCTGGGGGGCGATCAGGTCTTTCTCTTCCCACGATGTCATATTTCAGACTATCACATGGGGAGAAACCTTGGACAATACCTAGCTTTCCTAGGCAGAGGTCCCTGCGACCTTTGGCAGTGTACGTGTCCCTGGGTATTTGAGATTAAGAGAATGGTGATGACTTTTAACCAGCAAGCTGCCTTCAGGCACTTGTTTAACAAAGGACACCCTGCACAGCCCAAAATCCTTTAAACCTTGAGTCACCACAGCACATGTCTCTTGCAAGGACAAGGTTGGGGGTAGGGTCACAGATTAACAGCATCTCAAATACAGAACAAAATGGAGTCTCTTATGTCTACTTCTTTCTATATAGACACAGTAACAGGCTGATCTCTCTTTCTTTTCCCCACAGCCAGTCAAGTGCCAATCCCTCTGGCCACAATGATTAGTCCCAGAAGCAGGCATGTGACCCAAGCTAGGTCACTCGAGGCCCTCCATAATATTGCTCTGTGGATGCTGAGAGGAGAGTTTCACTACTTTTTGGACCATAAGCCACAGATGATAAGCTCAGGCTACCCCAGTGACCTGCTCTCCTCCCATGGGGAAAAACCTGCTTGAGAATAAAGCCAGCTCAGAAAAGCAGAGCCAGGAGAAGGAGAAGCGCTGCATCCAGCTATTCCTGAAGCCACCGGATCCTCCCTTAGACTTCCCACATATATCAGCCCACAAAGGCTTTTTCTGTCTTAAACTAGTTTGCTTTAGAGTTTTTTTTTTTTTTTTTTTTTTTTTTTTTTTTTTTTTTTTTTTTGAGACGGAGTCTCACTCTGTCGCCCGGGCTGGAGTGCAGTGGCCGGATCTCAGCTCACTGCAAGCTCCGCCTCCCGGGTTTACGCCATTCTCCTGCCTCAGCCTCCCGAGTAGCTGGGACTACAGGCGCCCGCCACCTCACCCGGCTAGTTTTTTGTATTTTTTAGTAGAGACGGGGTTTCACCATGTTAGCCAGGATGGTCTCGATCTTCTGACCTCGTGATCCGCCCGTCTCGGCCTCCCAAAGCGCTGGGATTACAGGCTTGAGCCACCGCGCCCGGCCTGCTTTAGAGTTTTGTGATTTGTAACTAAAAAAGGCCTAACTATTACAAGTGAATTTTGGCAAAAAGAAAGATGAAATAGCATCCTGAGAGAGAGGACAGCATGAGGCCCTGCCTCCCACTAGGTGCTGGGCCAAGCTGCTGCAATTTCTCAGTGACTCATTGTCCCCAGGTTGCTCACAGCCTTCTCAGAGAGAAAAGACACCCACACATGCAATGATGAGAAACCAACTATAATCATAATGATAATGCAATTAAGTGCTCAGTAAATGTTAGTATGTACCAGGCACTGTTTTGAACTCATTCAACTACCTAATATTATGGGGTAGGTATCAGCTACCCCATAACAACATCCCATTCACAGATGAGGAAACTGAGCCTTAGGAGGTTACACACCTTGCTTTGTCAAGCAATTGAGTGGTTGAGCCAACATTCAAACTCAGGCCATTTGGTTTGCAGAGAGAGCCTCTTCATTACACCTCACTAGGGCCCCACTCCCATTACAGTGTATGTGAATGGTACTTCCTATACTTGGGCAGTGCCCAACCCATGCAGCCATACACGGCAGCTCTGCTCGAAGACCCCCTCCTCTTAACCACTCAATTCCATGTTCACTGGGCCACAGCATAAGTATGGTGGGCGTTGTTGGTAGAGAGTTCCAAGAACAGAGACAGTTTTGCGGAGGAGGTGGGATGAGAGCTGACGTCCTAAAATTGGATAGAATTGTGAAAGAAGGAAGACAGATATAAATAGAAGGAAGAACCCTAGAAGACCGACTGGGCCTGGTTCACCAGAGAAGAAACTTAACTTTCAAGGATCAGTCATGAGCACTCTAGCTGTTCTCTGCTGCATACCTACTATCTGCCTGGCACTGTGCCAGGCCCTTCACCCACCCCTCCCACCTGATGCTTACCACGCACCTCCAAGGAGAATAATATTCCAGCCTGCAGATGACACAGAAGCTCAAAGAGATGCTGTGCCTTACTGAGGCCATGCAGCCTTGATGTAGGAATAGTTGCTGCCCCCAGGTAGCACCATCCCTGGCAAAGTTCTTACAATCATATCAGTGTCTGCTGGAGCCAAAAGATGCCTCCTTTATGAGTGTGGAGGAAGCTGAGTTGTCATGACGAGGGCGGATTAGTTCCAGTACCTCAAATCTCCAAATTTAACTCAAAACAATTCTGATTCCTTATCACCAGTTTGGAGGCAAAGCCTTTTGTGTCTTGGCCCTAGAAAGCATCTCTCTTGCACAACATGACCTCCCCAGAGTCCCAAATGCCTTACAGCTGACTTTCAGCAACACCAGGGTGAGTGAGAATGGGGAGGGTGAGCTCTGACCCACAGTGGGTCCCCAGCCCCTGTCTACTCCTGAGTACTCTAGGCACTGAGTGCTCTGGGTCCCAATTGGCCCCTGCTGAAAAGAAAGTGATGACAGGAACTTTGTGGAAATGTGGTCAGGGAATAAATTTCTTTCTTGGCCTCTAGCTCAGGACTCAATGGAAAGAACCAAGCCCAGTGGACTGTAACTCACTCGCTTAGGTATCAATAAATTTCCCATTTCTTCACTTACCTAATTACTCCATTCACTTATTCACTCATCCACACACCTCCACTTCCTCATTATACTTTTGTTCCCTCACTCAGTGACCCTGTCGCTATGGCTGAGAGCTATGGAGGTGACTAAGGCTCCAGAGATGGGGACACAGCTAGACAGACAATCAAAGCACTAGGTCGTAAGAGCAATAAGAAGACTGTGTAGGCCGGGCACAGCAGCTCACACCTGTAATCCCAGCACTTTGGGAGGTCAAGGTGGGCGGATCATGAGGTCAGGAGATCGAGACCATCCTGGCTAACACAGTGAAACCCCTTCTCTACTAAAAATACAAAAAATTAACCGGACGTAGTGGCGGGCACCTGTAGTCCCAACTACTCAGGAGGCTGAGGCAGGAGAATGGCGTGAACCCGGGAGGCGGAGCTTGCAGTGAGCCAAGATTGCGCCACTGCACTCCAGCCTGGGCGACAGAGCGAGACATCATCTCAAAAAAAAAAAAAAAAAAAAAAAAAAAAAAAGAGACTGTGCAAAGTTGGCAGGGACCTGGGGCACAGAAAGACTTAACAACAGCTTAGAGGGTCAGGAAAGGCTTCAGGGAGGATGTGGAAAGAAAATTGCTGGGCAGAAGATAACATTCCAGACAAAAGGAGCAAGGCACAGAGGTGTGAACAGCTGGCCTGCTTAGAGAGAAGTGAGAACTGCAGTGTGACTGGAGCCCTGGGTGTGTAGAGGGGAAAGGAAAGGATAAGAGATGAAGCTAGAAAGTAGGTTGAAGACCAGGCTGGGCAAGGGTTTGAATGGCAGGTTAAGGAGTATGGACTTTATTCTCCAGGACAATGGTGCTCCAAGTGTGGTCCCTGGACTGGCAGCAACAGCATCAGTTGGGAACTTGATAAAAATGCAAATTCTCAGGCCACAGACCTACTGAATCAACAGCTCTGGGTGTATAGTCTGGCACCGTGGCTCACACCTGTAATCCCAGCACTTTGGGAGGCCAAGGAGGACAGATCATCTGAGGTCAGGAGTTCAAGACCAGCCTGGCCAGTATGGTGAAACCCTGTCTCTACTAAAAATACAAAACTTAGCCAGGCATGGTGGCACGCACCTGTAATCCCAGCTACTTGGGAGGCTGAGGCAGGAGAATTGCTTGAACCTGGAAGGTGGAGGTTGCAGTGAGTGGAGATCACACCACTACACTCAAGCCTGGGCGACAGAGTGAGACTGTCTCAAAGAAAAAAACAAACCTCTGGGTGTGGGGCCTAGCCACTCTATTATAACATGCTTTCTAGGTGATTCCTGGTGCATACTGAAGTTTGAGAATCACACTCTGAGGTAATAGGGAGCTATGGGTGGTTTGTGAGCAGACTAGTGCCATAATAGCACTCTGAATTAGAAAGCACTCTCAGAGCAGCATGGAGGTTGGACTAATGAGAGGGAGTGAGGGTGAAGTTGGTGCAAATACAAGTGAGATGGGGAATGTGGCAGACTGGTAGATGTCCATCAAAATCTGTTTCAGTAATATCTCGTGGAAACTGGAATAATACATTGAAAATACTCTCCATACATTTGATAGCAAATGGAATTTAAGTTTCACATGGTGATTTCTTTTTTTTTTTTTTTTTGAGAAGGAGTCTCGCTCTGTCACCCAGGCTGGAGTGCAGTGGCCAGATCTCAGCTCACTGCAAACTCCGCCTCCCGGGTTTACGCCATTCTCCTGCCTCAGCCTCCCGAGTAGCTGGGACTACAGGCGCCCACCACCTCGCCCGGCTAGTTTTTTGTATTTTTTTAGTAGAGACGGGGTTTCACTGTGTTAGCCAGGATGGTCTCGATCTCCTGACCTCGTGATCCGCCCGCCTCGGCCTCCCAAAGTGCTGGGATTACAGGCTTGAGCCACCGCGCCGGCCCACATGGTGATTTCTTATCAAAACTTTTAATCAAAAGCTCAGGACATATTGTTTTTTGTTTTGTTTTTCTGGGTTTTTTTTGAGACAGGGTCTTGCTCTGTCACCCAGGCTGGAGTGCAGTGGCACAATCTAAATCACTGCAAACTCCGCCTTCCAGGTTCAAGTGATTCTCCTGCCTCAACCTCCTAAGTAGCTGCGGTTACAGGCGTGCGCCACCACGCCCAGCTAATTTTTGTATTTTTAGTAGAGACAAGGTCTCACCATGTTGGCCAGGCTGGTCTCGAACTCCTGGGCTCAAGTGATGCACCTGCCTTGGCCTCCCAAAGTGCTGGGATTATAGGCGTGAGCCCAGCAAAAAAAAAAAAAAAAAAAAAAAAAAAAAAAAAAAAATTCTTCAAACATCTTGGAGTATATAGCCTTGTCCTAATTTAGGATTACTTCTCCGAAACTGATTGCCAGAAGAAAAGTCCCTGAGTCAAAAGACCTCGACATGATTTAAGCCTTTGATGCGTATTGCCAAATTGCTTTCCAAAGGATCTTTAGCAAATCAATTTCCCACCAGAACATAGGACTATTCATTCCTCACATCAACATCAGCCTTCAGTGTTACCAGCTTTTTAAACTTCAAATTTGAAAGCCTGCAAATGACCTTTTACTTTGTTTCTTTTTTTTTGTATTACTAGTGAGATACAAAATGTCCTTTGTTTATTGTGTTTTATCTGTATCCTTTGACCATTTATTGGGTTCTTACTGTTTGTTATCAATTCTGTGTGTTGTTTATATAATAAGAATATTAAGCCATTGTCTATAAAACATTTCCCCAGTCTGAAGTTTTTGCCTTTCATTGTTGCCTACCATTTCGGAGTAGGGTAGGGTTTTCACTTTTTGAAAGAAAGTAAAAAAAAAAAAAAAAAAGTAATAGGCTGGGTGCGGTGGCTCATGCCTGTAATCCCAGCACTTTGGGAGGCTGAGGCGAGTGGATCACCTGAGGTCAGCAGTTCGAGACCAGCCTGACCAACATGGTGAAACCCCATCTCTACTAAAAATACAAAAATTAGTTGGGCATGCTGGTTCACGCCTGTAGTCCCAGCTACTTGGGAGGCTGAGGCAGGAGAATTGCTTGAACCCGGGAGGTGGAGGTTGCAGTGAGGCGAGGTGGCACCATTGCACTCCAGCCTGGGCAACAGAGGGAGACTCTGTCTCAAAAAAAAAAAAAAGAAGAAGAAGAAGTTGAACAAGTCCTCAAAAGGACAGAGGTCATCTTATCACCCAGGGGGTGTTGTCATCAAGATGAACAGGAATTTGTGGTAAAAGAACCCCTAGCTCAGTGGGTGTGCTTGGCAGGTATAGGGGAGAGTGGGGGCTCAGCCCTGAGCAGGAAATGTATTTTTCCATGAACTACGGAGTCTGAGATACTGAGATTTGGAAGAGGGATCCCTTAACCCCTCGTCCCTGGCCAAATCAAGTCCTGTCTCTGAGCCTCAGTTTACACTGAGTCTAGCTCTTATGTTTTGAATAGTGTTCTAGGCACTTCATGTCATTATCTCATAAATTCTGAGTCAATCATCAATATTATCATGTTCCTGAGTAAGGAACTGAGGTTCCGAGAGGCAAAGCTTGATCAAATCAGTTAGACTCCAAAGCCTTTCTAGGAACCTCAGCTATCTTCCTCTCTCATCTGTAAAACTGGCATAATAAATTGGCCAGGTGCAGTGGCTCATGCCTGTAATTCCAGCACTTTGGGTAGCTGATTGGGGAGGATTGCTTGAGCCCAGGAGTTTGAGACCAGCCTGGGCAATATGGTGAGACCTTCCATCTCTACAAGAAATAAAAAAGTTAGCCAGGTGCAGTGGCATGCACCTGCAGTCCCATCTACATGGGAGGCTGAGGTAGAAGGATGACTTGAGCCCAGGAGTTTGAGGTTGCAGTGGGCCATGATCATGCCATTGCACTCCAGCCTGGGTGACAGAGCAAGACCCTGTCTTTAACTCCAGCCTGGGTGACAGAGCAAGACCCTGTCTTTAAAAAAAAAAAAAGAAAAGGGCCGGGCGCGGTGGCTCAGCCTGTAATCCCAGCACTTTGAGAGGCTGAGACGGGCGGATCACGAGGTCAGGAGATCGAGATCATCCTGGCGAACACGGTGAAACCCCGTCTCTACTAAAAAATACAAAAAACTAGTCGGGTGAGGTGGCGGGCGCCTGTAGTCCCAGCCACTCGGGAGGCTGAGGCAGGAGAATGGCGTGAACCTAGGAGGCGGAGCTTGCAGTGAGCTGAGATCCGGCCACTGCACTCCAGCCTGGGCGACTCCGTCTCAAAAAAAAAAAAAAAAAAAAAAGGAAGAAAGAAAGAGAAAGAAAGAAAAAAAAGGGAAATGAGTTGGGCGTAAGCACTGTTCTCTCCCCATCTGCATGCAGCTGGACAATGCAGGAATTCAGGAGTAGGGAGTGGCACTTGGGGATCCTTGGAGGTGGAGTGGGGTCCCAAGCACCGTGCCTCCACTGGCTGCCCTCAGTCCAGCCCCATCCCCAATTCCTGCGAGTTGCTCCCTCTGCCACCCGCACCAAATTTCTTCGCAAGGAAGGCCTTGCGCAAGTCAACCTTTGGCCCCCTGCCTGCCGTCCTAGTTGCGGACTCTGTCCCCCACCTCCCCTAACCCGGCCCCTGGAGCCCGGCCAGTCACGTGATATATCGGTCCTTTTTGGCCTGTTTCCTTTAGGATCCCGATTTAACTTCCTCCTCCCCACTTCCCTCTGCCCCCAATACCTCCGGGCACCACCGTCCGCTCTGAGGAGCAAGCTTGCAGAGGAACCTGGGCCTCAGTCTTCCCACCTGTCAAGTGGGGCCCCCACCCCACACCGCCTTCGCTCTCTTCATTGCCTAGTCTTGCCCGGTCTTTTCCCACTCCCTCACTCCCCCGACTCCCACCAGACTCCCATGCAGTTCCGAGGACTTGTTTCTCTCAGGGCACAGGAGGAGTGGGAGAGGCGAAGGGCGACAGAGCCCTAAGGGAGGTCGCAGAACTGGTCTGAAAGAGAACCCACCAGGCCACAGGGTGAGTTTGGCCGGCCTCTAGCTTCAGACAGACGGGGTTCAAATCCTGCTTTGCTTCCGACCACCTGCTGATTTGAAAATCATCTCTCTGGGCCTCAGTTGTCCCCTCTGTGAAATGGAGCCCCGCTTAAGACCAAGGGCGGGAAGCGTCTAGCAGGAGATCTCTGACCAGAACCAGGGAGGTGGCCTCCACCCGTGCCCCTTCCCAACCCTGGAGCTGCGCCTCGCCTCCCAATCCCGGGTCCCTCCGCCGCAGGCTCCTCCTCCACTGACATCAGAGCCGCAGGCGGGCGGAGAGAGCCACCGAGCCCAGCCGAGCCCCAGCCCCAGCCCCAGCCCCAGCGAGAGAGCGGGAGGGTGGCCCAGGCGCGCAGCGGTGAGGACCGCGGCCAGAGCTCGGCGCCAACCACCGCGGGCCTCCCAGCCAGCCCCGCGGCGGGGCAGCCGCAGGTACAGCCGGCCCACCCACCCCTGCACCCCTGGGCGCTGCGGGGGTGCGGTAGGAGCCCCTAGCCTCTGGGTATCCTTTCCCAAGGAGTGGCCACTGGGCACCCTCCCGGGCGGGCTGGATCCTGAAGGGCAGGCAGGACCCTGAGGGGCAGGCAGGGCTGGGCCTTTCTCCTCCACCTCTGCCCCAGGCCCAGCAGGTGCCAGGCAGGCCCATGGGACACTGATTGGGTAATAGAGAAGGGGGACTGTGTGAGCGCCTTCAGCTGGGCCTGACTGTGGAAGGGCGTGGGCATTTGGAGGTATCCATGGGGGCGGGGGGGGGGGGGGCTTGTGGAGTGTACAGTCTTAGGACAGGCGTGTGGGTCAGACATGGGTAGGGGATCTGGGAATCTGTGTTTTTTGTTCCAGAGGGGTGTCCACGTGTTTTGTGTGCTGGTATTTGACTCTCAGGGTCTTAAGTCAGAGTTAGGAGGGGGTGTACAATTGTGTATTGAGGATGTTTGGAGTTAGGTGTGTAAGGAGTTGGGGTTTGGTTTGGAATATAGGAGCTTCCAGGGGATGGGGTAGAGGAGCTGGAGGGTGTAGGGTACGTCTGGTATATGAGGGTGTATGTGCATTTGGGTGTAATCTTGTGTGGGTGTGGGTGGATGTGTGTTTTGGGGTGTAAGAGGGAGCTGGGTGAGAGATGTTTGGATGGACAGGCAGGTGTCCGGGTGTAGGGCTGTCTGGGGCACTGTGTGGTGTGGACATGTGTGCTGATGTCTGAGAGTACATGTATGATCAGGTGTCCCAGGATCTGGATACGAGGCATACTGGATCTGGGAGGCAGGTGTTTGAGTTCAGGGCTGTGGAGGGGGCTTGGCGTGGCGTGTCTGCTAGAGGGTTGTGTGTGGATCTCTGACGGTTGTATTTGGTAGGCCTCCATGTGGGTTTCAGACTTTGCCTCTAGAGCTCAAGTCGCCTTTCCTAGAAGATTCTGCCCCTGGGATGGGTGGGCAGGGTCCCCTGCGAAAAAGGTCCTGTTCCAGGAGTGGAATCTCACATCAGAGGCCCTAGTCAGGGCACCGCTCCTCATTCTCCCTTAGAGAAGAAGAGAGAAGGAAAGTACTCTCCCTGAGGTCACAAAGCATGCTGGGCTCTATTTTGGCCTCATCCTCTGTGGATGGGTTGGGAGGCTTTTTTTGAATGGGGCCCATTCTGGCTTCATATTGGAAGTACCAGCCAAGGCCATTCCATGGGCTTTGCCCTCAGCAACCTTAGCTGGGGGCCCCAGGCCAGGTGTCATTTGGGCCTCTGGAGCCAGCCTCTACCTAACTCCAACCTCAGTCTCCCCATTCTTCATCTGATAAATGGGAGAGAACTCCCACCCTCTCCTGCTGGATGAGACAGACTTCAGCAGGGGAAGGGCCAGGCTGGATAGGGTTAGATGGGGCCAGGAAGGGACAGAGTAAGTAGGACCACTTCTCAGGCTCCCAGGACCCAGATGGGGAGTCAGGAGGGAGAGGTCTGGGGAGCTCCAGCTGTGGCTGTTGTTGCTGTGGGAACAGTGCAGAAAGAGCTATTTAAAAACGTGGCTGAGATATTGCTGGAAGCCCAGGCAGCGGGCCGGGGGTGGGGGTGGGGAGGAGGAGGGAGAGGAGACACCCCAGCAATCCCCAGGGTGGGGTGGGGACATCACCAGTTCTGGGAACAGGGGGATCCTCCAGGCTTCTACCAGCTGATCTGGGGGTTTATCTGTTGTACTGCCAGAGGTCAGGGTTTCCCTAGGTGCTTGGATTTGGAGAGGGGGAAAACTGGGAAGTGAACTAGAATAAATGAATGAATGAATGCATGACTTTGTTAAATAAAGAATTTTGCTGCCACTGTGAAAGGTTTTTCTCTAGGCACGAGAATTTGCCGAATGTTGAATAAACAAATGAATGTTTGTTGAATGATTTTGTCAAATGATGAATCAAGGATGAATAAATGCAGGTTGAATGACTGAATGGGGCCTGTAGCAAATTCCCAGCCAGAAGGCTGGGCTCTGCTAAGTCTCCTCCTTCCATTCTCCTTGCAGGAGCCCTGGCTGTGGCCGGGGGGCAGTGGGCCATGCCGGGGGCAGTGGAAGGCCCCAAGTGGAAGCAGGCAGAAGACATTAGGGACATTTACGACTTCCGAGACGTTCTGGGCACGTGAGTCCAGGGCAGGATTGGGTGCTGGATAGCTGGGGGAGGCTGAGTCCAGGGTGGTGCTTCCTCTGGTCAATTAATGCTTCCTGTTTCCCATAGCCCAGGCCCCGTGGCAGCACTATCTAGGGCCTAAACTGTCCCCAGCTTTTCACTTCTGGATGACAATGGGTGGGACAGGGCCTGCTCTTCCAATAGTCCTGGGTTCTTGAAGAGAAAGAAGTTGGGAGAATGAAGGTGCCAGTCAGTCCATCTAACTTGCTGCCAAGAGCTAGGCGTTCTGGCCTAGGTTTGGGAACTGAGGCTGGGGATGGCTCTGTTCCTGGTGCTGGGAATGCAGAAATAACTCAAACCTGGTCTCTGTCCTTCAAGTTGATCCCAGACATGTGTAAGAGACAGACCCACAGAAAATGATAACAGGGTGTGTGCTGTGCTCCAATTAAGGTTGGGATTGAGGGCTCTGTGGAGCCCAGAGAGAGCTGTGCCTTCTGCCTGGGGGGAAACTTCCTGGAGAATGGGGCATTAGAGCTGGGGAGTGAAGGATGGGTAGGTGTGCACCTGTCAGAGAGGAAGAAGGGCATTCCAGGCAGAAGGAATAACATAAACAAAGGCTTAGAGGCATGGTTCTATGTGGAAAGAGGCAGAGTGTGGTGGAGCTTAAAATCAGAGGCTGGGGGAAGAGTGGGAAAAAAGGCTGGAGATGAAAGTGGAACAGTTTGTGTAGGGTCTTGGAAGCCAGGTCAGGGAGGCTGGATATTGTTCCATAGGCCACCGGGAGACACTTAAGACTTTGGCAGGTGTGCAATTCAGGACAGTCACTCTGGCCACAGCTTGGAGGGTAAACTGGAGAAGGACAGGACTGGAAACCAGTGATGAGGTTACTAGAGTAACTATCCCTGAGGATTGAAATTTCACCATGAGGGATGCCTTTCTTTGACTTACGACTTCTTATTCTCCCAGAGAAAGCAAACAGATGTGGAAACAATACCCTAGTAAATCCTCCTTAATCAGTTAACTTTAGTTAAATGAGTTTATTTGTTCCTTTTTAAGAGCTTGTTCTAAAGCACTGCTTCTTAAAGTTCAATGAGCATACAAATCACCTGAGGATTTTATTAAACTGCAGATTCTGATTTAGTAAATCTGGGGCAGGGCCTAAAGTTTTGCATTTCTTTTCTTTTTTTTTTGACATAGGATCCAAAGCAGTAGAGATTTTGCATTTCTAAAAAAGTTCCCAGGTGATGCTGATGGTTCTTTAAGGTGTTAAATTAGCCATGACTCAAATTAGCAGAAAAAGGGATGAACCAACTGCACACAAAATCAAAAAGCTCAGGGGTAGACTTCAGGCATGGCTGCATCCAGAGGGCCACATAATGTTATCAGGAAATGTCTTTGGCCATTTCTCAGGTTGGACTTCCTTTGTGTTAATTTCATTCCCAAGCAGGCTGTCCCCAAGTGGTGACAAAGATGATCGTCATTAGCTCCAGACTTACATCCTACCAGCTCAGCAGCAGCCTCATTCTCAAAGTGCTAGGAATCTGGCTTGCATCACATGACCAATTACTGTGGCCAGGGGAGAGACTACTTTGGCCAGGCCTGGGTCATGTGACCACCTCTGGAGCCAGGGGATAGATGAGTGACTAGGAAAGGGTCATCCACATCCCTGGTCCAGTAGTGGTCACAGAAGCCATGGGGAATGGAGGAGAGGCTGGAGGGAAGCTGGGGTTCCAGTTCTTCACCTTATGAATCCCCTCTCCCCATAGGGGGGCCTTCTCGGAGGTGATCCTGGCAGAAGATAAAAGGACGCAGAAGCTGGTGGCCATCAAATGCATTGCCAAGAAGGCCCTGGAGGGCAAGGAAGGCAGCATGGAGAATGAGATTGCTGTCCTGCACAAGTGCGTGGGCCACAGCCTTTCCCTGCCCCAAGCTGACCCTGCCTTGACCCTCCCATTCTCCTCCTTCCCTGCTTTGGACAAAACATTTAAACTCTCTAAGCCTTAAATTGCTCATTCATAAAATGGGGATCACAATTTCCACTTGGCAGGGTTGTGGGGAACATCAGAAGTCCTTTATTTCAAGTGCCTGGCACAAAAGCTAACATGACAGATGTGATGGAGATGCCAGGGCTTAGTAACAGGGGTTTAACTGTTCAATCAGGTGTAAAGATCCATCCTGAACATGGCTTGGACCCACATATCTCAGTTGGTGTTGTCTCTGGACCTACCTCAAGTTCCCCTAACATATTAAAGCCACTCAGCAAGTTTAAAAATGACTGTCTGCTAACCCCCTGACTAAATCCACAACCAGCTGGTCTATGAATTGCTCATGCTGGTATGAAACCTTCTGTCCTCACTGGAAAACTTACAGAGAATCACTGCTAATCTCTCCCCTGAGCTTCCAACCACCCTGGGCAGATAATGTTTTTTTTTTTTTTTTTTTTTTTTTTTTGAGATGGAATCTCACTTTGTTGCCCCGGCTGGAATGCAGTGACAAAAATCTTGGCTCACTGCAATCTCTGCCTCTTGGGTTCAAGCTATTCTCTTGCCTCAGCCTCCCTAGTAGCTGGGATTACAGGCACCTGCCACCACGCCCGGCCAATTTTGTATTTTTAGTAGAGATAGGGTTTCGCTATGTTGGCCAGGCTGGTCTCGAACTCCTGGCCTCAGGTGATCCACCTGCCTCAGCCTCCCAAAGTGCTAGGCATGAGCCACCGCACCCAACTCCTGGGCAGAGCATTTCTACTGAGACCCAGAGAAGACAAGGGATTTGTATACAGTCACATGGAAAGTCTGTAGCAGAGCTAAACCTTCCTCATCATCGAGATCAGTTATCATCTGACCAACACGGAGAAACCCTGTCTCTACTAAAAATACAAAATCAGCTGGGCATGGTGGCACATGCCTGTAATCCCAGCTACTTGGGAGGCTGAGGCAGCAAAATTGCTTAAATCCAAGAGTGGAGGTTGCGGTGAGCTGAGATCACGCCATTCATTGCACTCCTGCCTGGGCAACAAGAGCAAACCTCTGTCTCAAAAAAAAAAAAAAAAAAAAAAAAAAGGCCAGGTGCGGTGGCTCACGCCTGTAATCCTAGCACTTTGCGAGGCTGAAGCAGGTGGATTGCCTGAGGTGGGGAGTTCCAGATCAGCCTGACCAACATGGAGAAACTACGTCTCTACTAAAAATACAAAATTAGCCAGGCGTGGTGGTGCATGCCTGTAATCCCAGCTACTTGAGAGGCTGAGAAAGAAGAATCCCTTGAACCCAGGAGGCAGAAGTTGCGATGAGCCAAGATCATGCCGTTGCACTCCAGCCTGGGCAACACGGCAGCTGGGCTACAAGAGTAAAACTCCGTCTCAAAAACAAAAAACAAAAAACAAAAAAAAAGAAAAAATCAATTACCATTACTGTTTCACTTACAAGTTTTTTTTTTCATTTTTTTTTTTTTTTTTGAGACGGAGTCTCGCTCTGTCACCCAGGCTGGAGTGCAGTGGCGCAATCTCTGCTCACTGCAAGCTCTGCCTCCTGGGTTCACGCCATTCTCCTGCCTCAGCCTCCTGAGTAGCTGGGAGTACAGGCGCCTGCCACTACGCCCGGCTAATATTTTTGTATTTTTAGTAGAGCCAGGGTTTCACTGTGTTCACTAGGATGGTCTTGATCTCCTGACCTCGTGATCCACCTGCCTCAGCCTCCCAAAGTGCCGGGATTACAGGCGTGAGCCACTGTGCCCAGCCCACTTATGAGTATTTACTGTGTGCCACGCGCTGTGCCAAGCACCTTACCTGCATGATCTCACATGATCCTCACTCCAACTCTTTGAGGGAAGTACTGCCATTGGCTTTATTTTATAGATGAAGAAACTGAGGCTCAGAGAGGATACATTAAATCTAGCACCTACCCTGTACCAGGTGCTGGAGGAACAGTGGCATGCAAGACAAAGCCTCTGGATTCGGGGAGCATATGTCTGGTAGGGGAGGCTGACAAACATGTAAACAAAGAAAATTATTTTATTTTTCATTGTTTTGAGATGGAGTTTTGCTCTTGTTGCCCAGGCTGGAGTGCAATGGCACGATCTCGGCTCACTGCAACCTCAGTTTCCCAGGTTTAAGCAATTCTCCTGCCTCAGCCTCACAAGTAGCTAGGATTACAGGCATGTGCCACCGTGCCCAGCTAATTTTTGTATTTTTAGTAAAGATGGGGTTTCACCATGTTGGCCAGGCTGGTCTCAAACTCCTGACCTCAAGTGATCCGCCTGCCTCGGCCACCCAAAGTGCTGGGATTACAGGCGTGGGCCTCCGTGCCCAGTCAGAAAACTAACAGGCATGTTATCAGGCTGGGTGCAGTGGCTCACTGGTAAAAAGATCAGCACCCATATAGCATGTGACAGGGGCAGGATTTGGACCCTGGTTTGTGTATGCCAGAGCCCAGTGTTTATCCCTCTGCTCTCTCACCTTCTAAGAAATAGTAATAAACCATGGTAAGCCAGCTTTTCCCTTTGGGGCCTACATCCTTGGTTTGTCCTACCCAGGTTTGCAGGTACCTGGTCGGGGGTAGCTGTCCTGAGCTCTAAACCACTGCTTTTTTTTTTTTTTCTTTTGAGACAGGGTGTTACTCTGTTGTCCAGGCTGGAGTGCAGTGGCTATTCACAGGTGCAATCATAACAGACTGCAGCTTCGAACTGCTGGGGCCAAGTGATCCTCCTGCCTCAGCCTCCCAAGTTTAAGTAGCCTGGACTACAGGTGCACACCGCCATGCCTGGCTAAACCACCTCATTTCTCCTTTCAGGATCAAGCACCCCAACATTGTAGCCCTGGATGACATCTATGAGAGTGGGGGCCACCTCTACCTCATCATGCAGCTGTGAGTGCCCCACTTCCGCCCACCCCCACACACCTCTCCCTGCCGTCCCAACCCTCTTTGCCAGACTGCCCTATCCCTGCTGCAGGGTGTCGGGTGGGGAACTCTTTGACCGTATTGTGGAGAAAGGCTTCTACACGGAGCGGGACGCCAGCCGCCTCATCTTCCAGGTGCTGGATGCTGTGAAATACCTACATGACCTGGGCATTGTACACCGGGATCTCAAGGTGGGGCTCGAGGGGGTGTGGTGAGCTGGGGTACCCAGGGGTGGGGCCTTTGCAAACCCCAAACTGTTCGACCTTGGGCAACTTTCACCCCCTCACTGAGCCTTGGATTTCCATCTACAAAGTGGATCTTGTAACTCTTAAACTGCCTCCTCCTATTCTAGTCCAGACACTCAAAAGAACACAAGTGAATTGTGCTGGCATTTTATCCAAATAACATTTTATGTATTTTTCTGATTAAAAAAAAAAAAAATCTGACCAGGCATGGTGGCTCACGCCTGTAATCCCAGCACTTCAGGAGGCAGAGACGGGCGGATCACCTGAGGTCAGGAGTTCGAGACCAGCCTGGCAAAACCCTGTCTCTGCCAAAAATACAAAAATTAGCCGGGCATGGTGGCGGGTGCCATCCCAGCTACTAGGGAGGATGAGGCAGGAGAATCACTTGAACCCAGGAGGCGGAGGTTGCATAAGCTGAGACTGTGCCATTGCACTCCAGCCTGGGTGACAAAGCGAGACTCCATCTCAAAACATAAAAAAAATAAATAAATAAATAAAAACAAAAAATCCTATTCCCCTTTTGTAGAAAACTTGGATGGGACAGCAAAACACAAAGAAAAAAGCCAGAAATCCCTGAAATCCTGTTCCTCAGAAATAGCGATGGGGCTCACATTTAGCAGTACATCTCAATCTGGTCTAAGAGAAGGGCACGTGTCTGGCTTTGAATTCTGGCCCTGCTACTCCCTAACTGTGGGTTCTTGGGTGAGTCACTTTGCCTCCGAAGGCATCAGTTTCCTCATCTGTTAGGTGGGATTATTCAGACTGGCCTAGCAGGGACGCAGTGAGGATGACATGAAATCAAGCACTAATCCAGGGTCTGACATAAAGTAGGCATTCAAACATTTCTTTAGGGCTTTACAGTGCACATCTGAGGTTTATAGAAAGTTGCCTCCCACACCATCTTGGGCCTTGTCCTTCCTGGAATTTTTGGCCTTCTTGAGAACTTTCTTGATTTTCTTATGGCAGCCATGAAGCCACAGTGGCTTTTGGGGGATCCATTATTTCTCAGAAGGTGCTTGGAGAGGCAGAAGGTTCTACTAGCCTCTAACCATCTCTGATTGCCCCTTCCCTTCCCTTCTGCCCTTCAAGCCAGAGAATCTGCTGTACTACAGCCTGGATGAAGACTCCAAAATAATGATCTCCGACTTTGGCCTCTCCAAGATGGAGGACCCGGGCAGTGTGCTCTCCACCGCCTGCGGAACTCCGGGATACGTGGGTGCGGAGGGCCCTGGGTTGGGGCTGTGATGGTGGGGGGAACCAGGAGCTGAAGGGCAGAGATTTGTCACCACCATGTCCTCTTCCCTCCACAGCCCCTGAGGTCCTGGCCCAGAAGCCCTACAGCAAGGCTGTGGATTGCTGGTCCATAGGTGTCATCGCCTACATCCTGTAAGTGGTGCTTGGCCATGGTAGGCTATGGCTCCAGAGTTTGTCCTCTGGCCTGCTTTCCTCTCTTCCTCCCTCTGCCCGCCCTCCCTCTGCTTCCCTTCCCTTCTTCTTTTCCCTTCTTCCCTTCCTTCCACCAATCAATTAGGAATATTACTTCATTCAATAGATACTATGTTTCAAGCACTGTGCCAAGCAAGCACTGGAGTAAATTTAGCACAGAACAAACCAGACAAAAGTGCCTGCCCTCAGGGAGCTTACTCTCTTTCTAGTAGGGAAGACAATCAACAAGTAAATAAATCTACAAAATAACATCAGGTGATAAAAATACATACTGTGGAGAAAAACCAAGCAGGAATAGGGAGACAGGGGTGATGCCATTTCAGTAGGGAGGTCAGGGAAGGGCTCGCTGTGGAGGGGATGTCCAAGTGGTGAGGGAGCCAGACATTGGAGGTGTGAGGAAAGAGTAGCATAGGCAGAGGCAACGGCAAGTGCAAAGGCCCTGAGGAGGGCAAGATGGCGGTACATTCAAGAACAGAAAGGACAACATAACTAGAACGGGAGTGAGCAGACAGGGCTGGTAGAGTTTATAAAGGGGGAACTCCTTCCGTGGGTCCTGCCTGACCCGAGACTGCCCCAGTGCTCCACCCTGGAGTCAATGGGTGCACCTGAAAGTGGAAATGAGGATAAGTTTCTCCCTGCCCAGGCTCTGCGGTTATCCCCCCTTCTATGATGAGAATGATGCCAAACTCTTTGAACAGATTTTGAAGGCCGAGTACGAATTTGACTCTCCTTACTGGGACGACATCTCTGACTCCGGTATTTGGGGCTTTGCCTTTTTCCCCTGGGCCCCGCCTCTGGTCCCTCCCTCACCTGCTTTGGGGGCGGTCTCCCTCCTGCCTTCCTTCTGTCGGATTCTCCAGCGCCACACTAAGAGCTGTCCTCAAGACCAGACACCCTACCCCGGGTACTTCCTTCTGCTTGGCTCCCAGAGTGAGAAACTAGGCATTCATTTGTTCAATCTTCAAACACAGTCTATTTGAAAATATCTCTTCCCTATTGACTTCCTGATGTCTAAAACACCACCATAAACATTTTCATCCTCCTTTTGTGCCCCCTATTAAGAAGCAAACCTGTGAAGCTACTATCATTAATCAGTGTGAATGCACTGAAATTAGTCAAGAACAACTTTTTCTTTTTTTTTTTTTTTTGAGACAGAGTCTCGCTTTGTTGCCCAGGCTGGAGTGCAGTAGCACAATCTCGGCTCACTGCAACCTCTGCCTCCCAGGTTCAAGCAATTCTCTGCCTCAGCCTCCCAAGTAGCTGGGATTACAGGCACCCACCACCAAGCCTGGCTAATTTTTTTGTATTTTTAGTAGAAACGAGGTTTCACCATCTTGGCCAGGCTGGTCTTGAACTCCTGACCTTGTGATCCACCTGCCTCGGCCTCCCAAAGTGCTGGGATTACAGGCGTGAGCCACTGTGCCCGGCCTCATGTTTTTCTTGAGACAGGAAAGAGCTGGAAGGCATGGGGTGGGAGGCTCTGAAGAAGAATACAGGTTGGGTGGGGTGCGGCATGGTCTGATTTGGCCTCTGTTTTGTTTTGATGCTGGGTCAGACCTAAGGGAGTGCATATGCTCTTGGGGAGTACACAGGCACTACCATGCTGTCATTATCTTTGCTTTTGTCTTGGGGGTTTAGCCAAAGATTTCATCCGGCACTTGATGGAGAAGGACCCAGAGAAAAGATTCACCTGTGAGCAGGCCTTGCAGCACCCATGGTGAGAATTCACACAAGCTGTGAGGTGGGGTGGGATTTGGGGCCCTCAGGTCTGCCTCTGCCCTCATAGGCAACCCACCACATAACCCCATCCTAGGATTGCAGGAGATACGGCTCTAGATAAGAATATCCACCAGTCGGTGAGTGAGCAGATCAAGAAGAACTTTGCCAAGAGCAAATGGAAGGTGAGTCCATATCCCTAGTTCTGGACCCAGCCTCCCCAGGACTCCTCCCCATCCCTACCCAGGCTCAGCTCGCACAGCACCTAGCACCAAGTTGGGCACAAAGTAACTGCTTAGGGATCCTTACTGAAGGACTTTATTCATTCATTCAACACTCCCAACACCTTCTCTATTCCAGAGAGGGTCCCTCACCTCCAAATCTAGAGGGAGAAGTCTGTAATTCTTCAGGAGTCATCTGATCCAGCCTATGGGGGTCCGGGAAAGGTTATAAAGGTGGTGATGACTTGACAGAGCTGTCAGTTAAGTAGGAATTAGCGAGGCATAGCATAAAAATATCTACAGCCATTCTGGGAAGTGCAAGTGCTAAGCCTGGCCAGACTGGAGGGGCTGAGGGGACTGAGAGGCAGGAGCCCAATTTGGAGAAGCAGGTAGGGGCCAGGCCTCTTAGGGCCTCAGATTCCACAGAGGAGCACCAACTTGATCCTGAGGGCACTGAGGAGCCCCAGAAGAATCTTAGGCAAGCATCTGCTACATAGAAAGGGCTCTCAGGGCCAGGCATGGTGGCTCACACCTGTAATCCCAGCACTCTGGGAGGCCGAGGTGGTCGGATCACCTGAGGTCAGGAGTTCAAGACCAGCCTGGCCAACATGGCAAAACCCTGTCTCTACTAAAAATACAAGAATTAGCCACACATGGTGGTGCGTGCCTGTAATCCCAGCTACTCGGGGGGCTGAGGTAGGAGAATTACTTGAACCTCGGAGATGGGGGTTGCAGTGAGCTGAGATCGTGCCACTGCACTCCAGCCTGGGCGACAAAGTGAGACTCCACCTCAAAAAAAAATAAAGAGCTCTCAGGATGCAGAGAATGGCATGGAATAAAGACTGGGTGACCCATTAGGAGGCTGTGGCAGAGATACAGGCAGGAGAGGGTAAGGGTTTGGACCACAGTAGTATCAACAGGGGTAGAGAACAGTGGTTGATCCAGGAGTCATTTAGGAGGTGAAACTGACAAGACATAATGATGCAATGGATGTTGGGGGAAAGAGATGTCAAGGGCTGGCCCAAGATTGTGGCTGGGAACAGAGTGGACGGTGGTGGTACCATGACTGAGATGGTGATCACAGGGACAGAAACATGTTTTGTGGGGATGGTTTTAGTTTTGGACATGGTGAATTTGAGGGGTATGTGGGACACCTAGGTGATGTTGAATAGAGACACACCTGGGCAAGTTACTTCAGCTTTCTGTGCCTCTGTTTCCTCCTTTGAAAATTATATTAATAGTACCTACCTCAAAGACTCTCATGAAGATTAAATGAATTACTATGTAAAGTGCTTAGAGCAGTACCTGGCATACAGTGCTACAGTGTTTGCTATTACATATTAATATGAATTATAGTTATGTTTCTATTTATATATATATACACATACATTTAACATATGTGCATGTGTGTGTGTGTGAATATATAATAAAGCCTTGTAGAGGTTTTTGGGGGCCTTTAGGGGAATCAATAAAATAACTCCTGAATGAAAATAACAGAACAATTGCAAGAATCCCACTGCACCCCTGCCCCATGACTTGACTATCTCAAAAGTCCTTTCTCCCCTCTCCCTACAGCAAGCCTTCAATGCCACGGCTGTGGTGCGGCACATGAGGAAACTGCAGCTAGGCACCAGCCAGGAGGGGCAGGGGCAGACGGCGAGCCACGGAGAGCTGCTGACACCAGTGGCTGGGGGTGAGGAGCAGATTCTGCAGAATGGCATGGGTGGTCCACAAAGAGGCACCTGGGCTGAAGTGGAGGCCCTGCCCCTCCAGCCAGCTCTGTTCTCTCTTCCCATGCAGGGCCGGCAACTGGCTGTTGCTGTCGAGACTGCTGCGTAGAGCCGGGCCCAGAACTGTCCCCCACACTGCCCCACCAGCTCTAGGGCCCTGGACCTTGGGTCAGGATCCCCTGCGTGGGAGGGCTTGGGGGCAGTCTGCTCCCCTTCCCTCCCTGAACCGGGAGTTTCTCTGCCCTGTCCCCTCCTCACCTGCTTCCCTACCACTCCTCACTGCATTTTCCATACAAATATTTCTATTTTATTGTTCCTTCTTGTAATAAAGGGAAGAAGATAAAACCATCCTTAGTGCTGTCTCCCCCAATAGCCCCCAGCCCACCTTGTTGTGCAAACTGACTGCTTGATTTGGGGGTGCCTGGCCCTTGAGGTGGTCACAGGGAGGCCCCTCCCCAACATGAGACTGGGTGGGGATGGGGAGAGAGAAGTGGGGAATGGAGGGGAAGGGGCTTGGGGAATTCCTTTGTCCAGGGTGCCCCATCTAGACTTCCAGCCCTTTGGAACCCTTTCTGCGCTTTGCTGGTGGCTCCTGAGCACGGCGGGATTGGTGCAGGTCGGCACTGAACAGCACCTGTATGAGGGTGGAGTCGGTGTGGGGAGGAGGGTACACTGGGGTCAGGGCTGGTGGGACTAGTGACAGTGCTGGGAGGTGGAAGAGTCCTTGGGAACAGGGCCGAAGGCAATGAGAGTCCACTGGGGTTGGGACAGGGGTGGCTGGAGAGTCCTTTAGGGCCACCTGGGGCAGTGGTGGTGGAAGAGTCGGCTGGGTCAGGGCTGGAGGAGAAGTCCTATGGGGTCTGGGCTGGAGGAGAGGAAACCAAGGTACACTCACCGCTTGGGCCCAGCCAGCATAAGGTCCCCACAGGCTCCGGAAAAAGTTTCCTAAATCAGAAGTGATGAGACTAAATTATCTGACCCCTTCTGTGACCCATCAACAGAGGTAGGGTATGAGAGAGAGATGACTAAGAGAGAGAGAGGTTTCTACCATACCAGCCCACTGCCAGCCCCTGCAGCCCACTTTCCTCACCCAGTTCCTTGTTGCTCTGGGGGCTTGGTCCCTTCGCCTGGGACGTGGTAGGGTGCCAGCTGTAGTCACGTTGGGCAATCTGCCATACATGGACATCCACGGGCACAGCCTGGGGCTTGTCTAGGGCCATCAGGCAGATGCAGTCAGCCACCTTTGACAGACACAGAGAATGAGCCCTTGTGGAAGAAGGGCAGCATCCGGCCAGCTTCTTGCTTATAACCCCAAAGCCAGCTGCTTTCTCCTTCACTCTGGGGTTACTGTTGTTCTATATTCGCAATCAACAGATACTATCTATGAATATGCTTTTTTTTTTTGAGATGGAGTCTCACTCTGTTGCCCAGGCTGGAGTGCACTGGTGGAATCTCGGCTCACGGCAACCTCTGCCTCCCAGGTTCAAGCAATTCTCGTACTTCAGCCTCTCAAGTACTGGGACTACAGGCATGCACCACCAAGTGTGGCTAATTTTTGTGTTTTTAGTAGAGATGGGGTTTCACCATGTTGGCCAGCCTGGTCTCGAACTCCTGACCTAAAGTGATCCGCCCACCTTGGCCTCCCAAAGTGCTAGGATTACAGGCATGAGCCACCGTGCCCAGCCTATGAATACACTGAAATTGCTGTAGTAAGAGCTGCTACCAGGTTCTTATAACCTGGGAAGAAGGTATTACCACACCCATGTTGCAGACAAGAAAACTGAGGCTCTGAAAGGTGAAGTGACCTGGCCAAAGTCACATGGCTGGGGAACAGGCAGAAACAATATTTAATGTTAGGCTGTAGTCCAAAGCCCATCAAAAAAAATTCTTTAAGCAAAAATTCATTTTTTAAACTACAGAGAAGTATGAAGGAAAAAAAAGGCTGGGTGCGGTGGCTTACACCTGTAATCCCAGCACTTTGTGAGGTCGAGGTAGGTGGATCACGAGGTCAGATCGAGACCATCCTGGTCCAACATGGCGAAACCTCGTCTCTACTAAAAATACAAAAATTAGCTGGGTGTGGTGGCTCATGTCTGTAATCCCAGCTACTCGAGAGATTGAGGCAGGAGAATCGCTTGAACCCAGGAGGCGGAGGCTGCAGTGAGCCGAGATTGTGCCACTGCACTTCAGCCTGGCGACAAAGCAAAACTCTGTCTCCAAAAAAAAAAAAAAAAGATGCCTAATTTCCAATCATCTTATTGCCAGTTAACCCTATTGACATCAAGCAAAAAGTTTTGTCAGTACATGTAATTTTATGAAAGGAACAAAATGTGGCTAGGAGCAGTGGCTCATCCCTGTAATTCCAGCACTTTGGGAGGGCAAAGCAGGAACACTGCTAGAGGGCAAGAGTTTAAGACCAGCCTAGGCAACATTGTTAAGAGCCTGTTTCTACCAAAACAAACAAACAAAAAAGGAAAAGGAGAAATATATTCCCATTTGTCTCTCCCAAGGAAACTATTCAGTTTCCTGCAATTTCCTTCTGGAAATTGCTGCATATATATAGCAGTATATATGTGTTGCATCTGAACAAATAGTCTTTCTAGAAATTCATTCAAAGGGCTATATCCTTTCCATTCTTTCTGCACTCTGCTTTTTTCTCTCATAAAACATCTACTTATATCCTTTCTCCTTCCTGCTCTGCCTCCAGAAGCCAAGGCTCCACCCAGCTCCCAGGCTTGGTTCATTTCCTGCTGTCCTCTTAAGTGTCAGTGGAGAGGGTAGCTCCTACCCCCTGGGGCCTCACCTTGGTGCCCACTCCCGGCAGGGTGCAGAGGGCCTTGTGGGCCTCCTCATAAGAGGCCTCTCGTAGCTGCTGCAGCCAGGCTAGCCCGTCCTGTTCTTCCAGGATGGCTCGGGCACTGGCACTCACATAGCGGGCACGGTAGCCCAGGCCCAGCTTCCTGAGATGAGCCTCCACCTCTGGCCCTGTGGGGAGTGAGGAGGAGAGCAGGCATCAGGAATCTTCAAGTTCTTCCTGTCCTTGGGCTAGTGAGCTCTCCACCTCACAAGAGTGCTTTTCCTAAGTACCCCTCCTACCTCCCCACCCTCTATAGGATAGTGGACACTTTTATGTGGAAGGGAAAGGGTTAAGGCCTGGATCCTGTCCCTCTACACATGTTTTCTGAGCACCTACTATGAATTGGCCCCTGGAGCCCAAGTCTAGTTCAGGGACTGAGGACTTGTTGCCCTGGAGGAGTTCCCCAACCGAGTTCCTTAATCTTTCCAAAAGAGTGTTCATACTCATGATCTAAAAAAATAACCACAGTATAGCAAGAGCTTCTATGATTAAGTGCTAGCCATCAAGCACTGGCAACACACTTCAGATATATTATCATGCTTACTTTTCCTAAGAACCCCACTGACAGTACTGCTGTTTTCCCATTTTACAGGTGGAGAAAATGAGGGCTTAGAAGAGGTTAACTTACTTAAAGGACATGGGGGAGATAAGATCTTGCACCTAGGTCTGGGACACCAAGACCTGTGGTTTTTCCTTTTTTTTTTTTTTTTTTTTTTTGACACAGGGTCTTGCTCTGTCACCCAGGCTGGAATGCAGTGGCACAATCTCAGTTCACTACAGCCTCAACCTCCTAGGCTCAAGCGATCCTCCCACCTCAGCTTCCTGAGTAGCTGAGACTACAGGCTTGTGCCACCATGCCTGGCTAATTTTGTTTATTTTTTGTAGAGATGAAGTCTCACTATGTTGCCCAGGCTGGTCTCAAACTCCTGGGCTCAAGCCATCCTCCCACCTTGGGCTCCCAAAGTGCTGAAATTATAGGCATGAGCTACCACACTTGGCTAACGCCGTGCTCTTAACCCATTACAGGACACTGCCTCATGATTGCTTTATTCACCCACAAAGTCCTTCTAGATAGAATCTGTTATTCCCATTCTACAAACAAGCTAAGAGAAGCCAGGAGAGGTGAATGACTTTCTTCAGGTCTGATGACTAAGCCAGGAGCTGAGACTCAAGAACAGGTTTCTTTTTTTTTTTTGAGACGGAGTCTCACTCTGTTGCCCAGGCTGGAGTGCAGTGGCGTGATCTCGGCTCACTGCAAGCTTTGCCTCCCGGGTTCACGCCATTCTCCTGCCTCAGCCTCCAGAGTAGCTGGGACTAAAGGCGCCTGCCATCATGCCCAGCTATTTTTTTGTATTTTTAGTAGAGATGGGGTTTCACTGTGTTAGCCAGGATAGTCTCGATCTCCTAACCTCGTCATCCGCCCGCCTCGGCCTCCCAAAGTGCTGGGATTACAGGCGTGAGCCACCGTGTTCGGCCAGGTTTCTTTTCTTTTTTTTTTTTTTTTCCTTTTCTTTGAGACGGAGTCTCGCCCTGTTGCCCAAGCTGGAGTGCAATGACATGATCTCGGCTCACTGCAACCTCTGCTTCCCAGGTTCAAGTGATTCTCCCGCCTCAGCCTCCTGAGAGGCTGGGATTACAGGCACCCGCCACCACGCCCAGCTAATTTTTAGTAGAGACGGGGTTTCACCAGGTTGGCCAGTCTGATCTTTAACTCCTGACCTCAGGTGATCCACCCGCCTCGGCCTCCCAAAGTGCTGGGATTACTGGTGTGAGCCACTGTGCCCGGCCCAGGTTTCTTTTTGTTTGTTTGAGATGGAACCTCGCTCTGTCACCAGGCTGGAGTGCAGTGGCGTGATCTTGGTTCGCTAGAGCCTCCTGCTCCCAGGTTTAAGCAATTCTCCTGCCTCACCCCCCGGGTAGCTGGGATTACAGGTGCCTGCCATCACGCCCAGCTAATTTTTGTATTTTTAGTAGAGATGGCGTTTCACCATGTTGGCCGGGCTGGTCTTGAACTCCTGACCTCAGATGATCTGCCTGCCTTGACCACCCAAAGTGTTGGGATTACAGGCGTGAGCCACCTCACCCGGCCAGGAATGGGTTTCTAAGCACCAAAAACATTCTCCTGTTTTGAGGCAGTCTGTCTCTTTGCTATGCAGTTCCCAAGCACTTGTACTAGCTTGCGCTAGGTGCAGTATGTATATTCCTTTATTCAACCCTCGTGACAACTCCAATCATAGCATAGGTAGGTGCTATTATTATTCTGTTTCACAGATGAAGAAACTTTAGTACAGAGACGCTAAATAATGTGCCCAAGTGAGAGTTGGGGTTCAGAACCAGGCATGGGTCTGTCCCCAGAATGCATGCTCTTAACCCCAAACTACTGTACACTGTATACAGATGTTTTTCTGATGAGGCATTGAACCCACTAGGCAAAAAGCACAGACCAGTGAGGTGCATTTTAGGGATGCATAGGGAGGATGAGTAACTGGAGTTGATCAGACCAGGCAGGGCAGTTCTGGATGGGGGAAGTGTTTGGTAAGGCAGGAAGCCTTGAGATGATAACCAGGGAAAAATGAACAGATCTTGAAAGCTGAAGGAGGCCTGGGGGCAGGAGACCCACCTACTCACCAGCCAGGGCCTGCAGGCTGGGGAAGCCATGGTAGGTGACATCATCAAGCTGGATGAGCCGAGGTCCAAATGCCTGGCACAGCCGTTCCACCATGCCAGTGATGCGGGCGATATTGTTGTTGGAGGAACAGATAAAAGAGAAAAGGCATTCGATGGGGTCTTGTCGCAGCAGTCGCACACCTGGAGACCAGAAATGCAGGAGGTAGGAGAGGTACCTGCTGTTGGGTGTGGCCTCTTCCCACCCACAGGTCAGATCCTAGGTACCAAAACTCCAGGAAGATCCCACGAGAATGAGAGTCAGCACCATTAGAGAAAGCAACACCAGACCTCTCATTCCTCATAGCATCTTGTAAGGGCTGAGTTACCATCCCACTCCACAGATACAGAGACCACAATGTAAGCTCCATGAGGACCGGCATTTGGGTCCGTTTTGTTCATTGGTGTATCCCCAGTCACACAGCAGATGCTTTGTATATATTTACAGAATGAATGAAATCACTTGCCCTAGGTCACACAACCACGAATGGGCTCAAAATCCTTGTCACTTCACTATGGTGATTAGCAGGATAATAATAATGATAACAATAATTACTATGTGCCTGGCATTATTCTAAGCACTTTACATGTATTAGTTCCTTAAATCCTCATAAAAGCCTCTGAAGTAGATATAATCCCCATTTTACAGGTGGTAAAACTGAGTCATAGAGAAGTAACTTATGTCCAAGAACCCTAACCCCAGCCCAGGTCCTGTACTCACCTTGGAATTTCTGAGCCACCTCTTGGAAGTGGGAGTCCACGGAACCCCAGTGGTGATACAGTTGAGCCAGGGTGACATCTAGCTGGAAGTACTTGCGCACGGCCTCCAGCTCGTCTGGTGTGGGCCTGCCAGGCTGGCTCTTGTCTCCTCGGTACACAGTGCAGTGGAGCTGCTCCTCAGTCTGAGTCAGTGTCCATACTTGATCCGCTAGTACACCACTCCAGTGTGCAGGACTTTGCTCCCTCCACCTAAGCCCCAGGCACACGACAACCCTGGCACTCAATTTCCTTTCTTGCACCCTTTGGGGTCCCTCCCATCCTACAATCGCTCCATGTACAAAACTGATACAAGTAAAAGTGCTATCTTCCAGTCTGGGCAACATAGTGAAACCTCACCTCTACAAAAAATACAAAAATTTAGCCGGGCATGGCACACACCTGTATTCCCAGCTACTCGGGAGGCTGCGCCCGGGGGTCGAGGCTGGAATGGGCCTCTGCATTCCTACCTGGGCAATAGAGTGAGACCCTGTCTCAAAAAAAGAAAAACAAGTACTATTGTCTTCTGCATCGGTTATACCGCTAAATCATTACAATATGACTGCACAGACATATTAAAGGGAACAGCCTGGCCACCCGTGCTTGTTTCCTCTTTTGTACCCCGTGGTTTCTTCCATCACCCCCCAAATTCCTTTGTACCCCAGGCAGGGCAGTGCTGAGGCGGCAGGAGCCAGTCCCAGGGGACGGGCTTCCCAGGCGCAGTCACTCACCGGAAGGACTGTCCAGAAGGCAGAACCAGGTCCAGGCGCAGCTCAGAGCGAGGGCACGGGATAGAGGCCCACAGGGTAGGAGCGGAGGCTAGAGTACGATGCCCCATGCGCCTGGGCAGAAGCGCGCGGGCCGGCATTTCCACGGCAGGCACCGCCCACAGCAGCCCCGCCCACCCAGAACCAGGCCTAGTCGGCGCCCAAAGACCCCGCCCAGACAAGGACCACGCCCCTTAAGGCCTCGCCCACAGGGTCTTGATTAACGACCTTCCTCGTTTCACTTAATTCCTCCACCTCCTGCATGCCTCGCCCTTTGCGGGTCATCAAAGCCCCGCTTCGTGCCCCAATCCTCCGGCTTTCCTGAGGTGTAGGTCCCGCCCCCTCCTTCCGACTTATCCTCTCCCGCCCCCAGAGCCTCTGGGCGCGCACAGCTGTGTTCTTCTGAGTTCTCCAGTGGCCGACCACGCCACCACCGGAAGTAGTGCTCAAGCACCGCGTATTTGACTTAGAGGTAGCCAATCCGAGGAGGAGGTGGGAGGTGCCAATGAGAAATCAGGGTGGGCGGGCCGTTGCGAGGCGCCCGCGCGGTTGGCGCGCACTGGGCTGTCTGCCCGCTGTTGGCCTTTCCCCCACCGGGATTGTCTGCACTCGGGGAGCTAACGCGTTCCATCCGGGCGCCCCGCGGTTCCTCAGGGCTGTCCGTCTTCAAAGCCACGTCCTTTCCCAGCCTGTCCTCCGAGAGCCGTTGTCCCCCGAGCCTCTCCAGTCTTAGGCGTTCGCCCTCCTTGGGCCTCCTCCCACGAACCCTATCTTCTCCAAGAACCGGAGCAACACAGCTCAGGCCCTAGAGCCCTCGGGAAGTGTCTCCAGAGTATTCTCTTTTGCGCCTGCCCGCTAAGTTTGTCCCCTTCAAGGCCTTTAGGCGTCCCCTGAGACCTCAGGACTTCAGAGGCGTCTCCTCGGATTGTCCCGCCGGCCGCCACAGCTGCTGCCTGCTCTCTTGGGCATTCATTCCTTCCATCCTCCATCTGCTCATGCTTTCCTCAGAATGGGGCCTGTGCCGGGGGTTTGTCTGGGGCTGGGCCCAGAAGCCCATCAGGTTGAGTCCAAGTCCCAGTGTGTGGCCCTGAGGCAGCCAGCCTCGTCCAGCCGCCTGGAGCAGGAGGATGGATTATTTAATGTCTTCCCTTCTGGAGAATGACGTGAAACAGCAGGGAGCTAAGAGATATGAACTTTATCTGGGCCATTCTCACCTTCTAGCATAGGGATTTGGGGTTGCTGTATCTTAACTATCAGGCTGCAAGTTCTTTTTTTTGAGACGGAGTCTCACCCAGTCGCCCGGGCTGGAGTGTGATGGTGCGATCTCGGCTCACTGCAACCTCCGCCTCCCGGGTTCAAGCGATTCTCCTGCTTCAGCCTCCCAAGTTGCTGGGACTACAGGCATGCACCACCACGCCCAGCTAATTTTTGTATTTTTAGTAGAGACGGGGTTTCACATGTTGGCCAGGATGGTCTCGATCTCTTGACCTCGTGATCCAGCCGCCTTGGCCTCTTGAAGTGTTGGGATTACAAGCGTGAGCCACTGCACCCTGCCCAGACTGCAAGTTCTTAAAGAGCAACATCTGCAGCGGATTGACCCTTATATCCCAGCCAGAGACCTAGCAGAGTGTACCGTGAGCATGGAATCAACATCAGACCAATGCCATCATTGGCTCAGTGCCACTCCTCAGTGGCTGCAAGGTCTGGGCCGCCCCTTTTTCCTGTGACTGTTCCTATCTGTAGGCATGCCACCCCATAGGCGCCTAGCACTTGGAAGGCATTCCTTCAATAAATGTCGGTGGAGTCTGGAATGAAGGTGCCGAGGTTGGGAGTGAGCAAACAGCAACCCTCTCCATCCCTGCTCTGTCTCCAGTTAAGCAGTGGGGAAGGTCTCAGCTGCAGTGATGCTGAAACACTTGGGGCCATGCCATTGGCAAAGGACTTCAGGCCTCTGAGGGCCAAGAAGGAATCAACAGTTGACTCTTCCCCTGGCAGTTCAGCATACTGGTTGAAGAGCCAGCTTTGCAAACAGACCTGGGTTCCAATTCTAGCTCTGTACCTTCCTAGTTGTAGGAACTAGGAACTGTAGGAACTGTAGGCAAGATAATTTTTTGAAACCTCAGCATCTTTGTGGAGATAACCAGCCTATTATTAAACTACCTATAGTTATTGCAAGGATTACGCAAAGCTGAGTGTTTAAAGGTGCTTAGCACAGAGCCTGCCACTCACTCCACGCATGGGCAACGGGAGCTCTCTCTGCTATGTCTTATAAATGTAGCATGCACAGCAGTCAGCAACCACTTGGGCCCAATTATGTATCATCCCTGGGGCACAGAACCTCCCTTTGTATCCCCTTTGCCCTGGCAGGGGGGAAGAACAAAGAATTCTAAAAAGACAGTTTATTTTCTAAGAATCAATATATTTTCTTCCTTTGAAATAAATACAAACCAGTTTGAAAGGTGGGGGAATCTATGGGAAAGAGAAGGGAAATGGGGACAGGCCCCAGTTTTTTTTTTTTTTTTTTTAGTACCAAATGACTCTGGCGCGACCCGGAAACGCAGTTACAAATGAGAATAATTTAAATTCTCCGATAATTACAGTATTTACAACAGCAGGGGAGGGAGTCACCTAGTGCCCCTCTTCCAGGCTGGACAGATGCCCGCTCACCTCACCACCGGTAGGGGCCTCAGGCCTCTAGGCAGTTATAGATTCTCCTGGCATGAGCAGGTAGAGGTGGTGGGATGGCCTGTTTTATGCAGTGTCCTAACTTTGGCCCACCACCCCGCCCTACAATGCTGTGAGGTCTCTGGAGCTCTTTCTGACCTGTGGGCCCTCCCTCTCCTTGCACTGAACTGCCACTGGCCCTTGGAGTGTTCTGTACAGTCCAGCTGCACTTAGGGCAGGAGGGACCTCCCCCACCCAGCTTCCCCTGAGACTGGCCCCAAGACCAGAAATGAGTCAGTGCAGAGGCCGGTGCCACTCCAGGAC